>NC_091797.1:86002500-86297500 GCF_041296235.1 Equus asinus | reverse complement strand
TGCTGATGTTGCCCATTAGTCCAGGATGAAGAGCAGGGTGTGAATGCTTTCTCCCCATTGTGTGCAGCGTATCAGAGGGGTCCCAGTGCTGCTGCTCGGGTGTCAAGCTTTGAGAAGCTCCCCCTTTGCTTCTCCCTATGACACGTGCATCCAGGTGGCTGGCCTAGGTTGAGGATGGATTTGAGCAACAATCACAATACCATCATCTTCCCGCTCTAAATCTCCACACCTCTGTGACAATCAGGCTTTGCTGTTAGAATAGTGTCATGCCAGGCCACCTCTTCCCTTAGGGTGGGTTCTCTCCCTGGGGACTCCCTGAGTGATGGCAGGGGCACTGTCTAGGCTCAAGCACAGAACCCTACTTGTCAATCAAATTAAAGTCCACGGGGGCCGGCTCCGTGGCCGAGTGGTTAAGTTCGCGTGCTCTGATGTGGCGGCCCAGGGTTAGGATCCTGGGCACGGACATGGCACCGCTTGTCAGGCCACGTTGAGGCAGCGTCCCACATCCCACACCTAGAAGGACCTGCAACTAAGATATGCAACTATGTACCAGGGGGGTTTGGGAAATAAAGCAGAAAAAAAAAAAAAGATTGGCAACAGTTGTTAGCCCAGGTGCTAATCCTTAAAAAAAAAAAAAGGAAGATTGGCAACAGTTGTTAGCCTAGATGCCAATCTTTAAAAAAAAAAATTAAAGTCCACGTTTACATGAAATAATTTTGTTTACTGAAAAATAAGTTGCAAATCAATCCAAACCGTGACTAAGCGGGAAGGGATGTCAGGGAATTCGACTTGGACAGAGAAACACTTTTGCCCAAGCTGGACCCCTGACACGTCCCAAAAGGCAGCAAAAAGTCAATCTTTTGATGCCTCCTCATTAGATTTCCATTGGGAGTTAACGTCTTTCCAACTGCTGAGGTTGACAATGGCCTCCAGCCCAACCGGCAGGAAGACAGGGAAACCGTCAGCATCATTATTAATACCCTCTATGCAGTTTCAAGAGAAAAGGGCCAGGAATTGGGGGTGGGGAAGGAGGGGCCACAAACCAAAATGCCCACGTCCTTGGCAAGTGGCTGTCGTGGGTTGAGTTATGTCCCTGGTTTGAAACACACCCCTCTCTAGTGCAACCAATTGTCTTCCTGCCTGCAGGAGCGAGGGGGTGCGTTAATGGGAAATCGAGCTGATTAGCCCCAAATTGAAGCATTCCTTCTGGGACAAGAGCAAAAACTGCAATTCAGCCACACTTGACTGGCTCTGGCCTGAGCACCACTGACTTCTCACTCGCTACCATTTTCTGCTACAGGACATTCCAGCTCCATCTGGTCGCTGAGCCATAAATACTATTCTCTAACCGCTGACCAGAAGTCTGGGGGAAGGCAGGGAGCTCCAGATGGCGAGCTCAGATGACGGGCAGACTGCATCCTTTTCAGGGCCCTGGGAGTCAGGGACATACGAAGGACCCGTGAATGAAAGGATGCAATAGCCCGGGATCGGACAGAATTGATGGGAAACCCTGGGTCACCCGAGCCAGCCTTTCTCCAAGTGCAGAGCCCACACATAGGCGGTTCAGTGAATAACACTGAGAGAAAGCCATTCCCTTTGGGTCTTAAACTTAAGAGTGAGGAAGTCGTTCCCTTTCCAGTCCCTTCCATCCTTCTGAAGAAGTCAAGGCGGAATGGGTCTCCAACACCCCACACCTGCTAATCTCCCCTCACTTCACCAGGAGCCATCAAGCCTCGGGAGGACCTCAGGTAGGCAATGGTCTCTAGCCAAAATTCAGGAACTCTCTTTCGTTTAAGACTTGCACCTGGAAACGGCACAGCATCCTTTCTGCCACGTGCTGTTGAAGAAAGTGAGTCCCAGGGCCAGCCAGATTCAACCGGAAAGGACATCCGAGGGCACAAATATTGAACGAGCTGGTTCACTGGGGGCTTTTAATACCCAGACATCCACCATGTTCTCAAGTCTGAAGCACTCACTTTACCAGGGTCAGGGATCTCCTTGCATTTTTAAAAAATATATTTCATTTGTTTCATATATTCCTTTAAGCAACATGCATCAGCCTGGGCCTACTTTGTGCTGGGCCCAGACCTCACGAAGGCACAATCTAACAGAAGTTTGTCAGGACCTAGGCCCTCAGCGTACTCTGTCTGGTTCCCATTGGACCCAACCCTGCACCCGACACAGTGCGGTGTCTCTGTGCTCAGTCAGGGCTCAGTGGTGGAGGGAAGGGGGTTGGAAGAAGGAAGCAAGAGGGACAAGGCCTGCAAATGTGGTCTGGTGGCCTTCAGAGACTACTGAGGACACGGTTACAGTCATACCAGCAATGGCAATGACAGTAACAACAGCCATGGTTCTATCTTTCTCTCAACATGCCAGGCCCTATCCTTGGGGCATCATAGACTTTTTCTCCTTTAGTCCCGGGAGGTAAGTATTAGGAAATCTGTTCTACAGAGGAAGAAATCAGCTCAGAGAGTTGAGGTGGCTTTCCCGAGGGCACAGGGCTGTTAAATTGAGGAGATAGACCTGGACTCAAGCCTGTCTTGACCCAAAGGCTGCATCTGTAAATAATATACAGATTTTATATACAGGGGGATTTCTCTGACCCTCAGGTGCCACCTGTCCACCCTGGGTTCCAGCTGGCCTGATTCAGTCCTCTCACTAGCCATCGCACTGGGGGTGAGAGGCAGAAACACTCATTAAAAGCCTCTTCTCTGGGGTCTCATAGCCTGCTCCCACCTCTGTCCCTTGCCGTGGTCATTGCCTCTCTCCCTGTGTGCGATCCCACCAGGACGTGAGCTCCAAAGGGCAGGATGACGTCTCCTGGACCCACAGCTCTATCCTCATCTCCCAGCACAGCCATGACAGGCGTTTCGTAGACACATCTATGGAATGAGTGAGTGAATGAGCTTGCTCAGCTTCGCACCAGGTGCCCCGGGAATGAAAACTTAGTGTGACATCCCTAGCCTGCCTTCAAGGAAGTTAACTTTTAGCGCAAAGCCCTAGGGTAGTAGAAATACTAGGATCCGGGGCAGAAGATTGCATTGCGAATCCTGCCTCCAGTGTTCACAGCTCTGTGAGCTGCAGTAGGTCCATAAACACGCTTCAGTCTCACGCCACCATTTGTAAAAGGGGAACAAGGCTCTTGGCCGGGCTCTTGTGGGATCCAACAAGACAACAGGCAGAAGCATTTAATGCAAGTTGGTGAATGAATGAATGCATGAGGGAATGAGTAAGTGAATGAATGAACATATACGGCATCCTGTGTGCCAGGCATTGGGCAGAGACCAAAGGGCTGCAGAGTCGAAAGCTGAGCCCTGGAGCCCTAGTCATATGGTCTAGGTCTGAATCCCAGTTGTGGCTCACTGGCTGCGTGATCCTCTCTAGGTCTCAGTTTCCCCCTCTGTAATGGAAACATGAGGGCACTGCCTGCCCAGCCTGCGGTGAGCATCAACTGTCATCAGGGATCCAGAGACCAGTAGGTCCTGCACAGGGCAGTGGGGACACGGCCCTCGGCCCTTGTTTTGCCACCTACCGGGGTGCTGGCCTTCAGAGGCTGTGAGCGCCAGCTGTCTTGGCAGCTTCAAATTCTGGACAGCCTCCAAGTGTAACTCAGAGCCCGCAGAGAGAATCTGCAAATGAGGCCTCCCATAAATCAGCGTTGGCCACCGTAATCAGTCGCCTGGTGCCACTTTCAGTTCCAACAAAGCCAGGCCCTGTAGCCCGACCCATTAGTCCGTCCCCTCACCACAAGCAGCCACCCGGGAGCGGACTTGGCTCCAGGGCTAACGTTCTGAGACCCGGTCCCCGCCGTCTCCATAAATGGGTTGTGAAGAACTCCACCGCGCACCCTCCCTGTCCACTTCAACCATTTGACTCATCTCTCCGATTTAATAAAAACAGCGTCCTCCCGGGCTCCTGCCAAGGCCGGAGACAAGAAGGAGCCCTCCAAAGTTTAAACCAGGCCGGCTCTTAATTAGTCAGCAACATCAATACCACTCTTTCCCCGTGATTAGCATTTCAAAGTCAATTCTCCATCTCGGGCTGTCAGCAGGCAGGAGCCTGGCGGGAGGCTGCTATGTGCAGCAGAAAAAAACTCACACCATGATGCACCCAAGATTTCAGAATCTCAGCAACTTCGCTGAGGCCCCTTCCTCTCAGCTGCTGACTTTGTGCCAAGTTCCCTGACTGGCTCCTTCTTGTCTGTTCTGTCTGTGGAGCTGACTTCACACTCTGAGGCCGGGGTCAACAATAGGTAGGTGACACCACTAAGAGTTGTAAACTGATGCCTGGGGCTAATCCCCCCAGCAGATGTATTGTCTTCCTAAACAGGAAATTATACACAAAAATCTCCATGTCTGCCTTCTGAAAAATGCAAGATCTGGCCAATCCGAGTCTACCTTTTCTCCTGTGGCAGCACCAGTGTGAGCTGATCCTTTTAGACAGGTATGGAGATGCCAATTTGCCACAGTCCCCACCACTCCCAACTGTGTGGCGCCTGGCTCTTTCATTTGTTATTAGCCTGAACCCTGTTAAAACTTGAGGTTTTATCCTTTGTTATAGGGGCTGGATCGGAGGAGGCAGAACTGGTTACAAGAACTGTGGGAGGAAGAGGCAGGAAATTTAACAACGGACCACAGACCATTCAAAGGTGAGACCAAAGGGGCTCCCCTCGAGGAGAGGAGGAGAATGCAGGTGGGGAGGGGAAGGCTTCATGGGGTGTGAAGGAAAAGCCTGGCAGAGGATGTGGGACACACTCAAGCTGTCCCCCTACCCCATCCCACCCCAGCCTCTGTCTCCCTCCAGCTCTAGGTACAAATCTCACAACAATCTCTGAAGAGGGGGGAGTGGAATGAGCACCCAGTTGAGTGACAGGATAAATGGTCCCTGCTCAGATCTGTCATTAACCCGATGGGTCACCATGGACAAGTTTCTCGGTGCCTTGGTTTCTCCTTCTGTAAAATGAAGCAATTGCACTGGGTTATTGACCCAGATCTGAGCTTCCTTCCAGCTCCTTGTCACTTGTCCCAAGGAGAAGGCTGAGTAGCCAGAGAGTCTCTGAGCTCTGCGGAGGGACAGAGGGACCCTTCCCAGTGGATTTAGACACCTCCTCCACTCTGATAATCTCCATCGCCTGCCTCCATTTGTTGACATAAAGGAACATTTTATGAATCTTGGGTAAAAGGCTTTGCCCATTGTGCGGCTTCAAGTCAAGCCCCCAGCCCATGGTTCCAGACCAAATCAGAATCGCGAGGCTCAGTCTTTCTCTCTGGTCCCACTGCACTTGGAATGTGAGAACATTTATCTCATTGATCAATGACTGTTTATGAGTCACTTTCAGCTCCCTAAGAGTAAAGCTGGGCACTTAATCATCTTGGAATCCCTAGGAACTAGTAAAATGTCCAGTATATAGTAGGTACTCAAAACAAGTTGGATGAATTGAACTGAATTGAATTGAATTGAGTTGAATTCTTGCCAGGTAGGTGGAGACCGAGGTTATGGATCAGAGAGGCCACGTAAAATGCTATAACCCCTTTCATATTGGATGTGTATCAGCCAGGAATTTCTTGAGCTGCAAGTGATAGAGACCCAACCCAAACTAGCTTCAACAAAAATTGGCATATACTGGCTCGTGAAACAGGAAATCCCAGAGTGGGTTTGGGATTCAGACATAGCTGGATCCAGGAGTTCACATTGGAGTCTGTCAGGGAACTCTCCCTCTTTGTTTCTCTTTTCTGTTTGCCTCTCAGGACGTGATGGGAAACACAGCCATTGGCAGCCCTGGACTCATATTGTCTCATTTAGCCATCTAAGCAGGAAAACCATCTTTTCCAAGAGCTCCAGCAGAAAAATCCTACAAAGGGCTCTGATTGGCCAGGTTGGTTCATGAGCCCACCATCAAACCAATCACTGTGGCCAGAAGGAGGAGCTATTCTGATGAACTACGTGTGGCTACATGTTCATAGTTGTGGCTGGCCAGAGTGGGGTCAGCCCACCCAAGCCATGTGAAATGGGCTCCCCCAGGAAAGAGGAGATGGGACTCCAGGAGAAGAGGGCTGAGAAATTCCCAGCAGGAACCCATGTCAAAATTCCATCTTTCAGACCTTTCCCAGACAGATGAGGATGAGCCCCCTGCACATCCCTTTCCAGCAGCTGCTTGAAATATCAACTCCACCTGTCCTAGAGCTTGATGAGTCGATCTGTCTTCGGCCACTTCCCTCCATCTAGGAATGTCAATACCGTGTTAAATTGACTCTGAATAGAGACAAGATTATGGAGTCCCTCCGTCTCAAAGCAGGTGCCAAAAGAAAATGATTTATTTTCACTCATCTAGGCCCAAACCAGAAAATTACTTCCACTCTAACTCTTCAGAGGAGGGAGCAGCTGCCTGGGGCACAGCTCTTTTCTGCCTCTCTGGAAGCCAAAGACCACGGTGGGGCAACCGACTTTGGACTTTTCCAGAATTCTTTCCCTAGTTCACAATCATCCATCCCAAGGGGCTTCATAGTCACAGAGGATTCCTGACACTCCCACACAGCTATGGGCCTGCCAGTTGGCACACGTTTTCTGAAAAGTACTTTGTCCAAAAATAACAAAGCTTTTAAAATGTTAAGTGTGATGGAGGAAAAACAGCTTCATATTTGATTGTCTACATCTTTGATTGTCTCCACCTGCTAAAGATAACTCCGTGGTGGCCTGTTCAGCCTTCCTTTTTCTCTCTCCAATAGGAAGAATTCTGTCTTAACTGGGGTGGGGGGGTGGGGGGGTGGGGGGGAGGGGTTCCTGAAATTTTTATGATGAAAAATTGGGTATAAAAAGAGTTGGGTAAGTGAGGATGGGTTTTTTTTTTCCATCTTGTAAGAGAAAAAGGATACAGGTGGAAGGAAATGAGGAAGGGGAGAAAAGGCAAGATCCTCAGATGGTTGGGTGTCAGTGGAAAGGGAGCAGTTCAGGGGTAAATATTAGGGAAACCCCAGGGATGTGAGAAAGCAGGAATGGGGAAGGGGGCTCAGTGAAGAGTTGGTTAAGGATTACGAAGTTGAGTCCCCTTTGATGTTCTTTGAGAGGAGCCAATAAACATTTGCATTTCTTTTGAGATTATATGTAGATAATAGAGAGATCAGATAGACAGTAGGATTATGCACAGAATTCCCCTGTGTCTCTATTTACTTAACCAATTCCTTGTTGGTGAAATTTAAGTTCCTTTCCATTTATTGACATTATAAACAATACTGTGATGAACATCCTCATAACGAAATCTCTACATATCCAAGATAATTTCCTTAGGGTTAATCATTGGGTCCACAGTTTGCATATATAACCCACATAAAAGCCAAGGCTGAAGGGACCCAGCCCTAATATTTCCTAAGAATGTGACTTTATGAAATCATTTAACTGCTCTGAGCCTCAGTTTCCTTATCTGTAAAATAGGGCTGTCAAGTCCTATTTCACACGGTCGTCCCGAGGATCAAATAAGATAACATGTTAAATTGTTTTGGTAATCTGGAGCAAGATCTATAGACCCAAGCACCTCTTTGCCCATCCTCCTTGTGCTCTTTGGGTTTTTTAACTATATTCATGAGTTGTTTTGATGAAAATAAAAATTAAATATATATTTGAAAGTCTGAATCATGTGCTTGTGTTATCCATTAAAAATTAATTTTAAAAATAAAGCCATTTCTCAATCTCCAGCAAATTATCCTGTTTTATTCTCATCAAAGTCCTTATCACTACCGGGTTTTTAAAATTATTTCCTTGATTATTGAGTATCTTCACTCTACAACATCAGGTCTTTGATAGTAAGGACCTGTTTAGTCATATTCTTTGCCACATCCCCAGTGCCTAGCACACACTGAGCATATGACAGATGGTCCATAAATATTTGGTGAATGTTGTACAGAGAGAGATGGATGGATGGATGGATGGATTGATGGATGGGTGGATGGATGGATGGATGGATGAATGGATGGGTAGATGGGTGGGTGGATGGATGGGTGGATGAATGGATGGATGGATGGATGGATGGATGGATGGATGGGTGGATTGGTGGGTGGATGGGTGGATTGATGGATGGGTGGATGGGTGAGTGGATGGGTGGATGGATGGATGGGTGGATGGGTGGGTGGATGGGTGGATTGATGGATGGGTGGATGGGTGAGTGGATGGGTGGATGGGTGGATGGATGGGTGGATGGGTGAGTGGATGGGTGGATGGGTGGATGGATGGATGGATGGATGGATGAATGGATGGGTGGATGGGTGGATTGATGGATGGGTGGATGGGTGAGTGGATGGGTGGATGGGTGGATGGATGGATGGATGGATGGATGGGTGGATGAATGGATGGATGGGTAGATGGAGAGAGGGAGGGACTACACCCTGACCTTCTTGATATTTCGCTTCCTCTTCTCTCTCATTGTCTCTCATATTTTATCCTCCTCTCCCACCCTCTCTGTGTCTGCAGGTTGAGTGGCAGAAGAGTTCAGACCAGAGAACCGTTCTTTGCCCCTGCCCTCACTCACTCTTCTGGGTTTGGGGTCTGGCCTCTCTCTGGGATCATGGACCACTCTACCTTGACCCCCTCATTCTGCGTGTCGTCTCAGTGCTACCCAGGAGGCCTGCTGTACCAGCCTCTGCCTTGTGCAGCGGAGTCCCTAAGGGTCAGGCCAGTGCCTCACCCACTAAGAAGCTTGTTCATCATGGGGACCTCTAGATTCAGAGATGAGGGAGGATGGAGGGGGTAGTGAAATGGAGGATGCTTTTGAGACCTCAGCATTGCCTGGGCTGCTACTGGAGATGATATTCCCTTCCCTCCTTCCAGATGCCAAGCACTCTTCTGAGAATATTTGCTTTGGCATCTGCGGGAAGCTGCCAGCGTGTGAGCAGTTCAGAAGGCTGCCAGAAGGCAGGGTGAACAGGCAGCTGCTTTCTAAGTGAGCCCAGCTCCTCCCCGCCAGCCCAGAGCCTCCCGAGGGAGGGGCTTCTCTTGCTCTCTCTCCAGGTCTCTCTCCACTCTGTTCTGCCTCTCTCATCTCTCTGATGTATCTCCCTCAGCTGTTCCCTCTTATCTTTCCGTCTCTCTCTCATCACACATTCTCTTCAGCCAGGTGCTATGATGTGGCTTAACAATCTGAGAGGCCTCCAGGTCAGGGTGCCCTCCTCCTCCAGCATCTTAGGGAGGCCGCATGGCTGAAGGGTCCAGTGTCAGTCCACAGTGTCCTTGGAGAATCATGAATGGATTGAGGGGTCTGCGAACCCCGCCCCCAAAGCGTAGGCACAGTTTTCCGGGGAAAGGTCCATTACACCCATCAAATTATCAAAGGGGGCTGTGTAAGAATCCTGGAGTCAGTGCTTACCAAATCTGTGACGAATTAATGAACGACTCGGGATAAGTGGCCCCGCCCCCAACCAAGCTCTTTCCTCTTCCAGAAAATGAGCAGTAGTGACTTTCAAACTCTGCCCTTCAGAGCCCCAAGGTCTTGGGGTTGCACTCAGATGAGAAGGTGTTTCTGGGGTTCAAGGGTCCAGATCCCCACCTCCACTTGTACCTCAGGTGCTCTGTGTCCATCTGAACCACACCCACTGGGCTGCCAGGACAGGATTCAGGGCCACACCTGATTCAGAAGCTTTAAAAAAATGCTGAAGTATTTAGTACTGATGTCTGCAATTTACTGTCAAATATATCATAGACAGAGAGAAGCAATAACACAAGTTCAGTAAAATGCTGATGGTAGATTTTAGGTGGTGGGTTCACTCTCGATTATTCACTGATTTCTCTTCTCCTCTCCTGAGACTCTTGAGTAGAAGAGAAATAAAAATAAGGAGAGAGTGAACACGTCCGGCTTGATGCACTTCGCAGGATCCAGGGTGGCTGGAATGAAAACAAACAAGGTAACTGAGTCTGCCACCAAAAAGCCAGTGTCTTCACTGCCGAGAGCTTTCAGGGTCAAGAGACAATATCTGAGGAGTCATCCACCCCCTGGGACATCAGCCCACATCCGGCCCAGGACAGATGATTCTGTGGGTCTGGAGGATTCTCCTGTGCTCTCTTGCACCTGGATGGGAACGCTGCTTTTCATGAATGGTCCCATGCTGCTTGGCCCCCATGCCATTTCCACTGACAACACCTGCATAATAATGACACTGATGATAGCTGCTAATTGTTACAACAGTAAGTGTTGCATACACTGGGTAAGAGCAGTACTAAACTCTAGAGCCACTCAACTATTTCATCCTCAGAACAGTGCCTCAGCCAGCTCCTATTATTCTACCAAATTCACACTGTTTCCTTGCTGTGTGATCTGGGCTATTTAGTTAGCACCTCTGAGCCTCAGTTTCCCCATCAGTAAAATGGGAATAATGAAGACACCTGCCTATGGGGCTATTGGTTTTTTTTTTTTTTTTTTTAATGCATGCAAAGGGCTTGGCTCAAAGCCTAGTTCAGAGAGGCGGAAACTGACTCCTCAGAGAGGTTAAGTGATTCGTCCAGGACACACAGCCAGCATAGGGCCCAGGTTTTCCTGCTCCTAAATCAAGTCCTCTCAGCCAGTGTGCTCTGTTTAAGAATCAGAGCTCCCTGCAGCTGAAAGCACAGGGGAACATCTTTGCCTTCCCTTAATTAGATTAAAAGATCCGTCATGAGATGGAAACCCAAAAGCCATAATCCATGGATGCCGCTGCATTTTAAACAGAAACTCAGAGCAAGCGGCTCAGATGGGGCCGAGCAGCTGGCGGCTGCTGACGGCACACACTGTCATTACCCAGAAAATCATTCTTCCCTCTTAGGAGAGTGAGGCCGAGGGGTCTTTGCAGCAGGTGGTGTGAGGTGGGCTGGACGCCTGGTAAGGCCCCCTCCAAGCGGGTGAGCCCCTTGAGAGATATGCGCAGCCCACATCTCTTAACGTTCACTCTGACTTTGAAAGCAGGAGGAAGGGACGAACCTCTCAGCTCCAGACGTGGTGATTCAAATGCTTCAGCATGGAGCCTGAACATCTGGATTTCAAGGGCGTAATCACAAAACGTTTCTGAGGCAGCAGAAAACCACCACACTGTGTCCTTGAATCCGCACAACGTCTCTGAGGGGTTGAGATTTTTAAACCTATTTTATTGATGAGGTTACTGAGGCTCAGAGAGGTTAAGAAAATTTGCTCGAGGCTGTGTAATTAGTATATCAGGAGTCATTCTACTCTGAGGAGGAGAAATCTCAAAATTTAAAGATGGCTTACGTAACATGGTAGTTTATTTCTCTCTCACAGAATCGAAAACCTCAGTTAATGGGTTCAGGACCCAGGCTCCTTCTGGCTTGTTGCTCTGCCATCTCAACATGAGGCTTTCTCCTCGTGGTTCAAAATGGGTGCTCCAGCTCCAGTCATCATGCCCACCTTCTAGCTTCCAGAAAGAAGAAAAAAGAAGATACTTCCTAGAAGTTTTAGACACCGGTGCCTTTTGCATCTCATTGGCCATAACTTACTCACGTGCCCACATCCAGCTCCAAGGGAGATTGGGAAATATAGTCTTTGTTTCCAATTTCAAAATCAAAAACAGGAATTTAAATGGCCCAGTGGCTCGTGTTTTATATTTCTTATCTTAATAACATGCAAGGAGACAGGTGCTATTATTATTGCCGAGTTGCTGATGAAGAAACTGAGACTCAGAAGCATTAAGCAGCTGGCTCGAATCAGATGCCTGCTCCACGGCAGAGGGAGGATCTGAAGCCAGGTGGGCTGACTCTGAGTGCTGTGATTTCCTCTTCCCTGCACATGCTGCAGCTCCAGCAGAAGCAGGAAGGGAGAATCCTCCATTCAACAAGGCTTCCCTGTGGGAAGGATGCCTCCCATTATGCATTTGGGGAGAACATCCCAGCTTCCCCATCACTCAGGCTCAGGGAGTAGAAGGCTCCCTGTAACGTGACCCAACCCCCATCAATGACTGGGGAAACAGCACACTGCTGGGACACAGACCTGGCTGCTGGTGACGGAGGGGCACTCCGGCTTTCTTAGCCCAAGCTCTTTTTTCATCCGATGTGATCTAAAGTGGCCGCCCCATATCGTCTGTGATGGAGGTAATCCCAGGGCCCAAAGAATCGAATGCTTCTCCCTGGATATTAGGACCTTCCACCTACTGGAAAGGGACCTTTTTTCCCTGTTTGCTCCCTTAAGAAAGAAATTTTCAGAGCTTTTTCTTCCTTTTATGGGATCCATGCAATGGACTGGATGATGCGTATCCCCAGGGGCCATAAGACTGTCATCTGTCCCCACAAGGAGCACAGGGAGAGGAGAGAGGTGTCCTTGTCCAGTGCAGGGTCGTGCAAGCTTTATCTGTAAAGGGTCAGATAGAAGCTATTTTAGGTTTCTCCAACCATAAGGTTTCTGTTATGACTATTCAACCCGGCCCACGTGGCATGAAGCAGCCATGTCAACAAATGGCTGTGTTCTGACAAAACTTTGTTTACAAAAGCAGATGAAGGCCCGATGTGACCCACAGGCTGTAGTTTCCTGACCCCTCGCCTTGTGACAGCGGTTACCTGTACGGACTGGCTTCCATCAACTTCCTGCAAATCCCATCTTCTAGGGTGGATGGGAATTATCTACCTAATCTCCTTGGGCCTCAGTTTGCTCATCTCTCAAATGGGGATAAATATACCTACCCCTCTGATAATGGTAACAAACTCTCTGTTCCCCAAACAGGCCACTCTTGCTCTGACCTCAGGGCCTTTGCACTTGCCTTTCTATCTTTTCTACCCCTAAATGCCCTGCCTTCCAGCTCTAGCACGCTGGCTCCAGCTCATCATTCAATCTCTTAAGTCATCTTCCCAGGCTTCCTTGGTGCCCCTGGAAGTGACCCTGCCAGCCTGGCACACCGACAATGCAGAAGCTGACTTGTTTAACTTGTCAAAGTCTTTCTACATGAGGAAAGATATGATTTTTGCAGCCCAGGAATTCCCCGCACTGGAAATGCT
This sequence comes from Equus asinus, assembly GCF_041296235.1. NCBI lineage: Eukaryota > Metazoa > Chordata > Mammalia > Perissodactyla > Equidae > Equus > Equus asinus. Next base: position 86,284,546 of record NC_091797.1, on the reverse strand, counting down.
ACCCTCTCCCCTTTACTAGACTCTGCAGAGCAGGTCTTACATGGGATCTGAAAGCCAAGGCGAGGAGAATTCACATCCCTTTCTCCAGCCTGTACTTTTCAACCCGGGGCCTCTCCTGCTTCCATCTGTGTGACTGTCTGGGCAGGCAGATACAAGAAAATGAAGGGGTGACTTTCCAGGCCCTTCACCCAAGCCAACAGTGCAGAGTTTCACTGTCTGCTGACCCATCCCCGCCCTGCTGATGGGCCTTCCATGAGTCACCCAGAATTTTCCACCTAGATTTATGAAATCCATTTTCCCTAAGACAGACTAAGCAGTTTATAGAGAACCAATATCATTAGGTTAATGATTCCCCATAAATTATTACCCACACAGCCCAGTTCATCCCACAAATGGAGCATTAGTGGTGGAGGGTCAATTGCTGGCTGTTCACAGTTCCCTGTGACAACCTTGGCTGAGGCAGATGGTGCTCCCTACTAAGGGCTTGCTTACTGAGGGTGAATCCCCATCCATAGCATCCTCCATTGGCCACTCGGGGGTCCCACTGCAGCCTGGGTATAACGCCCACAGCTGGGGATGATTTTCTTCTCATTCCATTCTTAGCCATGACTTTTTCTTTCCCATTGACATCTGATTTATTTATCTGTTTATGAAGCAGCCTGTTTGGCTTGAAGCGACAGCGATAGGCGTTTGATCAAATAGAGCTGCAAATCTCATCTTCCACCAGCCTGAATTTTTATTCCATCACTACTTAACGAAATAGAATTAAGCTGGGGAGAGAGCGGGCTCTTGCATTAGGCATTGGCCTCATTTCAATGGTCCTTCTGCTCTCTCGTGAGGTTGCAGGTTTTCCATGTTACCAAGCATCCCCAGAGGAAAGCAGGTCCATCTCTGGTGCCTGCAGAACTTTGTCCTCCACTCTGATTTACCTGCATTCAGAAAGTTGGCAGAGCTGTCCAAGGGAAAGGGGTTTCATGAGCATCATATTGTCTTTAGCTAAGGTGGTTCCACGGGGCAACACTCTAGAAGGGTTTTCCATGACTAGCAGAGCTCCCAAAAGTCTTAGCTCCTTAGAATCAAGTCTGTGTTTTCAATTTGTCCTATAGCCCTGCTATTCCTGGCCCAAGCGGGCAGGGCACAGCATCAAGCAGACAATATTGGTAGCATCATCAGTATCAAAATTATCAGAAATTAGTTATCAAAGGTTTTGCCAGATGCCAGGCATTACACTAAGTGTTTTGAAATATTTATCCCCATTATGTAGATGAGAAAACTGAGTTAGAGACAGAAGATTTAATTCTCATCTATCTACCACCAGAGCCAGGTTCCTAACAACTATGAGATTCTGTCTCACAAGGAGCTTCTTTCTTTCTTGCCAAGGAGGGAAGGAAAGTAATTCATATCTACTGGGCACCCATGTGCTAGGCACCTTTCCACATTATCTCATTTAATTCTTAAAGTCCCCTGTGACATATGCATTCACCCATCTTACAGGCAGGAATGCTGGAACTTAAAGATATTAAAATAATCTGATTCTAAATCCAGGAGGGTGATGCTATCCAGCCAAGTCAAGGGTCTGCAGAGGAAAGGTAGGTGAGGCGGCTTCCAGGGCAGGACGTCCTTGTCCAAGGTCCTGAGATGGCCTCAGGGCTTGCACGAACTCTTATCATGCAAAACACGGTGCGCAAGTGTGTAAGGATATTTTCTAAGGACAGTTCCATCGCTCTGATCAGACACTTGAGGGGTTCTAAACCCAAAATAGCTTAAGAGAGATTGGTCTAGAAGATGGCAAGCTACACAGAAGACGGCTTATAAATCCTTGCTGACTTCAGGCAATCAGCCAGCAACACATATTCTCAGGACTCACTCTGCATGAGATACTGTGAAAAATACAAAGATTGATACCCATCCATGTCTCCGAGGAGAAAAATCACAGGAGGAACAAGATCAGATCTTGTCATCTCTCTGCTTAAACCCCTCTGGTTTTCCAGCCCCGTGAGAATCAAATCCAGACTTTCCACTGTGACCTACACAAAAGGCTCAACAGGAATGCCCCTGCCCAGCCCCCCATCCAACTCTTGACTTAGCTGGTTTCTTCTCATCCTCAGGACTCAGAATGAAGGTCACTTCGTAAAGACCCTCCTTGAACCCGTGAGATTCTAACGTACATTGGGTTCTCTCTTAGCTGTTATCACAATCTGTGAATATTTTGTCTGTGTGTTTATTTACTATCTCCCCAGCTAGAATAAAAGCTCACAAGGGCACAGGCTTCTCCATCCTGTTTGCCATCCCCATAACCTGGCACCGTGCCTGGCACAGAGTTGGTGATGAACGATATTGAATGGATGAACAGGTGTGTCATCCTCTCTGAGTCTCAGTTTCCTCCTCTACAAATTAAAAGCTTGGATAATGGGTGGTTTCCAAATTATGCTCCCCAGGTCCCAAGTGCCTCCCCAAAGAGCCTCAAGACCCCAGAGGGAAGGAAAAAGAGGTTCACATAGTGATGCTCCTAATCTGCTAGCCCCAACCCATGTGTGGATCTCAAATATTGCCACCGGGAGTAGGATTTCATTTGAATGAAAAGAATTCTTCAGTTTAAAGGTAAAGTTTTACACTGTTGGACTCTAAGCATCTTTCCAGCTCTAAAGTCTATGACCTGTAACTAACAACCACAATGAGTGTTACTGAGAAGGAGCTCCCAGCAGTGGGGAGGGAAGAGAGGCCACCCAGCTGGGCTAGTCCTGGAAGACCCGATGGGAAGACTTGATCAGGACCCTGAAGGACAACTTAGGAAAACAAGAACAGGGGGTATGGGGTTCTGAACCATGGTAGTGAACAGCACGTGGAGGGGGCGTTAAGAGCAAGAATAGTTCTAAGACAGTAGTCTCCAAGGATGCTCCCTAGATCAGCAGTATTGGCATTGTCCGGAACTTGTTGAAAATGCAAATTCTCAGGCTTTGCCCAGGACCTACTAAATCAGAAACTCGGGGGTGGGGGGTGGGACCCAGAAATCTGTGTTTTAAGAAGCCCACCAGATGACTCTATGCACGCTCAAGTTCTAAGGTATAAGGGCAAGACAAGAAGGGTGAGATGTCTGCCCAGATCCAACTAGAAGGCAGTCATGACAGAATCCTGGGGGATCACTTGCATCATTTTAGTGGTTCTCAGTCCTGACTGCACATGAGAATCACCCAGAGAGCTTTTCAAACTCCTAATGCCCAGGCCACATACAAAGCAATTAAACCAGAATTGCTAGGTATCGGACCAAGGAGTCTGTATTTTTTATAAACCTCCCCATGCCGTTCCACTGTGCAGGCATGACTGAGAGGCATGGTATCTGTACTTTTTTGTAGCATGATGGCAAGGGTAAGCCAGGACCAAGTACACCTCAAATTCTGCCTGATAATGTAGTCCGCTGGAGTTCACCCAGCTGCCACAGAGAGGTTGATGGTGGTACTGCTCAGGAGGGGGATTAATGTATTACGAAGGGGATAATGCATTGAGTTAATTACGTGTGGTTAACATACCTCATAAGTAGTTCCATGTAAGAAAGAGAGAGAGAGAAGGAGGAAGAGGAGGAGAGGAGAGGGGAGGCATAATCATGTGGGTGTTTAAATAATCTCTTCTTGCAAGAAATAGAATGCATTGAATCACTAGAATTAGATGAAAAGACCTAATGATAAAGAAGAGACTGAACACCAAAGACATTTCAAGAGAAAGGTTTTCGAGTTTGGGAGGACATTAAGCAGAAGACAAAGGAAGATCATAGCTGTGTCACAGTGGTCAGGACTATGAGATCTGGACTTGGACTGCTTGGTTCAAATCCCATCTCTGCCATTTCATAGCTGTGTGACCTCTGGCACATGGATCCACTTCTCTGGACCAGTCTCTTCATTTGTAAAATGGAGTGTGACAACAATTTTTATCTCACGGGGTTTTTGTGATGATTAAATGGGTTGATCTATGCAACCTGTTTATAGAAGTGCCTGGCACTCAACAATGGGTCACTGTGTTAATTGTTGTTTTTGTTTATCGGGTTGTGGATAAAAAGTGATGCCCTGAGTCAGGAGCTTGAGGACTTGTTGGCATGGGGCATGCTTCTTTTCTCTCCCCAATAACATGGCCGTGACTCCTGCAAATAAGCCATGTGAACATGAATCCTTGTGGTCTCAGTGTTCTACCTGTGTTGACTTCTTAACAATCCCAGTGATTGTTGCTTCAACTGCTCTCCTGCCTCTGGTCGCCATCCAAGAGTGTGCAATCAGCCGATCAGTCCAATCAGGGTACAGTGAGAGTTCAGAGGCTCCCAGCCAACATGGGAGCTGAGCCGACATCAGAGCCCTCTCAACACTCCACACACACAGGAATGCTGGATAAAATATAACATGAAAAGCTTCCAGTACATGTCTCGGATCAACAATAAAAAATAAAGGAAAAGAGAATCCCAAGTGTCAGAAAGGAAGAGCAAACTGAATGAGCCAAGTGGTCCATGTGGTGTCAGAACTGCTCACACCTGGAGAGTCATAATCCCAATGCCTGGAGAGCAGAGTTGCATCCCTAGTGTGGGAGCTAGTAAAGCCCAAGGCAAGGAACCTTAAAGGGCTTCCCATCCACAAAAAGGGCACCAGAAAGCTCTCCCCATTGGCTTAAGCACATGGCATGCAGGCAAGTTGACAACCCTAGACCACAGGTGGTAAAAGATTCACTGGGAGAAATTCAAATATCAGGGCTGTGCCATGAACTTCCCCAATCTCGGGCCCCTGAGAATCCTAAAGAAAAAATGCCCACTGAAGATGAGCTTACAGTGAAAAATCGTAAAGCACACAAAGAAACCAAACTCCAATGAGAGTCAGAAGGTGCAACTAATGAAGGAAACTATGGGCACAAGATGTTTTAAATGGTCTCCTTGAGGTTATTTGAGTGTGTGTTTGATCAAATAAAGGAAAGAAAATAGAATCAGCAGCAGCTATAGAGCATTAATCGTAAGACACAAAGCCTGCAAGAGGGAGACTTATCTGGTGAGCATTGTATTGTCACCTGTTCGGTTTCTGCCTGCTGGTTTTAAGGATGTGAGGCAGGGGGGTGAGAAAAAGACACTTTCACATGTGTAGGCTAGTACAGTCTTTCTAGTCCCTTTAGAAAATGCAGGTTACCAATACGGGTCTAAGCCTTAATCTTTTGGCACACACTTTGGAGAAACCCACTTTTAGGGATTTATTCTAAAGAAAGAATGGTGGATATGAGCAAAGATTAATGATGAGGACATTTTTTTCAGTGCTAAAAAATTGGAAACATCCTAAATGTCCAGCAGCAGTAAGGGATTTGTCAAATAAATGAGGATATATCCAGATGTTGGGATTCTAGGCAGGCATTAAAATGGATGCTGTAGAAGAATGTTTAATGACATGGAAAGATGTTCGTAACATTGCAAGTAAAGAAGCAGATTCCTTTTTTGTAATTGCATGGAAATGCAATTTCATTTTTATAAATATAGGATAAATGCTGTGGTTTAATATTTAATTGTGAAAACTTAATTATGAAAAATAGATATAATCCTGGAAACAAAAGTCACAAACAGAATTATCTTTGAGTGGTAATACATTATGTCATTGATGGAAAGTCACCACTGGCCCAGTTGAAAAATGAAGATTGTCTTTAGTGGGAAAGGATATGGAAATTTTTGGAGATGGTTACATGAGGCAGAAAATAACACAGCTCCTCACAGACAAAGATTTCCAGCTTTCCTAAAGTTCCCTACGAGGAAGACAGCTGTTAGTGACATGACTGTGCGGGGTGAAGACTCTCCCTGTGCATTGTTCTCCAAGTTTCTCCTCTCATCTGCCCATTCTAGAGACTCTAGCTATCTGTCTTCTTGAAATCAGGTGAAAGTCACTGATGTGAAAGAGCCTAGAACATTCCTGAGAGTTCACTGCAAGACTAAGAGGTGGTGTCTTCTCCAGGATCATCCCGCAGAGAATTATGGGTCTCTGAGGTTCAAAAATGCAGAGAGGACTATAGGAGATTTTTTTTCTGTCTTTCTTTGTGCTTGTTTATATTTTCCAAATATATTACTCTATGTATTGGTCACGACAAGCTATAGGGTAACAAAATAACTCCTAAATCGGTGGCTTAGCACAATAACTTTTTATTCCCAAGTTAAAAGCCTGCTGCCCTCTTGTAACTATGCTCTCTAAGATGCACCACTCTGAAGGCTGAGGCAGCAAGGAAAAGAGAGCAGGAGGTGGCACCCTGGCCCTTAAATACCTCAGGACAAAAGAGACGCGCACCATTTCAGCTTCTGCTTCATCAGCTGGAATTAGTCACATGGCGAGGCAGTGGGAAGCACATTCTTCACTTGTACCAGAAATCTAACAAACCACGTAGGAGGACGCTGGTGATCCAGACCACTCTCTCTCATGAATACTATTTTTAATACACTCACCAGGGTGGACAGTACTGTCTCACTTGAATTAATCTAAGAAGGAAATCTGTGCATTGTCTCTCTAGGGAATCCATTTGTCTAAGATCACTGGCTTTAGTAAAATAAGTGGATGATTTTCCAGGCCTCGGGAAGCTCCTGACAATCCCTTCATCAACCCCTTCCCACAGACACTTAAACCTCCCCCTTCTAGGGAGAGATCAAATTCAGAGCACGGATCCCTGTATTACGATGGGCAAAGGCGGGTTAGCCCAGAGGCCCACGGTGTCATCAAGGCCCAGCTGCTTTCCATCCTTTTACACTGCCACCTTCCACATGGCCTCAGGATAGCTGCTTCTGCCTGAGACATCTTGGTCCCCTAGGATTTCATCCAAAGGCAGGAAGAGGCATTTCTCTTCCTGCAACAACTTTTATCAAGATGGGACACCTTTTCCCAGAACCTCCCAAACCTAGGCACACTTGCCTTACATCTCATTGACAAGGGTTGCACACATGCACACATCTGAACCAATCACTGCCCAGCCAGCATTGTGAAATTACCATGATCATGTTGAAATAAACAACATCCATCACCCTGGAGTGGGGAAAGGGGCCGTCAGGGACATGAATGCCCAGTACCTGGTCCAAGTTGGGGTTCTGTTAGCAAGGAAGTGGTTGCTGAATGGGAAATCGACATTCTCCTATACATGGAATAGGCAATGCTCGTTGTAGACCAGGATTCATCAATATATTCACTCAATAAATGTTTCTTGAGTGACTTCTCAGTGCCAAGTGTCATGACGGGCACTATGGAATCAGAAAGGAATTAGACACAGCTCCTACCCTTGATGGATTTTCAGTCTAGTAGAATTGGGCAGACATTAATTAAATAATGATAACAGATTGTGATAGATGCACAGATCAATGTCCAGGCTATATATGGAAGAGAGAATGGAAGAGAGACGTGAAGGCAATCATGGAAGGCTTTTCACGGGAGGCGACATTTAAGCTGGATCTTGAAGGCTGAGGAAGAGCTCATCACTTAGACAATGTGGAGAGAGCAGCCCACTGAAAGGCAGAAGTGAATGAATAAATGATTAACTGAATGAATGAGTGAATGAAAAAGACGACATGAGAAGACACTTCAAGGAAAAACATACCTGGTAAGAGAGGCCAGCGTCAGCTTTGTGAGGCCCTAATGGGTGAGGCCTTTGAGAATGTCAGGAGGAGTCCGTGGGTTACATGCACCACTGACTCTAACTTCAGAGTAATTGCAGGGAAAGAAAATGAAGTGCACTCAAGAGCAGAGAGACACCTTCAGCAGAAGTAATAAATCTGAAAACCCTTCCAGACACAGACATTATGGGTAGAAAGTATCACAGAAACAGTCCAAATCACACACGAAGCAGCAGTGCATCCTAAGGTGGTGGAACCTAGGACCCGCCTTCCTTCCCCTCTTGGATGGCCCCAAAGAGTTAACCCTTTGGTGGCCAGTCCTCTTTCTGGCTGTGGGGGAGATGTGAGAGGTTCAATAAATGCAAACAGGAAGAGCTGGAGGAGAGAGATGGCCAGTCCCCATGGAGAGTGTCCCTATTGCCATGTCTCCCCAGAATCTGGACATGCACAGACACCTGGACTAAGTGGGGACTCTTCCGACCCTCGAGATTTTGTTGTTGTCTTTTTTTCCTGAAAATGATCATCAACTGTCTTCAATGATTAAAATACAGGCTCACCTGGAGGCAGAGGGATGGCCAATTTAACCTCTTTAGACCTTCCTTCTGTATTGCAGGAGGCAGCATGGCAGGGGGAGTGTGATATAATAAAGAATATATCTGCTTTGTTTCAGGTTCCTGGTACAGTGCTTCAAAAACCCTTGAAATTTCCCGAGTCATAAGAACATCTTCTGTTATTCATAATGAGCCCCTTTTGGGAAGGGGCTACATAGGGTCAGGATGGGAGCTGCCTGCCAGAGGAACCCAGCACGTGATTAGACCATTAGAGCTTTCAGCCCCACACCCACCTCTGCAGAGGGGAGGGAGGCTGGAGATTGAGTTCAATCACATGGTTTAAATTAAATCAATGATGTAATCAATCATGCCTACGTAATGAAACCCCAACAAAACTCTTGGACACCAAAGCTTGGGTGAGCTTCCAGGTTGGTGAACACATCAACGCGCTGGGAGGCGACACACCCTGATTCCTTGGGAGAGAGCATGGAAGCTCTGGGCTCCCCCCGCCCACCACCTAGCCTTATGCATCTCTTCCAGTTAGCTTTCTTCAGTTGTATCCTTTATAATAAAACTGTACTTGTAAGTGTGTTCAGTGAGATCCTTGAGTTGTTCTTGTCAATCACTAACCTCAAAGGGAGTCATGGGAACCCCCAAATTGCTAGTAGAAGCCTAAGTGGCTAAAAGACACCTGCGACTTGTGGCTGGTGTCAGAAGTAGGGGCAGTCTTGTGGGACCAAGCTCTTAACCTACTGGGTCCGCACTAACTCCAGGGAGGTAGTGTTGGAACTGAACTGGATTGATTTGCAGGACACCCAGCTGGTGTTAGAGAATTGTTATTGGAATGCAAGGAATGACGATGACGGCTGACATTTATTGAGTGCTTATTATGTGCCATGTGCGTACAAAATCTTTCATGTGCGTTTTCTCAGATGAGAACCCACACCGGACTCTGCTCCCAGTACTGATGGTTACATCGTGGATATATCCCTCATATGTACAGGTTTAAATCAGGTCACACATTCCTTACAATGGCCTTCAACTGGCCAGGGATTCGACAGCTTTTGTTTTAGGTTTCCCTCCCCATCCAGAGCCCTTCTCGCAAGCAGTTTCAGATCTGTAAACACTCCAAGGATGCTATTTAAAGACAGCCCTTTGTAAATCAAAGAGTGCTTCTGAAACACAAATGAATGCAATCACCCCCTAATCTGCCTGGTTTGCGGGTTTGGATTTGCTTGCTTACTTTATTTAGACTGTTTTGAATCCTGTTGTGGGCTGAGAATCAACAGCTTCAGCTCTATTATGTTTCGTTTAGTGCAACACAGGTGTGATGCCAAACAAATGATGTGCTTTATTTCAATGCTGTAAGTTACACATCCAAGTGAGCATTGTCTTTTAAAGTTCTCACCTTGAGAAGGTAATTGCTCTCCCCCACTCTGCCTTGGGTGCCTGGAGCACCTCAGCAGCATCCTTCCTCCCACCCCTTCCCTGAGAGCCTACGGGCTCTTCCAACATGGGAATCGAATCGTGCTGTTGGATTTCATATCACATGACTGGATCCTGCTCACTCCTACCCTGTCCTCCATGAGTCTCTCCATTTCAGTCTATGGGTGAGAATGGAAGCAAAGATGTGGATTACATAAACAATGGAATATTACTCAACCAAAAAAGAATGAAATTTTGCCATTTGCCACAACATCGATGGACCTAGAGGGTATTATTCTAAATGAAATAAGTCAGACAGAGAAAGACAAATACCATACAACTTCACTTATATGTGGAATCCAAACAATACAAAACAAAACAGAAAAGACTCATAGATACAGAAAACAAACTGGTGATCGCTAGAGGTTAGGGGTTGGAGGGCGAGAAATATAAGTGAAGGGAATTAAAAGTACAAACTTTCAGTTATAAAATAAATAAGTCATGGGATGTAATGTACAGCATAGGGACTATAGTCAATAATATTATGATAACTTTGTAAGGTAACAGATGGTACGTAGTCTTATTGTGGTGATCATTTCATAATATATATAAATATGGAATCATTATGATGTACACCTGAAATTAAGATGATATTGTATGTCAATTATATTTCAATAACAAAAAAATGGAAACAAAGAGAAGAGGGTTGCAGTGGTTCAAGTGTGATATAATGGGGGCCCTGACTAGGGTGGTGGCAGTGGGGATCAGGAGAGGTAAACTATTTTTAGAGTTCACCACTCATTGGATGTGTGGGATGTCGCAGTGAGGAAAAAACAGATCACTTCTTATAATCTCTCACCAAAACTCTTAGTAACCCTTTCTGAAGCCCTCGAGCCCGTGTCAAACTTTGCAATTGGAGTTATTTGTGGTTGATTTTCTATTGTCTATCTCCTAGGCTGGGAGCTCCAGGAGGGCAGTGGGTACCAGAGAGCTTAGCACTCAAGAGGACTCAATAATTATGTGTGGAATGAATAAATGAATGAACATCTTATCCCCCCGATAGAGGTCCACATACAAATGCAAACTTGCTTCATCCAGTGCTAAGGCCCCTAATTTGGCTCTAGAGATTGAAAGGTGGAAGCACGCACAGCCCCTTTCAGCCCCCAGCAGGAGCAGTCTGGGCACAGAAACACAACTCTCCATACTCACAGAAGACAGAATCATGGCCTGCACTAGGACTGAACTGAGGCCTACCAATTGTCTAGTCTAGGATTTCTCCAGCCTTGGAGGTCATGGACCATTTGAGGATCTGATGGAAGCTATGGAGCCTCTCCCCTTCCCCAAATGCACACATGACCAGAATTTTGCATAGTATTTCAGAGACTTTACTGACCACACATGGACCATCCAGAGTTCCTGGTTAGGAATTTCTGATCTCTAATCCAAGGCTCTAGTTTTATGAATATGCCCAGAGAGGGGAAGTGACTTGCCCAAGATCTCCCACCTGGAAAGGAAGAAAGGGAAGGAAATCCTTCTATGAGTTGTAAGTGATCAGGATTTTCTCATTTTTCAAGATCCCTCACTTCCTCTGGGAAGAGACAGACAGCAAATTCATCCAGAGCTGGACTTTTCCACTTAACAGTCCTTTTTTGGCATGAAAATGCATCTTCAGAAATTTCTTTTGAACTAACACCTCCCCAGACTAGGTTTGAGGCTTTGAGAAGAGAAGGGCTGCACACTGATGTGTATGTGCTGGGAGAGTTTGAGGAGAGTGGTTTCTCTTGTTAGTTAGGGGAAATATTTTTCTTATTTATTCTCTTTTGCTGTTTCCCCAAGAGTTTTCTGACTCAGAGGTGAACCAGAGCTCAGTTCTGCTCCATAGGATTAGTTAACAATCTTTGACGGTGCAGCATTCCCAGCGAAAGTCAGAGCCCCTGCAAAACACTGAATTATTCACACCAAACAGGTCACATTTGCTGCTGGAGCAAGTAGAATTTTGTGTGTCAAAGAAAGACTCATTAAATTGAGTGCTTCAGTAAAGCAAGCACCACTGGGGTCTAATTTATTGGTGCTGCTTGACATCTGCCTCCCAACTGTGATGTTGCCCACATGGGCAGAGAGAGTGGGCCCATTTCTGGCTCTGGCCAGAAAACACGTCTCGTGAGGTTCTGCCCCAAGCTCTGTCCTTCATCCATGCTATCAACATTTGTATCTTGGAGACTTCCTTGACCAAAGCTCTGTGGAAGACAGAAAGACAAGACTGGTCACTTTTTGGATGAGGATTGCTAACCCAATGATCCTATTTTTTTATTAGGAATCATTTGGTTACAAGGAACAGAAACCTCCTTAGACTGACTCAGGTAAAAGGAGGTTGATTGAATGGATAAAGGGTAATCTTGTGGATCTCAATGGTGGAGAAAACCACTGGACCTTTTGAGACTCGGAAGTCATCACATAATTATGTTTTCCATCTTTTCTTCTCTTTCTCTCTACAGACATATGACTGACTGACTGACTGAATGAATGAATGAATGGAGTGAATGGGTATATAGGAATCCAAGTGCATCAGTTACAGCAGGCGGCCCCACAACTTCTGCTTGAATATGGCCCCTGACAACCTGGTCATCAGCCTAACCTCAGACACTGGGGGAGGTGTAAATGAATGTTGCTGTCCATGGTCCTAAACAACCACTGAACACAATTTTCCCCCCAGCATTGGGACCATGCCAACCTCGCCCAAATTGGCCCAAGACATCTTAATAAGATTTTGAAAGAGGTATGAAGGTAGAGAATTTTAAAAAAAAAAGGATGAGTGAAAGAAAAAGATAGGTCGTTAGAGGCAGACATGCAGAACCACAGTCCGCAAGACAGGAACTAAGCAGGGCAATTGGCTAGGTTACACCAATGCGCTGGTGGGTTTTGTTGTGGTGGTTGTTCTATCTTCTACACTGATGAACAGTCTGGTATTTTTCACAGTTGTAGGACAGATGGAATTACCAGCCCTGTTGCATCCTGATGCCAGACTTAGACACGTCAGGGCGCTCACCACTTGGTAATATTATCTAATCCCATTGGTGTAAGAATCCCAATTTTTGAAAACATTTCTTGTGTCAGACTCAATCTGCTCTCTTGTAACCATCACTCCCTCTTCCCAGTCCTGCTGCCTCTTCCACATGACAGCCCTTCAGACAATTAAAGTCCACTCTCACCTGCCCTCAGGTCATCCACCCTCCACCAGCTTGCTCAGCCACTCCCCCGTTGACCTGGGACTCCTTCTGTCCCAGCAGCAGCACATCCTGGCTGAGCATCAGGTTTCCCATAGAGACTGAAGTGAAATTGCTGAGACGGGAGTCTGAGCTCATGACAGCATCTGGATGTTCTGTTCCGAGCAGTCCCAAGTCCTGCCCAGTTAGAGTCTGTGAGAAGCTGCCCTGAATAGACCCAAGGTATCAGATATTCCAATTAACCTGCTTTCATCCAGTGTAATTTGCCACTTTTTATGAATGTGCATTTGCGGGCACTCAGATCCTGGGTGTTCAGAGAGTAGCCTGCCGTTCATGTCAGCTTGTCTGCAGGCAGAACGCTCCCACTTTTTCTGAGGCCTGCATTCCAATACAAAAGGAAGGAGCTGAGAAGATTTTAAATTCAGTGTGTAGATCTCACTGTATAAAGCCATGATGCTGTTACCAGGATTCTCTGGTCCTTCCAGTCCCCCAGGTGGATCTAAGAAGGGTGGTGTTCAGTTGTACCATTGCTGTTCTAGAATACAGGTTTTGGGTGTTGGACTATCCAGGGCAAAGCCTTGCTTTTCCTGACAAGCTATCGTAAATACTCTGAGGGTATTTGCCTCGCCCATCACCCCACCTCCTCTGAGAACGGCTGCCATGTTTGTGCTGTCATTCTGCAGCACGCCCCTCCCCCTGTCGCTGATGATTGGACCAGGCACGTACACCTGATTACAGATGAGCCAATCATCTGTATTGTCCTTCCCAGAAGGTTGGAATTAGGATTGAGAGCTGTTGGTCAGTCTGTGCGGTGTGTTAGCAATGGTGCAAGCTGGGCAGCTGAGGTTGAGAAAAGGGGTGTCTTCCTCAGAGAATTCAGTGTGCAGACAGATTGAGAGAGAATGAAATAGAGAACAGAGTAGGGCCCAAGAAGCTTGTGGCAGAGATAGAGACAGAGAAATAGATCCCCTTTAGACCTGGGGTAGCAGGCCCTTGCCCAGGCCCCACCCCTCAGGAGAACCCGCACTCAGGACAGCGCGTCCTTGTTTTCCTGGAAACTTTTTACGTCCCCTCTCTAGAGCCGGGGACCTGCTGGGCTGGCAGTGCCATCCAGGCAGGGCACCCTGAACCCAGACCTGTACCCATATAAGCTCCAGTCTCTGCTCCTGCCCTGCAGGGGGTTTTACCCCATGTGTTGAGTCGACCAGAGGCCTCCAAAATTGAGTTTGTCCTGGGCTCTGGGTTCTCATGACTCTCACTAGCCAGTGTGGTATTTCTTTAATGGCACTGCATGCAGTTGGTCCACAGAATGGTGCTGACGCGCTGATTTAGACTGACTCATGTTGTTTATACAGACAGAAGACCCACAGATAACATTGCCCTGGGTCCCACACATCCTAGTGACAGCCCTGTCCTGTGGGTCCTGACAGCCTTCCGTTCCCTCTTCCGGTCCTTCTGGAGGCCCCAGGCTCTATAAGACATGAGTGCCTCCCTGTGAATCGAGCTGTTTGCCTCAGCCATCCGGAAGAATGGTTTTCTACAGGCTGGCGGTCCAATATTCTCTCGACTAAGAAAGCAGGTTCTAGAGATACAACAATGGACAGACACAGCCCAAGCGGCTGCTCTCATAACCTTACACCCAGCAGGAGGAGACAGGCAAGAACACAAATAAAAATATATGTCTGTGGCAATAAGTGTTATGGAGGAAAATCAGGCAGGAGAAGAGGACAGGACAGTGCTGGGGTTGTCATGTGTGCTATTTTACATCAGGCGCTTGGGGAAGGCTTTTCTGATAAGATGACATTTGAACAAAGGTCTGAAGGAGATGAGGGAATGAGCTGTGTGGACATCTAGGGGAGGACATCTTTGCAGAGAGAATAGTAAATGCAAAGGCCCCGAGGCAGGAACATGTTTGGCATAATGGAAGGACAGCACAAAGGCCCAGGGGGTTGGAACAAAGTGAAGGAGGGAGGGGGTGGGCAGAGATGAGGTCAGGAGGTGAGAAGTGTCAGTCCTTGAGAGCCATCACGAAGACTTTGCTTTTTTCTTTGAGAGAGATAGAATGCATGAGAGAGTTTTGACAGAGGAGGGATGTGATCTGACTTACATTTTCATAAGACCATTCTAGCTTCTGGGTTTAGATTAGACAGGAAGGGAGGGAGGTAGGGGCTGAGAGCATGGGCAGAAGCAGGGAATCCATTACAGGGCTGTTACAATCATCCAAGCAGGATGTGATGGGGAGACCAGGCTATCAGCAGAGGTGGTGAGAAGTGGTGGGATTCTGGCACCCTTTTGAAGGTAGAGATCATAGGTTTTTCTGATGTGCATTATGAGAACTATGCACATAAAGCATATACCTACCACCGTGCCTGGCTATGGGGGCAGAGCTGGTCTGTTTTGATCAAAAATCTCCAGTTTCTGCAGAGAGCAGTGTATCATCTGCTCCTGGACATGGGCCGTGGCACTAAGACATGAGCCCTGGCTTCCCCTCTCTCCCTAACATTACACAAGGGAGGAGGTGCTGCCCCTACCACAGAGACGAGGTTAAACGGATGGTCTCCCTCTCAGTTCTCCATGCTGAATCCCATTGGCCCCATGAATTAGAAAATACAACCATCTTGATGGTGTCCACTGATCTGTGGTCCCAATCATAACATGCAGTCTTTTATCCATACAATGAACATTTATTGAGCTGATATTGTGGGCCAGGCACAGATGACACAAAGATTCTTAACATCCACACCTTACTCCAAATCAGCCAGGTCAGCCAAATAATCCAGGTCAGCCCATGACCTGATGAAGGAGATGGAAACGTATCAAAACTAAATAATTACAATAAAATAGTCCTTTGAGATAAGGCCACACTTGATATATAAACAAGGTGCTTAGAAGCAGTATGGAGAGAGGACGGGTACTACTCAGCAGATCAGAAAAGGCTTTGCAGAAGAAAGGCCATTTGGTCTGGGTCTTGCAGGGTGCATAAGAGTTTTCTAGGGGCTAAAGGATGAGAACAAGATTACAGATGGTATTTGCCAAGGCACACAGGTGTAGGAATGCACGGAATGTTTGGAGAAGGAGTGAGGACCCCATGGGGTGAGAATGTAGGATTCATACCACTAAGTCAATCAACAAATAGGAATGAACCCTCACTAAGGGCCAGGCACCAAGGATATAGTAGTGAATATGCCAGGCCTGACCCATAACTTCCTGGAGACTTTGCTGCTTAAGGGAAGAACTTCAGGAGATGATGTTCCCTAGACCCTTCCATGGAGATGCCTCCATGAGGCCCTGCCCTTCCTGGGGTCGCACCCATCACTCTCTTAGCGGGTGTCTGTTGATTTCTCATGCTCTTCAATTAGACTGTGAACTCTTAAGAGCCGAATGTTGTGCTGTTTACCTCTTCGGCACCCCCTTGCCTGGCAGTTTCTGGCACATCGTGGCCACTCAGTAGATATGTGATGAAAGAATAAGTGAATTAAAAGTTGGTAGGGCCAGTTTGTCACTGGCCTGTCCTGCCTCCTAAGCCTCTTGAGGGAGAGCTATTACCGTTGCCTGTATTCAATGCAGCAAGGCAGGAATTTTTTTAAGCAGCAATAATTGCATTACCCTAACTCAGGGTCAAAGTAAATGCAGCCTTCAACATGAGTTATTAAAAATGCTTTACTTCTCCTGCTGGCGCTTAGAAGTCAGCTTTCCTCCTGAGCCATTCTCTTCCTTCATTGACTTCTCCTCATCAGGGATGTCAAGACCATTGGCATCTAGAAAGTCCATTACATTGGCTCTTTTCTTTCCAAACACTGCAAAAGAAGTGGTTTGACCTTTCATAAGGAAAATGGAACCCCAAGCTTTCCCTACATGGCAGTGATGTCTGGAATTTCTTATCTCCATCTGAGGAGACCTTCTCTCCAGGCCAGCGGGAGTGAGGCTGGGAGACAGATGGAGCCTATCCGCTACTGTCCCCTCGAGAGAGAATGCTGAGGGGAAGGTTTATGAACAGTGCAGACCAGCCCTGCCAAAGGCGACTGTGAGGAGGAGATGGGAGAGCCAGGGGAGAGCGCTGGCCTCCGGGGTCACGGTGAACTCCGATGACATTTCATTTCTTTGACATCTGTGCAGAGAATCTCAAGCTGTTGTCCTGGGGAATGAAAAGGAGAGGATGGCCACAGTCAGAAAACTAAAATGAAAAAAATCGACTGACCCAGCAGTCAAAAGGGACAGAGTGAATTCCCTCACGAGGAAGGGCAGGTCTCGATAAGTCTCCTGTTTGGCTCGGAAAGATAAGAAGTAGGTCTATTGCCATCATCTGCTCACTAGAGCTCCCTTTTGTGGTTCCTTCTACATCTGGTAAGAATTAGGAGTGTATGAGTCCTTGGATTAGATTTCCAAAATTACCACAATTCTTCCTCTCGCTGTGTGTATGCTGTTGCAATGAGACTCAGCTGCTGCTCCATCAAGGGGTGGAGCTCTTTCCCCACTCCCGAAATCTGCACTGGACCTCGTGACTAGCTTTGGCCAATAGAACACAGCAGAAGTGATGCTGCATTAGTTCTAAGCCCGGGCCTCAAGAGACTGTCCACACTTCCATTCTTTCTGGGGAATCTTCCTGGCTGCCATGGGAACAGCCTGGGCTGGCCTGTGGGAGGATGAGAGGCATGTGGACCAGACTCCATCCAGAACAGTTATCCAGCTGAGGCCTCAAACATGTGAGAGTCAACCAGGGTCAGTAAAGCTGCCTACCCAACCGGTAGCTTGAACAAAGATGCAAGAGTATGTCCAGCTAGATCAGAAGAACCACTCAGCTGAGCCCAGCCTCAAGTGCCAATGGCAGAATTTTAAGCTAAACAGACAGTTGCTATTTTAAGCCTCTGGGTTTAGAGGGCATTTATTATACAGCAATAGCTAACTGATACACTCCTATTCTTGTTCAAGCATCCCTGGAGGACAGGAGGATTTAGCATTAAATGAGACGATACTAGACCTCTAAGCTAAAATTTAAGTCCCCGTTTTCCTGGTTCAACCCAACAGGCACAGCAAGTCACACAGAGCAGGTGATGAGTAAATCTTGTTGTATTGAGTTTGAAGATTGTGCAGAAAATCGAGTATCTTCAAGAGGATGCCCTCATGAGAATTTGCCCAACTTGCCTCCTGGAGTGATTGTCACTCTGGTTCAAGCTTTGGTAAGAATGACTGGCAAGCTCAAATGAGATTCTTGAATTTAATCTAAAGAGGTATGTGGTCTGGTTAAGAAGAGCCAGCTAACAAACATCTCTACCACACACACTCCCTGCCTCACAAAACTGCTCCATCCACCACCCACCCAGTTACCTAAACCTGGAGTCAGTCTTGACATCCCAACCCTCCTCTCCTTCATTCATTCTCCATGTCCTGTTGCTTATGTCTTTTAACCATATCTCAATCTATTTACTTCTTGCCACAGGCCTAGTTTAGACTTGAATGACCACGCCAGCCTCTTAAACTAGTCTCTTAACAAGTCTCATAACGTGTAACCCATTCTCCCCAGGGCAGCAAATGTGATCTTTCCAAAGCACCAGTCTGATCGCCACCCTCCCCCCACCACTAGCCTTCAATGGCTCCCCATTGCCCCCAAAGCGTTTCTTAATCTGTGTGTGCCCCCTACTGACTTTCCTCCCTCCCTTCTCCCTGTTCTCTGTTTTCACCAGAACACATGCTTTTCCTGTGATACCGAACTATGTGCAGCTCTCCTGGGACATTCTTGAGCTGGGACAGTCTCCCCACTCCCTGCCCTGCCCGGCTATTTCCTTTCTTCTTTTTAGGACTCACCTTAGATGTCACAATTTCCTTCTCTGATCCCCAGGCTGGGTAAGATGGAAGGATCTCCTCTGTGGTCCTTCAGCTTCCTGCCGATTTCCCGGATCTCATTGAGATGTGAATGCCTGTTTTTCTCTCCCTTTCCCCCACCAATAGACTATGAGCTCTGTGAGCCCAGGGCTATTTCTTTCATCTCTGTGCCTAGCACAGGCCCTGACTTTCATTAAGTGGTAGGTTGGTTGATTGAATGAATGAAGGAAGGAAGGAAGGAAGCTAAAACAAGAGAGACTTTGAGCATGGGAATGAATCAGACTTGAGCAGAATCTTGTAAAGAGAACTGGAAGAACCAGTTCCCACTGCCGGGTTACATGATCTTCTGGGACGTGGATGAGAAGATGAGCAGGAACTAATGCCTGTATCAGCACAAATGTGGAGAAGGTCATGAATTGGTGGTTCTCATTAGTCAGTTGTCAGGGGTGAGACTTGCTAAGAATCAGTAAGTGTTGGTGTCTATTGAGGACTTGTACCACGCACTGTTTTATCTCACTTACTCATCTCAGCCACGTGATAAAGTAGGTTCTCTCACCATCCTCCCCTTTCAAATAAGAATCCAGAAGCACAGAGAGGTTAAGTAACTTAGCCAAGCTAACTCAGCCAGGGGGTTCGGTGAAGTGAAATCATTTTGCTTGAGTGTAGGCTATATAATCTTTACCTGATCCTTTGCTATGAAATGTAGAATATGAGAAATTCAATATAATTACACCATTTTAACATATTTTGCTTGCTTATGGATACAGATCAAGATAAAGCACCACATTTAAATGATTAGCCTAGTCAATACAAGAGGAAACAGGATCCCAATCAATAGACATAGTTGTTTTCTTTCTGAGATTAGAATCTTCAGTGCATATTTCTCGCCAAGACATAAGCATTCTATTTCCTGACACCAGACTCCTAAGAGTGAAAAGGTGAAAATTATATGTACATTTAATGTGGCCAATTAGTGCAATCCTGCTCTGTTTGTTTCCACATGTAAGATTAATGCTGTTTTCCCATTTTCCCTCATATAAATAGCCTCCACTATGAACTAGCCACTTTCCCTGCAATTCTACAAACTGTGCCACCTCCTGAGCCCTCATCCACGTGGCTTCCCTTGCCTGAAAGCCACTTCCATCTAAATCTGTCATTTAAGGTCAAGTTCATGACCCATCTCCTTCTGTCTTGCTACATCTTCCCATCCTAAGAAGTATTACATGAGGTTCAGTGCATCCGTCTTGCACTGATCGAGACATCCATCCCACACATGTGTTTTTGTTCGGCCTGCATGATTTGGCTGCATAGAATTTTTTTAATTTGAATTACTTGCCAACTTTCAAAAATCAGGAAATTTTATGTAAAGATCTAGCCTTCCGGTTTTTCTTGGAAGGCTACAAGATTTGATAACTCTGCAGCCATATTTCTTCATGGTTACAGCTATCGAGAACTGAGCAGCTGCTTCCTCAGACAGGATGCAGTAGATGCTGGTGTGCCCCCTGCACCCCCATACTCCCTCAGCACCTACCATTTCTGGGCACCCAGCTGGCTGGATGACTTCCAGCCACCCACTCATTTGATTCTTTGTGTGAAATCTCCCTCTGCCTATGGAGGCTGCTCCATCCCACTGCAGGGCAGGTAGGAAGTACTAGAGAATAAACACCTACTCATCTCCTCCTAGGAGCAACTCTTAACCAATGACTGCAAGAAGTTGACGAGCATCCCTCATCACTGAAACGTTCCAGAGCACTAACATCCCGGTGGTCTGTTTGTTATCCAGTGATGCATAATAATCACCCCCAAATGTAGTGGCTTAAAACACTGCGTGTATTATCTCTCACTGTCCTGTAGGTCTTGGGTGGTTCTTCTGCTTCACACGGTCCCAGCAGGTCACCAGCTGCACTCATATGCATGTTCATTTAAGCTGGACCGTCCAAGATGGCTGGAGTCAGTGATGGCAGGGAGTTAGTGCTGCAAGTCAGCTGGAGCACAGCTGGGGCTGCACTGGTCTAAGAGTGAGCATTTCAAGAGACTCAGACGGAAACCACAGGCTTCTCATGACCTGGCCTCAGAAACCCCACAGCATCCCTTCTACCACATTCTATCGGTCAAGCAAGTCACAAGACCAGTCCAGACTCAAGGGGAGGAGGATTGGACCCCACCTCTCCATGGGAGGCATGAAGAAGAGTTGGCAGCCATCTTTAATCTACCACCTGGTCTATTTTAACGAATAAACACTGGGTGCCACTTCATTACTTCAATCATTCATTCATTCTTTCCTTCAACACTTATTGAAATTTGGAGAAACGACATGAGTCAGACGCGGTATCTGCCCTGGAGAAGCTCATTGGTAGAACAGTTTGTGATAGTAACAAATTGAAGTTTATCAAGAGTCTCCTGTGGTTGACATTAGAATCACCTGCACCTTGTAAAAAATGTGGACACTTCACCAGAGCCGTGTCGCTCAGTAATGCAGGAACCTTAGAATACCGCCTGGCCTTGCATGGAAGTGGTCTTCAATGGCGCTTGACCTTCAGACCACCTTGTGTGCTTGCTAGAGTTCAGATTCTTGGGCTCCCTCTCCTAAAATACTTGGATTCATTGGCCCACGGTGGGGACAGAGAATCTACATTTTTATTAGGGATTTCAGGTGATTCTGGTGTGAATGGTCCATGGACCGCATCTTGCTGTGTTTTTCAAACTCTGCATTCTAAAGGAAGTGACTTGTTGGGTAAAGTGTGTGTGTATGTATGTGTGTGTACACACGTGTAATCTGTGTAAACACCTGGATCGGTTGAATTTAATTGGAACACAGCTGGTGTTGATTGCATATTTTTTAACGTGGCTTTTCAATACTCACTCCTCTAGCACAGCCTTTATGTCTGAAAATCAGCATTGAGCCCAACCTTGGCTGTCAATTTTAAGGTTTATTTAAAGGCACATAACAGCTGGAGCTGTTCATTCTTTAGCTAAATAACTCTGCCTATGGACTTAGAAGTTTAGGTGCAACACGTTGAAAGCAGAATTTCCCCTCTGATGGGGCAGCTGTCAGTTGGTTTTAAAAACTGTGAGTTGCTGACTCGCAAAGTCAGCTTCGGCAGATTATGTCACGGCCCCAGTCTAGCAGAAGGTTCTATATCCTGAAAACAGTCATCAAGGCTGCTACAAGCCTGGATGGGCCCTTGTACATGAATTGGAAAGAGGTGTCTCTTCCCTGAGGCAGAAACAGCCCTTCCTGGCTTAATGAGTGGTATGAAGGCTGATAAATAAAGGGACAAGACTCCTAAAACAAAACAAAACACAACTGGGGGGTGGGGTTGTTACCAAAAGAAGGGGAAGGGGTGCTGACTGTGTTCACTGCCATTGGAAATGAGAAACAATCCACTCACCCTCTCAGTCAGGCATCTCGTGTGCTGTTCACAACCCACACAACTATGCATGACGGCCATGTAGGAGTTAACACAAGTTTTGTTCAGAATTCAACAGTTGGAAGAGCTCCAAACATCAAATTGTGAGTATTGGTGGAAAAACAAAAACACAGCAGCAATACCCTGTCAAATAAGCCAGAAGGTGAAGGCCTCTTTTGTGAGGGGTGACCATGAGGAGAGAGACCTGTAATGGCATTTACCCCTAAGTGTGAGTTTCTCCCAAAGGTAACAATGGATCATGGTTACTTGAGCTCCATCTGAGAATGTGCTCTCCATCAGAGAATAGCCCATGAAGGTCTGTGTCCAGCAGGAGTGGACACACTCAGGATCCTTTCCCTGTTTGGGGTACTAATGTCCCAGTCATCCTTTAAAGAACTGCCTCACTCTCACTCCAGTTTTAATAACTTGGGTGCTGGTGACCCACAGCCCCTCCAGAGATGAACAAGTGACCCAGGCTTCGGCAGTCAGGGTAAATCTCCCAGGAAGAGCTTTGCTTCAGGTTTCAGAGACTGGAATCAGCTGTGATGGCACAGCATAATGTTAAATGCGGCCTCTAAAGACACCAACTCCACAAACCTTGAGTGACCTTCAGTATCTTAACCATTCTGGGGCAGATAGACTCTGAAGCAGACCCCATAATCCCCACCTCCTGGTACTCACATCTTATGTGACACCCTCCCCTTGAGCATGGGGGGGGCAGTGTGTCTGGCTTATAACCAATAAATATGACAAAGATGATGGAATGACGTCATTTCTGTGATAATGTTACATACGATCGTAACATCCGTCTTGCTTGAAGATTCTCTCTCTCTCCCTGTCTTGGAAGAAGTAAGTGGTTGTGTTGGGAAAGCCCATTTGTCAAGGAACTGAGGGTGGTCTCTGTCCAAGGGGCAGCAAGAAACTGAGTCCTTGGTTCCACAGCCCACTAGTAAAGGGCCACTACCAACAACCGTAAGAGCTCCGAAGCAGGTCCTTCCCCAGTCAAGCCTCAGATAAGACCACAGTCTCGGCCAACACTTTGATTGTAACCTTGCAAGACCCAGCAGAGGACCCAGTTAAGCTGTGTTCAGGTTCCTGACCCACAGAAACTGTGAGATAACAAGTGTGAGTTGTGTGTGGTAATTTGCTATGCAGCAGTAAATAATGAATACACTCTCTCAAGGAGAGAAAGGGAAGACAGCCATTTGGTTGAGAGTAAGGCCTTTGATTGGATGTCAAGTACCCCGTGAGTTGTACAAGGGACAAAATAGGACATTGTAGGGATGTGCCTGGTACACAGTAGGCACTCAATAAATTTCCCTTCCCTTCCTCTGCTCAGTTAGACCAGCATCATAAGTTGGCAATCACAGAATGTCATATGTATCGGAAATATTCCAACTGAACCCCATGCCAGGGTAACTCCAGGAAAGTGCCAGCAGAAGTTAAAAAGCCAAGCTGCCTTTTGTGGAAGGTAAAATCATTTCGCATCGTACCACAGGCTTTGCACAAGACAAAAACTGTTTCATAATCCTGCCATGTAAACCAGCTGGGATTTTCCTTCACATAAATTGGATTTTGATTTATATGTCAATAAATGCCCCTGGAAACCTCATCATTTGAAAGTTCATCAATCTCAGCTAGAACTGCAGATACAGCCCTAGAGGAACCTCCCAGGGAAATACCGCCCTCATTTACCAACCCCACATGCAGATGGGGGCATGAGAAAGGGAGTGGGAGGAAGGAGAAACACGGTCACCTGCTGGGGCTTTGCAGTGTCAGGCTGAGGACTCGATTCAAAGCCTGGTGCTTTGGGGACCTGAAAGAAGGTGTGGCATGGCTGGAGCACGCAAGGAATGGCAGCTTGAGAATAGGAGCTGGGGAGGCACCAGGTTATGACTAGCATTGAATGCCAGAAATTGGCATTCCATCAGATCAGATTTGAATCTTTGAACCAGCATTCCAGCTGCAATGTGGAGAACAGGGTGAAGAGGCAAGACTGGAGGCAGGAAGACCAAGGTGCCATGGCGGTCCTTGCATGGGTGATAACGGCACCCTGGATGGTGGTGGCAATGGGGACGGAGAGAAGAGGGTGGATGTAAGAACTCTTGGAGGATTCGTTTTGGCAAGCTTGGTGGCTGATATGGGACCAGGCAGAGAAGGCTGCTGGGATGACACTGGTTTCTGACTTAAGTGAGAAAACAGTGGGGGCAACATGCAGAACTGGAATTGTGGAAGAGAAATAACATAGTCGGTGGCCAACCAGAAGTCTCAGATTGGTCCCAGAGGATGTTTTCGTGGGAGAGAAAGGGAAATCTCAAGTCAGGAGAGCACAGCTTCCAGCTAGGAGAAAATTGCCCCACATCAGCTACTGCATTACGCAGTGCAAAGCCCCTGCCACAGACACGTCTCAGAACGTCCTCTCTGGGGACTTCATGACCCAGATGCAAATGAGTCACAGCATCCCCTTTAAACCTAATAAGGCTCTTTCCGTACAAGCCACGCCTACTTTGTTCTGACATAAGGGATCAAATTGATTTGGTTGAACATTTTATTAAACTAGGGATGTGTTTGGCTGACCAGTAAAATTGACAGATGTGTGCTATGTGCTTGGGGGCTTGTCAAATCCGTTTTCACTGTCCTCCCTTAATTGAGGCCTGCATCCAGTCTTAAGACTCCAGTTGTTCTGCCCTTCGATCCAGGCAGCACACAGCCAATTATCCAATATTCTAAGCTCAGAGGGTCCCTGTGAAGGCTAAGTGTCATGATGGGTGTAAAAGATTTAGCACAGCTTTTGGTACAAAGGAAGAGCTCAAATTTCCTCATTATCAGCACCATTGTCATTGATGTCAATAACATCATTGTTATTATGAATACAGTATGGGGCTGATCAGATGACTCCTCTGCTCGAAACCTTCCAGGGCTCCCCACTGCCCGTAGAAGAGAGACCACACTCAGCCTACATGACATCATCATACCTGTCCAGGTTTAATTTCTTCAGCTCTCTAGAAAATGCATGTCATTTTGACTACATAATCCTGTAGGTATTTCTAGTATTTTGCCAAACAATAGAGAAGGGAATTAGACACGAATTAGAACTTCTCTGGCTTCAGGAAACTAATGCTCCGTTGAACTAAGATGCCCCTAGTGAGACTGCAGACAGACCCATATGCAGAGCAAGGGACAACTTCATAACTACCTGGGGATTTGATTCCTGACCCAGATGGCCCCTGGTGAGCAGGAAAGAAGTCTGTGGAGAACCCCCTTGCCTAGACCCAGGGCATCTTTCAATACTGGGCTTCCTACATAATAATTATTCAGTCTTTGGGCCAGACACTGTTCTAGGCATTTGACATGCATTTTCTCATTTAATGAAACACAACTCTATGAAGCATGTATCTTTGTCCCCGTTTTACAGAAGAGGAACCTGAGGGTCATGGAGATTAAGTGACTTGCGTAAAGTTACCCAGTAAATAAATGACAATGCCAAACCAAGTCTAGATATTTTTAACTGCAAATTTCCTAATACTTTCCAGACCACTGGAATGACTTTCAGCTTCAGATTGTCACTGAAATTCACGAGACACGATAGGCTTGCCCGGCACGAGGCCTACTTCACCTTAAGACGGGATGCAGAGCAAGGGGCAGAGCAGCCCATCAGGCTAACAGCTTCATGAAGACCGTGGGCATCCAGGGTCAACCTCCAATGTCCCAACCACCATTTTGGTCTTTTTTTTTAACTTAAGGGAAAATTTAGTCTTCTTTTTCAAGCAATCTGGTTAAAAACCTAGTGGAGACTAAGAGAGAAGAAAGAACATGAAGTCTTCTAACAAACAGAGTCAGACAGAAGGAGGGCTGACGGGCACCGGTCAGGGACTTCCACGCCAGATCGTCTCCATCTTGGAATGCAGTTGGAACTGACCTATTCTGGTCTGTTCGTCGATTTCTTTAGTCTTCTGCTCAATGGTCTTCTCCGGTGACACACATGCATCCGCTCCTTCCTCAGGCTCCCTGGAAGGCCGAGGCCTCCCCTCGGACCTTGCTCCGGACCTGGCCATCTCCTCGTTTGTCAGCTTGAGTTTCTCTTCTGCGTGGGCCTTTGGGGCTTGGCATCGCTGGCCTTCCTTCTCAATTCTTACGATCTAATCCTCAACACTCTCCTTTAACGATTCTTCATTCACGCGGTAGCCTTCCATCACCTCCAGTTTCTCAAACCACTTGAAGATATCAGAGAAAGATTTTCCCGTGGAGCTCAGGTCTGCTGTAAGTTGGTCTTCTTTTTTCAGAACCTTCTGAATCGCGGCTTTGGCAAGTTCCTTCTGTTTCTGGGCCTCCTCTGCCGCCTGGTACAGATCCCCAGAGCCATCCAGGATCTTCCCATCTCCAGGTTTGTCGCTGGAGCTCCTCACACCTGCTCTTCAGCAGTGGGTTCTCCTTCTCTGTCGCTTCCACCACCGAGTCCAGGTCCTTCTGGCTGTCCCGCAGCTGGTCCACATGGGCGCCCAGGGCGAGGACACAGGGAGGCAGACCGGCCCAGGACACCCTGAGGGCTGTCCTTCCAGAGCAGGGAGAGCTTGCCGCCTCCTGACACTAGGCAGGCCCAGACTGCTGCAGGAAATCCCCCCGCCCGCCGTGCTGGAACCCCAGCGGGTCTGGAAAGTGCCCTCACTCAGGTCCAGGCAGCTTGGCGGGCTTGGCAGCGGCTCACTGCCCAACTGCCTGGGGTGGGGGCACGCATACTCCCCAAGAATTCACGCTTCCCCCTCCCTTGCCCCTCTGTGACCTGCCATGGCTGTTCTGGGGCCCCCTCCCCGTCACATCTGCCAGAGTGAAGTTGGGTTGTCCAGCTGGTCCTAGGCCGGGGTGTAAGAGCCTGGAAGGCAGACCAGGCTCCTTGGCCTACAGAGGGCACTGTCCTCAGGGCCGGGCAGGTCCACCGGGGCACTGCTCCCAGCTCCTTTGGGGGGTTGGCTGTGAGCTTTCTTGGTGGTGCTGCAAGGCTTCCGTTCTGTCTTGGGACCATCCCCAGGGGCCGCTAGGATTTCAGAAGTGAGCGTAATCCTTTTCCCTAAGGAATAAGAAGGAACCTTAACTTCCAGGGCTTGCTCAGGGCTGCCAGACGTTCATCCTGGAGATGCCACTTGGTTTTCAAGACTCCTCTGGGTCTGGGGAGATCTCAAGGGGTCCAGGCCACCAGGGGAGCTAGGTGGACCACCCCAACTCCTGTCTCCAGAGGCTGGTCTCACATCCCCTGGAGGGAAGAGCCATGTGAAAAGTCATCTTGTAGCTTTGGCTGTGTTCTTCGCTGGCACATTTTCTTTCTGTGACAGATGAAGAACAGATGATCTTCCAGTAAGTTCTGTGGGTGAAAACAGGAAGTCATGGGTTTCTGTACTTTTGTCACCAGTGACATTTTCCTCACTGAAGATCTACAGATGCATTCTTCCGGCCACCATGTGGAGCTGAGGGAACAGGGGGCGCTGAGTCTCCATTTTGGTCTCAAGGATGAGAGCTGGTGTCACTGTGGTCGCATCAGAGTAGGGAAGCTGCAGGGTCTCAGGTCGCTCACTTGAAGACCTTGCTGGTGATGCAGTGCGTGGAGAGGCGCATGTCACACTTCCATCCTTTAGCAGCTGTGTGCCATAAACTACAGGTCATGTAGTAGACAAACCCGACAGCCAAGAACAGTGTCCTCAGGGACATCGCTGGGTCAGTGACCAGTACATAGCCACCCCAGCAAGACCATCACTTATCTCTAATGGGTACATTCCCTCCACTGATATCACAGAGTCCAACTTTCTTCAAGCATCTCTGAGGCTGGAAGAAAGATTTACGGTTCATCTGTTAATCCCAACCCCTTCCTTCCGATGATGATGATGATGATGATGGTAATCAACACTTACCAAGAACTCACTATGTGCCAGCCCCGTGTTAAGCTTTTTATCTGCATTATTTCAACTAATCCCACAATCCGATAAAATAAGTCTTATCATTATTGTTCCCATTCTATAGATAAAGAAACTGAAGCTCAGAGAGCTTCAGGAACTTGCCGCAAATCACCTGTAGAAAGTTAAGATGCCAGGGTTTAACCCTGGTGCATCTGACTCCTAAACTGGTGTTCCAGTCCGTCTACAAGACTGGATGATGGATTCTAAACTGAACTCATCCCTAACAGTTAAGTTGGTTGTGTGCACGAGTTCTAAATCAAACAATAAACCAATTCAAGTGGGAAAGAAAAGCAAACAGTGATCAAACCAGTACATTGTCTAATTAGGTCAGCTACTTAACGAAGTTGCCAAGTCATTTAATTCAAAATAATTGAGCTAATAATGGTGTGCGTAGATAAAATCATGGCTTAGTTACAATGATTAACAGTTTTGCTCAGTTTTACCACTTAAAAGTTGTATTCCTCAGGGCCAGTCTGGTGGTGTAGTGATTAAGTTCATGTACTCCGCTTCAGTGGCCCAGGGTTCGCAGGTTCGGATCCCAGGTGTGGACCTACACACTGCTCATCAAGCCACGTGGTGGCGACGTCTCACCTACAAAATAGAGGGAGATGGGCACAGATGTTAGCTCAGGGACCATCTTCACACACACACAAAAGTTGTATTCTGAAAGCGTTCTCTAAGGAGCAGGAGTTTTGCTGGTGTCACGCTACGGTCAGTGATGGGGAAAGTGGAACTAAGCCACGTTAAGGGAATCGCTTTATCTCAAGAATTGCACAGCCTTGAGCAGGATCCTATACATTGTGAATCGTCCATGGGGTCAGAAGTGCAAGGATTGCCTGGGTCCTGTCCTGTCCCCACGGGCCCCTCTTTGGGTGGGAACATACAGTTCCCGACACACGCTGGGAAATGCCATCACATCCTTCTCATCTCCGTGCTGTTCCTGGTTTCTCTCCTCTCAGAATCAGAGGATTTCTTCTGCTCCCATGTGTGTACCTCAGATCAGCTCCCACTTCCCAGAGCCCCATCTCCAGAGACCCAGACATCAAGAATACTGCAGTTACCCAGGGATCAGTGGCACGGACTTCACTGTGCATTATGTGGACCCAGCCTGGCCATTGTTGAGTGCATCAGCTCAAAGAAATGATTTACAAAGGCTATTAGAACAAAAGGAATGCGAGTACGCACACACTCACACATGTACACACAAACACCTGTAAATATTACTCAGTTTCATCCATCAAGATGCCTTTGAATAGATCTCATAAACATAAAAAAAAATGTTTTCGATGGTGAACAATGCACTTTAACATCTCCTGAATAATTTGTGTTGTCAGGAGCGCCTATTGCAATATTTTCTCATTTTTGTCCTCTCTGGCTGCTGCTGACCACTCCAAAAGAAATGAGCTCCCAACTGTATTAATAGCTTTTTCATCTTCCTGCCGTGGCTCCCTCTAAATGGCTGGCCGTTATCTATTCATGAAATGAATAACTGCTGCCTTTCACGTCTCCCAAACTCTCCTTGTGCTTGGCGAGATCAGAGCAATCGAATCTCTCCGAGGGGCCCTCCAAATTCCTGCGCTGCAGGAGAACTTCATAAGCCTGGCTGTATGTGAAGCCAGCAGAAATTGGGCGAGTCTGGACAGCTGTTTGTCTCAGAGGAGCGTCTCAGGTCCTCATTGTAATGTCCTTCAATTTGCAGACATGTTGAGTGAAGCCTTAAAAATCCTTTCCACTAATTGCCTGTGGATGTCCCCTCTCTCTGTGGGAAGCCACGTAACATGGCAGGTAAACATCACATCCCCAGAGCCTGACAGATGTGGGTTCAAATCCCAGCTCTGCCATTTATAAGCTGTGTGACCTTAGGCAAGTTACTGTGCCTCTCTGAGCCTCAATCACTTCTATTTTATATAAATAACAAAAAAAACAAAGCCATAAAACATTTTTTGTTATTTAGTCATAATTTCATTATCCTCACTTCACATTTGAGCAAATGGATCCAGAGAATTCAGTAATTTGCCTGTGTTCACATCTGAGTGTGAGTGACAAGGGTGGGAGTTTAATCCAGTTTTGTTTGATGCCAAAATCTGTACTCATTCCAGCTAGATGGTCAGCACCAGGAGGGCCAGGCCCTCTGTTTCCGCCGTATCCCTCATAACTAGAAGAGGGCCAGGCCCACAGGAGGTGCCCAGGTATGAGTCTGAATCAGCCCCTCTGACATGGCGGGCCCTGCTTCAGGCACTTCCTACACATAGCCCCATTTAATCCTTACAGCAACCATATAGGCTGGGTACTGGTATTATTCCCACATTAAAGATGAGGAAATGGATGGATAGATGGATGGATGGATGAATTCCATTACTCAGTTTTCCAGATTAGCCTGATCATAGAAATCACCTAGGTTCTTACGAAAAATCAGTTTCCTGGGCTCCCCACAACTCCCTCCAACCCTGAGGATTCTCTTTCCGTAGGTCTTGGTGGCCTCCAACCCTGGAACGTGCACACAGTAAAGTCTGATCACAAGGTCTGATGAGTTTTTTAAGCTGAACAAGGGTCTGGTTCTCAAACAAAAATTTTGGTACGAGGATGATAATCGTAAACAGCTGCTGAGAATGAAGCTCGTTCTTATAATTTGACATAGGCCAGGGAAGGAGAGCAGGTCTTGGAGTCCAGCTGACCTAGACATGACTCCCCACTTGCCCCTTCATGCCAATGGGATGAGCACCAAGTCACGTAACCTTGCTGAGTGTCAGTCTCCTCAATTGCAAAGCCTGGATAATCGTCCCTTCCATGAAAGAATATGGTCCAATTTAGCAACAATATATTTATGATGCTCCGTGGTGCCTAGAACATGGTAGGCATTCAACAAATGACAGCTCTCATTATAAATTGTTTAGGACATGGTGTGCTACAAAAAAGGAGCTTTTGAGCCAGGTGGACTTCATATGTTTATTCAGAAAATATTTATTGAGCACTTGCTGTGTGTCAGACACTGTGCTCAGACCAGTGAACACAGCAGTTAACAAAATACATAAAATTGCCTATTCTGTGGGGCTTACGGTCAAGTTGGAGGGAGACAGGAAAGAAAACATATGAATAATAAAAGAGTAAATTATACAGTAAGATAGCATGTTAGAAGGAAAAAAGTGCTTTGGAGAGAATAATTAAGCGAAGGAAACAGACACGCAGGGAGAGGTTGAAATTTTAAAAGGATGGTCGTGGTGTGTGGCATCGAGGTACAAATATCCGAATAAGACTTTAAGGGAGTGAGGGCTTGTGCCTCGCCATATCTGACATTTGAATTCCAACTTTTCCATTTACTTTCCGTCTGATACTGGGAAAACCACATTACTTCTGAGTCCCTATTTCATGATCTGTAAAATGGTGGCACTCACCTCTCAGAGCTGTCAGATTCCATCACAATGTGTATTAAGGTTTTTTGTGCATTTGATGTTTTTAAGAAAACTGAACAAATAATGGCTTACATTTGTTAGGCACTTCCTCTGCCTACCAGGCCCTCTCTGAGGCACTCGTATGCAGCATCTCATTTTAATCCTCTTCACAGCTCAGTGAGGTAGGTAGCATTCTATTCCCATTTGACAGATGAGGAAACTTAGGCTCAGGGATATAGAGGAAAATATCACCAAAGGAAAAAGCAAGATGACCAGGACATGAACCTGGGTCTCTCTGACTCTCAAACCTGCTAAACCCTCTCCCTCATTTACTGACTGTGTGACCTGTGACAAATCGCCCCTCTAAACTTTCATTTTTCATAATTTAGGAATTGGAGTATCATTTGTCTTCCCATCTGATGCCTTAATTAGCATCTTAACTCAATGCAGCTTGGAGTGTATCTGAGGGTATCTGATAGGAAACTATAGATGCCTAAACAAAAAGCTCATAAAACAGCAACCAGCCAAGTTTGGCAAGTTGATTTCACCTTCTAATCCAATCTTGATCAGAGGCAGAAGCTCCCTGGCGCCCTCTTCTGGGAAGAATTTTAAGATCACAATTGGTCAATCGATTAGTGATGTCTGGCATGGACGAAGCCATAGAGGGCACAGGTCTGTGTGATACAAAAGTCACTTCTGCTAGTGTTAAATGGAAAACCCAAGTATTCTTGCAAAATTGAAAACTGCCCACTTATTTTCACTGGTCAAGGTAGAGAGCAACTTAATTTACTTGGTACCAATTACCAACTCTGATAATATGAACATGAACTTAGAAATCACCCTCTCCATTCTCTGGACATTATCTAGTTCTTGACTTTTGTCCATCAATTCAAATGTCTTTGGCAACATGGTAAGAAAAAAAAATTGTTTTCAACTACTTTTGAATTGAACATAGAGGGAAACCAAAGACATTTTCTTGGTCAGAAAGAAGCCTGGGTCCCTCGAGGATCACCTAGTGCCTGGCAGCCCAGGGAAGGAAGAGAAAAGAGTGTTTCCCAACCTGCTGACTCGGGGACCTGTGTCCATCTCAGCAAGGTCCAAGACCCTCCTGATTTACACCACAGCACATCAAGGAGACCATAAAACAATATGCCAACCAGAGAAAGAACCAAGAAAAGCAGACTCCTTCCTACGTTCGGAGAAGAAGGATTTATACAGGAACTTGCTAAAAATAACTCCCAGGTGTGACAGGCTGCATTGCATCAGTCACCTCTCAATTATCATGGATGGAGGCAGCCTGAGACTCTGGTAAAGTGAAGTAAAGGAAAACCCAGCAATCTATTCTATTTAACCTTGGGGTTCCGGGCAAAGGCTTGGGTGTTTCAGACAGTCCAGGGTCTGAGTTGTGTTTGGACCACTTCCTGCTATGTGACCTTGGGCAATTTCACCTCTCAGAGCCTTGGATTCCTTATGTAGAAAGTGGAGATAGTTACATACCTTCCTCCTAGCATGTATGTGAGGATTAAATGAAATAAAGAACTCATAGAACTCAGCAGAGTGCCTGCATCACAGCAAGCCCTCCATCAACGTGAGTTTGCTTATTGTTTTTGAGATGAAGGAAGAGAGTGTATTTATATTTCTTAATGAGTTTTATGCAGACTAATATTAAAGTGAGTCAGAATCCCCTTATTAAATTCAAGAGATGTGGTGGAGAAGGCTACTAGATAAGAAATTTAGTACTCACTTGCTATTCGGACTTGGGAGTTTTACCAGACTTCTCTGAGCCTCACTTGGCCCATTTGTCACACAGAAAAGGGTAGCAGGGGGTTTAACATGTAGACACAGGGTCCAAGTGCCAGCTCTGCATTTTCTGTCCGTGTGACTGGGTCTTGGTTTCTTGATCTGTAAAATAGGGGTAATGATAACACCACCAGCTTCCCAGTGAAGATTAACAAAATAAGCACCCAAAAATGTGAGCCAGCCTAATTCTTAGCTTCTTTAATAATAATCATACTATTAAAATGATTATATCTCAGGTTCTATCATGCTTCAAGAAGCCAGGGCCAGCTGCAGGATGGAAGGAAACCAAATTGCAGTCAACAATTTGCCCCTGACATGCCGCATGTAGGGAGGTGAGAATCACCTGGACATTGGCCACCCACATCCCAAGACCCTCCCTCGCTTAAACATTCCATTCCACTCCATCCTCCAAAAGAAACCAAGATTGTTCAGAAAGTTTTAAAAATGTGAATGTCTCCTTCGCGGGGCTCCATAGCTCAGATTCTAAGAAAAAGCAAAGCTCCTATATCAGCATTAATTAAACTGCCAGCTAGTAACAGGCCCATTACTCAACCAATAAATCTAACTCCTATCTGTTCAGCAGGCATCTCTGGGCCACATAAACCCAGACCAGAGTCTTATGTAACCTTAAAGAACTCTTAACAGCTTCTGGAATCTTTCTTCTCCCCACTCATCTTACAGTCTCAAGAAGGTCTATCCTGCGAGTTAATGGGAGAAATAGCTTCCCTTGGCACTTTCCCCATCTGTCTTAATTTTTTAAATTATACTTTTATTAAACCCTTAAGGAAAATGGACTTGCAGAGCTCTCATTAAACGGGGAACTATGCACTGCATAAAACAGAGAGAGGAATTTTTTTTTGAAAGCTACCCTCACAATTTGCCTTAATGAATTCTCCCTCCGCTGCTGTATTACAGAGACTGTGCAAATAAATAGAACACTTTGTGAGTGGTGGATGGGCAAATGGATATTTAAGCAGCCGATAATAGTTCTTGCAGCCTCCAATTGGGATCTTTCTTCCTAGGAACTCAAAGTATTTGGCGCATTATGGCATAGTCTTTTCTCTCTGGAGTCTGACTTAATGCCAGAGTGGAAAGTCAACTTATCCCTGGAGCCCCTCATGGAGGGAGAATCGCTCCCATCCAACAGCCTCAGAGGAAGCTGTGGGAGTCTGCTCACCAGGAAAATATGCAATGTTTATTGAGCACCTACCCTAACCAGACATGTTGGTAAGTGCTTTTCCTAGTATCAGTGGTTATCAGCTGTAGAAAACTGGATTGTTATTCCCAACTCCACATCCTCCCTCTGTAGAATTATACATCCATGCTCTCTGCCACATGACTCATGGGTGGCATCTACTCCCTTGCCCCAGTGTTGTTGAGCTTAGTCACGTGACTCACCTCGGCCAATGAAATGTGGGAGGAAGTGATGTTGTTACAGTTCTAAGCTGAGCTTCAAGCGGCGTCACAGGTCTCCAATCTCTTGCCCTCCTGCCATCACCACAATAAGGGCATGCCCCAGAGAGCTGCGGGTCCCAGAGGGAGACACACAGAGCAGACACACAGCCCAGAGAGAAACTGGACAAGTTGAAATTGCACTGAAATTGGACAAATCTTAGCCCTTCTGCAGACACAGAAGTGAGAAAAATAAATGTTTATTATTGTAAGCCATTGAGATTGAGGAGTTATTTTTTCCACAGCATTATTGCGGCAGTGGCTGACCCATATATCAACTGTGCATCAAAAGCACTTGGGGAGCTTTTAAACAATGTTGATGCCTAGGTTTCATCCTAGAGATTCTGAGTCCATCAGTCTGAGATGACCGAGGGCATCTCCCCAATGATTCTAACGTGCAGTCAGAGTTGAAAACCACCAGTGTGCATTATCACATTTAATCCTCTCTGCAATCCTATGAGGGCTCACTCATCCCACTTTACAGATGAAAAAACTGAATGCCAAAGACAGAGAGTGGTTATCCAGGGGACTTCCAGTCACTAAGTGGCAAAGCTGAGACTCAAGCCCAGATCTGTGTAACTCAGAGTCTCAAAGTAGCCTGGAAGATTGCTAAAAATGTGTGTTCTGCGGCCCCACTATACCCACTAAGTTAATTCTCTGGGATTTGAAACTATGAGCCCACTTTTTAAATTGACTTCTGTATAGGCAGAATTCTGAGATGGCCCCCAAGATCCCCACCAGCTGGTGTATCCACCCTGTACCCTCACCTTGAATGTAGGTGAGACCTGTGAACATGATGGATGTCACTCTCATGAAGAGTTTGCATTCTATGGAAAAGATGAAGGGATTTAT
The DNA here is from genome assembly GCF_041296235.1 of Equus asinus. Classification (NCBI taxonomy): domain Eukaryota; kingdom Metazoa; phylum Chordata; class Mammalia; order Perissodactyla; family Equidae; genus Equus; species Equus asinus. Next base: position 86,249,084 of record NC_091797.1, on the reverse strand, counting down.
AGATGTAATTAAGGTCCCTAATTAGTTGACTTCAAGTTAATCAAAAGGGAGATTATCCTGGGTGGACTTGACTTAATCAGGTGGGCCCTTTAAGAGAGGACTTGAAGTCAGAGATGGAAGAAGTCAGAGAAATCAAAATAGCAGAGACACACTCTCATTGACCTTGAAGAAGTGAACTGCCATGTTGTAAAGGGGGTGACACGGTGGGGAACAGTAGACAGCCACTAGGGGCTGAGGGCCTCAGTCCTACATCCTTAAGGAAATGAATTCTGCCAACTATCAGTGAGCTTGAAAGAGGATCCCAAGCCTCACTCTGGCCAATACCTTGATTTCAGCCTGGTGAGATCCTGAGCACAGGACCCAGCCATCCCATGCCCAGACTCCTGCCTCATGGAAATGTAGAGATAATAAATTTGGGCTTTTTTAAGTGAAGCATGTGGTAATTTATTGTGCAGCAATAGAAACTAACATAGCTCCCCAGGCAATCTGGATAAAGGTAATTGTCCTTGGGCCACTCTTTGAAAAATGCTGGAACTACCTTCATCCAAGCCTTCATAGAACTGGGGACCAATGAAATTAACCATACCACAACTAAATCTCTCACAATAAGAAAAGTCCTGGACCAGATGGCTTCACCAGTGAATTCTATCAAACACTTAAAGAAGAACTAACTCCAATCCTTTTCAAAATCTTCCAAAAATTTGAAGAGGAAGAATTATCTCCTAACTCATTTTATGAGGCTGGCGTTACCCTGATATTGAAGCCAGATAAAGACATCAAAAGAAAAGAAAATTACAGATCATTATTCTCTATGAACACAGACGCAAAAATCCTCAACAAAATATTAGCAAATTGAATCCAACAGCATATTAAAAGGATTATTTACCACAACCAAGTGGGATTTATCTCAGGAATGCAAGGGTGGTTTGACATAAGAAAAATCAATCAGTGTAATACATCACATTAATAGGATGAAAGAAAAACACCCACATGATCATTTCAGTAGATGCATAAAAAGCATTTGACAAAATCCAATACCCTTTTGTGATAAAAGCACTCTGAAAACTAGAAATAGAGGGAAAATTCCTCAATATGATAAAGTCTATTTATGAAAACCCACAGATAATGTCATGCTTAACAGTAGAAAACAAAGCCTTATGTCTAAGGTCAGGAAAAAGACAAAGATGCCCACTTTCACTGCTGACATTGTACTGGAAGTTCTAGCCACAGTTATTAGGCAAAAGTAAAATAATAATAATAAAAGGCACTCAAATTGGAAAAGAAAAGGTAAAACTATTTCTAGTCACCAATGACTTGATCTTGTTATATAGAAAATATCAAAGAATCCACAAGATGGCTACTTGAGATAATGAATAAATTCAGCAAAGTTGCAGCGTATGAGATTAACACACAAAACTGAATTGTGTTTCTATACATCAGCATTGAACAATCTCAAAAGAAAATAAGGAAAGCAATTCCATTTACAAAAGCACCTAAAAGGATTAAATTCTTAGGAATAAATCTAACTGAGGAGGTAAAGGATTTGTATGCTGAAAACTACAAAACATTGCTGAAAGAAATTAAAGATGACCTAACTGAACAGAAAGACATCTTGTGTGCATGGATAGAAAGATTTAATATTATTAAGATGTTAATACTATCCAAAGTGATCTACAATTTTACTGCGATTTGTATCAAAATTCCAATAGCCTTTTTCAGAAAAATGGAAAAGTTGGTCCTCAAATTCATATGTAATTGCAAGGGGCCCTGAATAGCCAAAACAATCTTGAAAAAACAAAAAGAACACAGTTGGAGGACTCACATTTCCTGACTTCAAAACTTACTAAAAAGGTACAGTGATTACAATCTGACAGTAACACAAGACAGACATACAGACCAATGGGATAGAATAGAGAGCATGAAATAAATCCTCACACATATGATCTAGTGATTTTCAACAAGGGTGCCAGGACTATTCAATGGAGAAAGACAGCCTTTTCAACAAATGCTGCTGGGAAAACTGGATATCCACATGCAAAAGAATGAAGTTGGACTCTCAGTTTACAACATATACAAAAATTCACTCAAAATGAATCAAAGACCTAATCTTAAGAGCTAAAACTATAAAGCTCTTAAAAGAAAACATTGGGGAAAATCTTCATGACGTTGGATTTGGCAAAATTTCATGGCTATAACACCAATGGCACAGGCAACTAAAGAGAAAATAATAAATTAGATTTCATGAAACTTAAGAGATTTTGTGCATCAAAGGATACTACCAAGAAAGCGAAAAGCCAACCTACAAAGTGGAGGAAAATGTTTGCACATCGTATATCTGATACAGGATTAATATCCAGAATATATAAAGAACTCCTAAAACTCAACAACAAAAAAAAACCCAATTTAAAATGCACAAAGGACTTGAATAGACATTTTCTTCAAAGAAGATATACAAATGGCCAATAAGCATATGAAAAGATGCCACAGGTCAAAGATGTCACATCATTAGTCATTAGGAAAATGCTAATCAAACCCACCTCGTACCTACTGGAATGGCTATAATTTAAAAAATAACATAAAAAATAACAAGAAGTGTTGAGGATGTAGAGAAATTAGAAACTTTGTGTGATGCCAATGGGAATGTAAATTGGTGCAGCTGCTATTGAAAATAATTTGGTGGTTTCTTAAAAGGTTAAACATAGACTTATCATATGATGCTGAAATTTCACTCCTACGTACACATCCAAAGAATTGAAAGCAGGGACTCAAACATCTATCTGTATACCCGTGTTCACAGCAGCATTGTTCACAACAGCCAAAAGGTGGAAGCAACCCAAGTGTCCATCAACAAACGAACAGATAATGAAATAAGCCAGACATAGGACAAATACTGTATGATTCCATTTATATGAGGTACCCAGACTAGGCAAATGCATAGGGACAAAAAGTAAAATAGAGATTGCCAGGGGCTGTGGGGAGACGGGCAAGGGGAAGGGAGGAGCAAGGGAGTTATCATTTAACAGGTGTAGAGATTTTGTTGGGGTAATGAAAAAATTTTGAGCATAGACAGTAGTGGTGGTTACACACATTGTGAATACATTTAATGCCATTGAATTAAACACTTATGAATGGTTAAAATAATATTATTTTATGTATATTTTTCCATGAAAAAGGGTAGGAGGACAAAAGTAAATTTTCAGAAAGCTTTAAGTGATGAGGGAAACGCTCACATTTTAATATTGGGAAAGAAGACTGCAAGAAAAAAGATTAAAAATTAGTGCTTTGTGTGTTTAAAAAAATAAATTAAACCTGACCTTAAAGAAATTATTGCTGGGTTCAGTTTGGGTTTTTGTCATTGTTGTCTTGGTTTGAAGTTCAGTTGTTTGTGAAATGAAATGCTGATGTCACGATGTTTTCAAAACAACAACATCCGTAATAAGGCTTAGACCAGTGGGTCTCAAACAGTCTGTGATGAAGGGCCAGCTTGGTCTTTTTCCAGTGCACCGTGGACTGATCCTAGTTATGCCTGAAGCTGGTACTAGTCATGTGATCCTACTGTGCGTGAGGTTAGTACCACAAGTGGCTCACTACTGGGTTTCGACAATACTTAGACTGGTCTATACCCTGTTCAACGAGGCAAGTGCAGTTGGCCACCGTGCAGGGCTGAATTGCTCTGAAAGTTTCTACATGCCAGTTCTTGGTGTCTGGTTGATCTTGTCTTAGACTGTTAACAGCGCTCACAGAGGCACAGCTCAGAGACCACACTTTGCGTGGCACTGGCTTAGAGTCAAGCAGAACCCTCACCCCTCCAAGCTCCAGTCCTGGGTGGAGCCCAAAGATGACATTGAGATGCCGAACACCCTCAAATCAGACACATTGTGCTTCTTTCCATTCTGAGTTTCCTGAAAGACTAGCTAAGGCAGGAAAAGGCTTCCAACGTGGGATCCCACAGAAGACTGGGACCCAAGTGGACTGACCATAAATTTCCTGAGGTGTAAATTTCAGGACTCTTCTCCTGAGTGCACCTGCCAAATAAATATGTACTTCCACACCTAAGTTTGATTAATATTTTTTTCTTTTAAGAGGGTTACCCAAATTGTCTAAGTTTCAGTCCCCCAAACCCAGTCTGACCCTGTTGAGGACTTAGGCCAAAGTTCACCAAGCCATTCAGTCCACTAGATGAACCTGCACATCTCCTATGACTGCAGACAGCGATGCTTTACCCGCACTCCACCTACCTTCCCAAGGAGGAAGTTTTAGGTGTGTGGCCAGGGAGCCCCGGAGTGGATCCTCAGCCATGTTATCTACTTGCCGAACTTGGATGAGCATCTGTTCTTCTCAGAGCCTCGGTTTCTTCATCTGTACAATGGGGACAAGAACAGCAAGCATAAAAGTTGAATTAGGATACAAGCTAATGGGCTGGATGTTTGACAGAAATGGTATGTAGTGATTTCACACTTGGCCTTTGGAGGCAGAGAACCCAGATTCAAATCCTGGCCTTGCCACTGACCAGCTGCCTGATTTTGCAAGTTGCCCAACACCTCTGAGCCTCAGTTTCCTCAGCTGTGAAATAGGAATAATATTGTAACTCCAACCTGGGTTCGCTCTGAAGATTAATAAGATGATGCATGAAAAGGAGCAGCAGAGTGCGTGCCATAAATCGCAGCTGTTATTATTTTGCAAACACAGGTGCTGGCTTTGCTTTGAAGCATGTAGGGAAGATATCAGAAGGCCAAGATTAGGGCTGCAGGATTCCGTGACCCTGGAGCTGAGTTATGCCAACAGGCCACCCAGAGCTCAAACCCACAACCTCACGTAGGGGTGCAGAGACATCTCGCCCCCCATGCCAACCTCCATGGGCCACCAAGCCTGTTTCCCTCTGCAAACCTGGCAGCCACGTGCACCAGTTCTCAATTCATTCCCCTATCATTCCCCCTAATATCTCCCTGGGGCCTGATTGATGGCGACAGGCGACAATCTATAGCTGTGTGACAGAATGTTTACTACCAGCCCTCTAGGAAATGATTACTTCGAGGTAATTTTGAACCTCCAGACTGTGATGCAGTGTCTAATATATTAAACTGCAGCGAGAAGTGTATAAAAGTATTGCAAGGAGACCTTGTATTTCACGGCTTACTGGGAAAGGAGCATGCAGGGGCAGATTGGTTTTGGGGGAAGGCAAGCTCAGACGATTCAAATTCTTCGCATCCAGCCTTAACAAAAAATTAAGCTTCAAGTCTATATGGCCAAGGGTTAGGCCTATTTTAGACCCCTAGACTGCGCCAGGGGAGACCCTACAGCCAATGCCACCGAGGCCCCAGACGCTCTAGTCCACACGACCAGGGCTCCGGGGTTCTGACCAGCTGCCACCAGAAGCTGGATGGATTTCTTCCTGTCTCTCCACAACCATTGATGGATTCCTTGGGGCTACCTCCTTCTTCACAAACCTGTCTTCCATATGAAAGTTTCCTAAAGGTTAGACCTATAGACCAATGGAACAAAATAGAGAGTCCAGAAATAGACTCCCACATATATAATCACCTGTCTCATGACAAAGGTTCACTGGAAGCAGAGAGGAAAGGCTGCTGTTTTCAAATCCTGGTGCTGGATCAACTGGATATCCAAGTAGCGAACTGGAAAAAGAACCATCTTGAGCCCTACCTGACACCATATACAAGAATCAATTCCACATGTATTGTACACTTAGTCGTGAAAGGTAAAACAATAAGACACAGGCAAAAACAGGGGAGAATATCTTCATGACCTGGAGGTAGGCAAAGATTTCTTAAATAGATCACAAAAGTGCTAACTAAAGAAAAATACTGATAAAATGGACTATAACTATAACCATTGATGGTAATCAGAAGATACCATGAAAGGAATGAAAAGACAACAGTAGAGTGGGAATAGACTTCCGCAAATTCCAAAAGGACTTTTATCCGAAGTGTAAAAAGAACTCCTACAAATTAGTAAGAAAAAGACAGACAACCCAACAGAAAAGTGGGCAAAAGACACTATCCAATTGCCTAATAAGTATATGAGAAGGTCCCGAGACATCAGGAAAATGCAAATTAAAACTACAATGTAATACCTCTCACTCTTACGTCATAGACTAAAATTACAAAGACAGACAGCACCAAGTGTGGGAGTAATTGGAACTCTCCTGTATTATTGGTGGCAGTGTAAATTGGGATAAACCTTTACAAAATGGTTTCACAGTATCTGCTAAAGCCAAGCATGTCCGTCATCTTTGACTCAGCAATTCTACTCAAAAGAAATGCATAGTCATACTCACCAATAAACATGAACAAGAATATTCATATTAACTGGAAATAACCCAAATGTCTGTCAACTGTTGAATGAACAGATAAACTATGGTATAGTCACAGAGTGGAATATGTCACTGAAATGAGAATGAATGAATCTCACCAACAGATGTGGAATGAAAGAGGCCAGAAACAAAACAAGACATACTTTATATATTCTTTATATAATTCCATTCCATTATGTTTATATTCCATTTCACTTATATTTTCATTAATTCCATATATATATATAAAACTTTATATAATTCCATTTATATAAAGTTCAAAAATTAGCAAAACTAGCCTATGCTTTAGCAGTCAAGACAGTAGATACTCTTAGGGAATAGTGACCGAAAGAGGGATCAATGGGAGGTCTTCTGGGGAGCTGCTACTGTTCTGTTTCTTTTTTTTATTTTTGCAGGGAAAGATTTGCCCTGAGCTAACATCTTTTGCCAATCTTCCCCTTTCTCTTTTTGTTTTTTCTCTCCAAAGCCCCAGTGCCTGGTTGTATATCTTAGTTGCAAGTCCTTCTAGTTCTACGTGAGCCGCTGCCACAGCATGGCTACTGACAGACGAGCGGTGTGGTTCCACACCTGGGAACCGAACCCAGGGCACCAAAGTGGTGAAAGCACCGAACTTTAACCATTAGGCCATCAGGGCTGGCTCAGGTAATGTTTTGTTTCTTGTTTTAGACACTGTTACAGGAATACGTTCAGTTTGTAAATATTAAACAAGCAGTATATTTATGCTTTGTGTGATTTTCTATATGTATGTTATTCCATAAAAAGTTTGCAAAAAAAAAAAAATTCCAACTCTTCCAGGATTTGGTCCCAGGATTGGGCCACATGCTTACAAGTGAGTTTCTGGCTTTTTCCTTGGGGAAGTGGGACTCTTAACCAGGGAAAATACATCCACTGAGGAAGAACATTATAATGATGCTGGCTGGCCAAAAAGCATAAAGCTGTCCACTTGAGCAGAAGGAATGGGGAGAAGAGCTTCAATTCTTAAGTGCTAAGCCCTGGGCTGAGGACCGTCACACACGTCTCTTCATTCGAGCCTCACCTGGGCTCATGAGGAAAGTACTTCTGGGGAAACTGAGGCACAGAGAAGGGCCAAAACACACACCCAGGTCTCAGTGGCTCCCAACCCATGCTCCCAGCCTCTGTGGGCAGCCCATACCACATGGTGGCCGCTTACTGTATGGGAGCAACTGTCATTCCACGGCCCTGTGTCTCGATGACCTCCCAGCAGAAATGTGGGGGCCACGGCCAGCAGGAGAAGGTGGGGCTTCTCAGCAGGCCTGCACGTACTGCCCGCCTGCTCAGCATCACCCTCGCCTTTAATTGTATGACCCGCTCCTCAGCAAGGGGAACGTTTACAGTGTGAACAAGGCAGACTGTTAATTAAGACAGCGGCACCTTCGGGGATTTTCACTTAGAGTGAGAAGACATTCAAACCATTGAAACTGTACAGTTTCTACACCCAGCTCTCTACTACGCAGAACTTAATAAAGATGACTTCTGCTTTCTAATTAGGACTTCCAAATGCTGCAACAAGGCCTTCGCTGTCTCAGAAGGGTTCAGAGTCTGCACTTGAGGTGCTAATAACTTAAGAAAGGGGGACATGTGAGGCAATGAAGGGGATGGTGAAGAGGTGAGCTGCCCTGGTTCAAATCCTGGCTCCATCATGTACTGGCCGTGATAAGTTACTCAACCTCTTTGAGCCTCAGTTTCCTCATCTATAAAATAAAGACAATGGGTTTTTTGTGTGTGTGAGGAAGATTGGCCCTGAGCTAACATCTGTTGTCAATCTTCCTCTATTTTATGTGGGTTGCCGCCACAGCATGGCTGGACAAACAGTGCAAGATCCATGCCCGGGATCCGAAGCTGTGAACCTTGGGCCACCAAAGTGGAGCACGTGACCTTAACCACTACACCACTGGGCTGGCCCTGATAATGGGGTTTTTTAAATGATTAAATTAGAATATATACGTGTGTGTGTGTATAGACGCATATTACACACGTACATATACACAGAGATATACGCATCTTATTTAGCACTGTCCCGGGCATAGAGTAAGTGTTCAATTATCATGTCAGTTAGTATTCTGCTCACAGCTTACTGGTCTGAGTTTGGCTTTGGGAAACTGACCTAGAAGTTGTAAAGACCTTGACTTCAGTTCAGAGAAATTACCTAAGTCGCCCAAGGTCACACAGTAGTGAGGTTTGGTACTTGGCCAAGGTGAGGTTGGGTCCCAACTCTATCTGACTTTCAAGCCCCTCTTCTTTCACTGCGCTCTATTCCAGGTGTGAGCTGAGTTGAGATCTCCCAGTACCAGCCCAGTAGCTCAGGTCAGAGTAATTTGCATGGTGGGCCCAGGCAGGCACAGAGTGAGAGTTCCTGTTGTTTCAAAGCAGATTGCCTTCACACCATGGGTTCCCTGTCCCACAGGGCTTTCCACCGGGGCTGCTGTTCTTGGTCAAGGATGAGACAGGTTGTGGATTTCACAGTATCTGGAGGATCCACTAAGTGTTGATGCATAAGAAGAGGTAGGAAGAGGTCAGAATTATCAGACCCTCTAAAAACAGCCACAGGGGCTCCCATTGGTGCAATCATTCTCTTTCTATGCTCTCAGTGAGTGACAAAAAGACCAGAAGAGAGTGGGCCAAAGCTTTCTAATGCTGGTTTCCAAAATAAACAAGCCTGGGCCCCTCTAAGGTCTAGATTCCAGCTGCTTGAGGTGCAGCCCTGCCACTCTCAGCCCTGGCTTCCCTGGGTGACCCGATTCTAGCCGTGTAATTGGGCCTCAGATGTGGATTCAAGTTCATCCATACCCCTTAGGAAGTCAAAAAGACATGAGCTTTTATCCTAATCCCCCACAACACTGATCTATTTATTGTTCAAGTGCACACATAGGCCTGTGCTAATACATTATGTACATTAGGATGCTGTGTCTATTATAATACAGGAGAAAATACACGTAGTGTAAGATGCAGAAGTGGAAATCAGATACAGACAGTCGAACCCTCTCTTCTCGCACCCCTGTGTGAGATCAACAAGCTTGGTGCCTGTTCCCTTCCCTTTCCCAGTGGTGTGCCCATTCCTAGATCTGCCCTCTCATCTGAGGAACTGCTCTTGACCAAAGGGAGCTGCCTCACTTGGAAGTTGACACCCCCTCCCCATCCAGAGGTCAGGTCAATCCCCGGTGGGGCAATTCACTTTCCAGAGACTCCAGCTAAGGCCATGCCCTTGCTGAGCTGTTCTCTACTCCACCCTGATTCCCTTACTCCACCAGAGGTTTCTCCTGAATGCATCCCCTCAATAAGTCACGTGCAGCCAAATCCTTGCCTCAGGCTCTGCTTCCAGGGAACCTGAACTAAGACAGTACATTATGAAACATGACCAGAAACAGAAGTTCCAAAACAGATACAAGAGAAAATAAACAGAAATCGAAGTTCTGATGCCTTCTTCCCACACCCAGCAGGATCATCCTCCATTGCCCCCAGTTTGTGGATGCCCCACTTCAGAGACTACTGCATTAGGTGAGCAGAGCCTTGGCAGGGTTTGAAGTAGAGGAGAGGCTGGGTCAGATCTGTGTTTGAAAAGATGGTCCTGGTTGCCCCAGGAGAGGATGGAAGGGGGGGGGCCAGGCTGGAAGCAGGCAGAGTGGCGAGGGAGTGGTTCCAGGCATCCAAGAAGGAGACAGTGGCAGCCTGGACTGAGGTGGTGGGGGATGGGCAGAAGCGGCAGACTGGAAGACTTAGGAGGCGGGAGCCCCCAGCACGTGGCAGTTGAGTGACTGTCAGAGGACACAGGAGGAGGAGAGGAGGAGGGATGCCCAGTGTCTTGTGTGAGCAGTGGGCGGACTGCACTCTGTTCCCTGAGACAGGAAACTCAAGAATCAGCAGGTGCAGGCGGGGAAAAGTTGAATTTCACTGCGGACGCCCACTCGCGCCCACCACCAAGCGGAGTTCTCTGTCCTTGCAGGGAACTAGGAGTTCAGAGAAGCGCCACACACATTCTCCATCATGGGGGGGAAATACGAGGACACAGATCACAAGGCATATTCAAGACGGCTGCAAGACAGGATTTGGGTTATTTTGTTGGCCGTTTGTTGAGCACTTACTGTATACACAGCTCCTTGCTAGGCCTGAGGCAGACACGAGGATGAAGACACTGTGGGGCCTGGCTTCTGGAAGCTCGCAGTCCTGAGGAAAAGAAAACCCTCAGAAAAGGCTCAGAGAGACCTCACTGAGAACTCTGTGGCCTTTGGAGCCAGACCTACTGGGTCCCATCCTGGATCCTCAGTTTAATTGCTGGCTTACCTCGGGTAATGTTACTAGGGTATGTTACTCAATCCTTCTGTGCCTCAGTTTTGTCCTTTGTAAAATGAGGATGGAAATAGTAGTACCTACCTCATGGGTTGTTGTGAGGATTAAATAATAGTAATAGCAATAACTAGCATTTATTGGGCCTCGAAAGCTCCAGCACTATGTGCCTGGCACGTTGTAGGTGCTTGATAAATATTTGTTGAATGAATTAATGGAGCACATACCCTGTCTGTGCTAGATGCTGGGGAAATTGGTGCTCCATCGATGGTGGTGTTATTTGTATGATTCTTATCATTTTATTATTGAATCTTCTCAGCAACTCACTGAGACCAGCATGACTGTTTCTGCTGTTTTCAGATGAGGAAACTGAGGCCCTGGGACCTTAAGTGCACCATCCAAGGTCACACTGCTAGTAAATGATAGAACAGGATCCAAACCCAGGATCCAGTCCAGACCGGAGCCTCTGTCCCTACCCCAAAGATGATTCAGCATTTGATGTATGTAAACCACAGAGCCCGGTTCAGAGCACACGCTCCGAGCTCCTCCAATTCCAGAAGCCTCTCAGAGCCGGGTGTGGGCACCTGGAGTCTTTCCTGGAGGTAAGAGGGATCCTCCTTCCAGAAGGACTGGCTCAGAGGTCACGTGTGATTTAGGGAGATAATTGTGGGTCCCATGTAGGGTCAGAACCAAGGTCAGGCAAAGGAGGCACCCATCTCGGGCAGGAAATTTAAGGAGAAGCCAAAATTACTCAGTAATCAAGATGATAAAGACAGGATCAGTATCACGTTCGTGAGTTGCTTAACGATGAGGCTATGTTCTGGGAAATGCACCGTCAGGTGATCTCATCATTGTGTGAACATCACAGAGTGACTTACACACACCTAGATGGTTTAGTTCACGGCACACTTAGGGTCTATTGTACTAATCTTATGGGATGACGGTCGTATAGCCAGTCTATCATCGACCAAAACGTCATTATGTGGTGCATGACTATTCTGATATTTCCTTTTGCCTCAGGCTCCAATGCGATTCAGCAAAGCACTGTTACTAATCTTGTCTTTATTTAAAATTTTGATATTTTGTTCATCATAGATTTTTTTTTTTGCTGTGATTAAAAAAAGATGGCATTAAAATATTGTTCTCGATTGCTGGGTTTTTTAGTACCCCTTTAACTTTGTGCCTGAGTCCAGGCCCTTCTCCCATGACTTGTTTATTTACATTTCATCCACGAAAAACATTTCCGAGTCTGTTTCTACATTTGTGAGATGAGAATCCTTGAAGCCCACCTCTGGGAGTTGCTGTGAGTGAGAGAGGAGATTCCACAGGTATAAGCCTCACTCTGTGACTGATGAATTGTGCGACTCAGAGAAGATGTTTTCTGTTCTCATGCAACAAGTTCACCCCGCAATGCCCCTGGCAGAGCTGGGAGTCGTTCGAGATCTTCCTTCTAAACCTCAATCCTTGGTGACACTGCTTCCCTTCCTGTTCCCTCCTCCACCACCTTCCAACCTCACTGCCCACTGAGTAAAGACAATAACAGAGTGGCTTACGCCTAAAGAAGTTCCAGGGCCAGAAAAATCCTCCAAGAATTCATTGCAAAATGTGGTCTTGTTTTTGGGCAAAATGCATTCTGAACCAGGCAGTTGAAAACAAGCACTGCTTCTTCCCCGGCTGTCGGAAAATCATACACTATGTCCTGAGGCCTCCTGGAGAGGGCTGAAATACTCTTTTTCTCAGGGGGAATGAAACTCAGCCTCATACACTGCACTTGGGACTGTTTCCAACCCCACATTCGGGACATCCGCTGTTCCGATTGTATGAGCCCGAGTCAGATACACATGCTGGGGCTTCTGAATATATTTGCAAGGAAATCAGCATAATGCACAGTTAATATTCAGAATGTGATTAATCCAAAGCCCCACTCCATATTCCAATTACATCCACAGCTCCCCTACGTGGGCTGGGTTTTGCTTAAATGCGTATGGAGTCAATTTCAGCACCAGATTTATGGAGGCTGCCGAAAGTCTGGCGCTCCAAAGGTAATAAGTTATATTCCTATTATGTGGTGAGCAATAAAAAATCTGATATTTATTCTGCTAGATTTTTGAGAAACTCTTGGAAAGAATCTAGGCTGCTAGAACACAGGAACATATTTCACAAACAAATGTCCCCACTGCAGTTTGACTGTTTCGAGGAGCTGGGTCCGCCTTAGAAACCCATACCCATGTACTTGAAGGGGTGAGCCAGCATCCCCATAGTGGTTGGTAGTTCCTCACCATCCTAAGGTTGGCACCTGGTTCTGTCCCCCTGGAAAAAGCACGGGCTGTGTGATCTTGGGCCAGCCCCTCGGACCTCTCTGAGCCTTTTTCTCCATCTATAAAATGGGAACAGCAATAGCAGCCTCAAAGGTTTGTTGCAAGGATTAAATGAAATAATGAGCAGACACAGGCCGAGGCCAGTGCCTGGCACTGAGTAAGCACCTAATAGATGATTTTAAAAGAACAAATGGAATTTACAAATGAATAAATGGATCAAAGTTAATTTCTTCAACTCATGACGGCAATTATTAGAATAGTGTGTCCTCAAAATGTGGTAACCATACCTCGGGAATGATTTTTGATGGCACATGGATAGTGATTTTTATTTTTAAAGTTATGTGCTTATTTAATGTGTCCTGAGGAGAAATAAACATATCGGTCCCATGATTTCATAAATATTATTGCTTAAGCCAGGCTATAGAGGGCTGACTGTTAGAACAAATCTTGAAAAAAGCAATAAAGTCTAACTAAAGAAAGAGTAAAAATCTTGAAGATGATATTAAAATAACTGGGAAGTATTGTTTTAGAAGGAGAAAAATGGTGACATCAAAAATCTTGGGGTTAGCAAAGGCATTTCTAAGCATAAAAAAAAATTCAGGAACTATGAAGGGTAAGATGAGTTCTGTGAGTATCCCGGAGTTATTTGGAATTCCCTAGATGATATTCACTGTCCATTCCTTCCCATCCACCCCCTCACTTATAGGAAAGCACATGTAGAAACAAGGCATTGAAAACAGCATCATTATAGAGAGAAATTGAATGTTCTCAAATTTATCTTTTAAGCAAAGAATTTGCCAAATTTGGTATTTCACCAAGAGTTCAAATTATTTTCCAACATCCCTGATAACTGACGGCCATCTAGGAGTGATGCAATGCAGTGGTTGAGAACTGCTGGTCTCCAGAATCATGACATGTGGTTGAATTAAAGCCACCTTGGGTATTAAGAACCTAAACTCAGACCAAGACTTGGCTCCAGTTCTTTCCGCAAGCACGCCAACAGCTAGAGGGCCGTGAAGGGCCCTGTCATCTGCTGTCCTAATTACAGAGTTCCTTGCTCCCTGGAAGAGAAAGCCGTTTCAGGCTGGAAACTGCAGGAAGACAAGCTTCCGAAGCAGGAAGCGTGGGGTTTGGTTGGCTGGGGGCGTATCTATTTTTATATAAATTTCTGAAGTTCTCTCATGCACGTGGAAAGAGGAGGAGCTCTTTTCCTTTGGCAAATGCTAAGGAGCTGAAGGCTTTTCAGATGTCCAGTGGCAGGGTTCTCACTTAGAAACTGTGGACAAGATTCGGGAGGTCAATAGACCCCCGGAGATGATAGGCAAACCAGCGAAACCAGTGTGTGTGCTTGTGTGGGTGCGTGTCTGCATGCGTAACACGCACTTGAGCATTTCTCTGGGAAAAAGCCCGTGCCTTTCATCCGATTATCAAGGGGCTGGTTCAGGTTTTGTCAGCTGGTTTGGAGCTTCAATGACGTGAAATCTTAATGCAAAAGGGAAAGAGGTTAAGAGTGGAGAAGGTGATTTGGGGTGAGGCTGGGAGAGAAAAGGAGGTTTAAGAAATATTTTGGTGGACTATGAGTTCCCTTCACAGTGTCGGAGAATTACAATAAGTGAATGTGAGTTATTTTGAAATTATTCCTGGGATTGTTAGACTGCGTTCTGTTGACGTCCACAGCTCTCTAGACTGGGCCACATGGATCCTGCATTGTAAGTGTGATGTCGACACTTTTCTCCAGGTCTCCTCTCTTCTTCCAGCTGCCAATCTCCTAGAAGGCAGGAACTCTGGCTAATTACACATCACCTCCTCCTCCACCTCCGAAGCTGATGGTCGGCACATACTTGCTGAAGGAAGGACTGTGCCTGCCTTCCGGAGTCAGTGTTCAAAAGAGCATGAGCTTTGGGGCCGGCCCGGTGGCGCAGCGGTTAAGTGCGTACGTTCTGCTTTGGCAGCCCGGGGTTCACTGGTTCGGATCCCGGGTGCAGACATGGCACCACTTGGCACGCCATGCTGTGGTAGGCATCCCATATATAAAGTAGATGAAGATGGTCACAGATGTTAGTTCAGGGCCAGTCTTAGTCTGCAAAAAGAGGAGGATTGGCAGCAGATGTTAGCTCAGGGCTAATCCTCCTCAAAAAAAAAAAAAAAAAAGCATGAGCTTTGCATCCAAATGGACGTGGGCTCCAGTCGTCATCTCCATCACAGTCATAGGCTTTCTTGAGCTAGCTACTTCATCCCCCTCGTCCTCAGTTTCCCATAAGAAAAATGGGGGTGAACAGCCCTAGTTTATAGTTATTGAGATGATGAAATGAGTGAGTGGATTTCACGTGCTGAGCGCTGCTCCTAGCACATACAAGGCACACCACCCATCAGAGCTATTGCTCTAAAAACACGTTTATTTGAAAGACTGACTCTACTTAATTGTTTAAAAATCATCTAGGGTCAGCAGCATAAATCTCAAATTGCCACTAGCTTTAACAACACATTATTTCATCAAATAAAGATTTGTGAGAGCCTTGTCTGTGCTTCCTATGTAGGGCTGCGATGATGCGATTGTCGCCTTTCTAGGCTCACGGAGGGGAGGAGGGCGGCAGTGGGCTTCACAAGCTTGCGGAGTGCTCCCGAGAGGAAGAGCTGGGTGTCATGAGCACTCACCTGGGCGTGGGGTCAGGGAAGTCCTCCCAGGGAAAAAGACACAGAGAAGGAGTTGGAGAGGTTGCTAGAGAAAGAGGCGGAAAGAGGACTGCAGGTGAGGGAGCATCATGTGGGAAAGCTGGAGGCAAGAAAGAGCGTGGTGAGTTGAAGGAACCGGCAAGGATCCCAGTGTGGCCAGAGTCGGCAAGATGAGAAATCCCTGAGGACGTCCTGGGCTAGGACCACCGCAGGGCCTGCTCCCTGTTCTCATTGTTGCCATCCTGGAGCTCTCTCTCTCATTCTCCCCACTGCAATCAGAGAGATCATTGGAAAGCAAAACTTGGATCATGCTTTTGCTTTCTTTTTGCTTTTTTTTCTGCTTTTTTTTTTTTTATGTGGCTCCCTGATGCCAGCAGGATAAAGTCCAGGTTCTTTTTCTTACCCTAATGCACCCTACTGTGCCCTGCTGACCTCATCTCTGACCTTAGCCACCCCAGGCCCCTCCGTGTTTCAGCACATGCATGGAGCTTTAGCCTCTTCCTCATCTGGGCCATGCTCATGCCCACCCCAGGGCCTTTGCACTTGTTCTTCTATGTGGCTGGAATGCTCTTTCTCCAAGTCCTGGCCTGGCTGCCTCCCTGTCTGCATTCGTATCTCAGCTCTGCTGTCATCTCCTCAGATGGATCTTCTCTGTGTTCTCCACACAGACCCCACTGCTGTTGTCAGCCACTTCATCACCTGCTTCCATCACATTACTTATTATCTTCTCACAACTAATTCATTTATTGGTTCTCTTCTTTGTTCTTTTACCTTCATATTAGAATTCAAGCTGCATGACAGAGGGATTTTGTCAAATTCACCAACCAATGCTTAAAACAGTGCTTCTCACTGTGGGTTCTCTAGAACTCTCCAATGGATGGAAGGAGCCGACTGTAAACAGGAAAACAGGGGAGAAGAGACCAACTCTGAGAAGTGCTAAAGCTGAGGCTCTCCCACCAACAGTGAGTCTGTCTCCTGCGGCATCACAGTGAGTCTGTCACTGGGGCCTCACAGAGAGTCTGTCACCCGGGGCCTCACAGAGAGTCTGTCACCCGTGGCCTCACAGAGAGTCTGTCACCCGGGGCCTCACAGTGAGTCTGTCACTGGGGCCTCACAGAGAGTCTGTCACCCGGGGCCTCACAGAGAGTCTGTCACCCAGGGCCTCACAGTGAGTCTGTCACCCGGGGCAGAGACTCAGGTAAGCATCACCTCCCATGCTTTTCTCTGTTTGCTTCTCCCCACAAAAGCTCCCTTATCCTTTCATCCTGGCGACACTGGCGGCTCACCCTGGATACAGTCACCCCTCAACCACGCCAACTGTGCACCGACGAAGTCCCGGATCCCACTGTTGAATATCCGACATAATGAACCAAAGCGCAGGCTCCAGGGCCCGTCTGTACGTGGTTGAGATCTGAGCTCTGCCATAAACGCTGTCTGAGCCTGGGCCCATCTGTTCACCTCTCTAAGCCTCAGTTTCTTCAGCTAGAAAATGGGGCCCATACTGGATCTGCCTCACAAAGCGACAGGAAGAAAAAGGTGAGCCGATTTCATCCAAGTGCTCAGCCAAACTGACAAGGTTAATGGGCCAGCCCGCCCGCAGGGGGCGCCAGGGCCCCCTTGACTAGATGGCGCTGTGGGGTGGTTTCCTCAGGTTGATACACACTTCTTGCAGGCAAAACACACTCTCCAGGAGACAGAACACACCGGTGAAAGCGTGAAAAACTCTGGCCCCCTGCATCAGCTCTGGTCTGTTGAGGATGTTTGCACTGTACTGGTTCACAGCACAGAGCTCTTATCTGGAAAGGAGATATTTCTTGACCCAAATGTTGGTCGCTTTAATATGTCTCCTAAGAAGCTGCAAACTGAAAGTGAAGGGAGGAAACAGGATGGAGAAGAGGAGGGAAGACTTTGCCCAATGTTTTCAGGTCGTTGATGCCACGCCGGCCCTGGGGTGCGAATGAGTAAATTCACATTCCTCTCCATTCATACTGCGTCGGAGTAAAGTACCTGACCCACCCTGAGTGTGAAAAAAGCATGTCGTTTTATTAATAGAAAGCTTTGTTTTCCTGGCACCCAGTAAACAGATGATGAATAAAGATTAAAGAGTAATGACATGAAGGGTGCCAATGACGAGTCTGCCTGGGGGCCCCACAGGTCCCAGGGGGCCTCTGCGTGAGGCTCGGGGAAGCTCCGAAGGTCTGCGAGCTGCTGCTGTTACTTTGGTAGTGGTGGTGGCATTTCACTGGTAGACCACCACCCCCACGAGTCATTCTCTTCCTTTGAAAGGAATAAGTCATATGTCCAGAGATGTAAATATCCGTGGGGTCCGATGGGGAGGAACAGAGCAGAGGCATAAAGTCAGACGGCTGCTGCTCAGTAAGCAAGCCTGCCCCTTTTCAAGGTGGGCACACTTGTTCAGGCCTTTGTACAACGTGTGCAGCAGAACTTTCTTCCGCCCGCTCCCCACTCTACAGTCGCTGCATGGCTCCAGCAGCATCAGGGCATCCATGGTATTTGTTCCAATTGCCATGGAAACTTGATTTCAAATCCAGAAAATCCCTGACTAATCATAAGGTCCAGGAAATAGAGATTCTGATTAATTGAATTTTCCAGTCGATTGAGTGCTAATCAGAAAATCTTTTGCTTCTTAAGCCCTCTGGCTGCTTATCTTTCAGTACGTGGGGTGGTTCACTCTTGTCCTGAATTCCGGTCCCATGACTGAGGAGCTACGCAGCCATGGGCAGGTTACTTAATGTCTTAGTTATCTATTACCACATCACAAGTTACCTCAAACTGGGTGGCTTAAAATAACACTCAACTAACATCTCGCAGTTTCCATGAGTCACTATCCAGGCAGGCTTAGCTGGGTCTTCTCCTCAGGGTGCACGACACTACAATTGAAGTGTCAGTGGGCTGCTTTCTGGAGCTCAGGGTCCCCTTCCAGGCTCACACAGTTGTTGGCCGAATCCAGTTCCTTGAGGCTGTAGGACTGTGGTTCCCATTTTCTTGCTGGTGGTCAGCAGGGGCAGCTCTCAAGTTCCTAGAGGACACCTGCAGCTCTTTGCTGGGTGACCCTCTCCCAGTGGGTCAACCTTCTTACTGTTGACTTGTTCAGTTCTCACCATGACCTTCTGCAGTAGATGCAGTTGTTATTCCTGCTTAGCAGATGAGGAAACTGAGGCTCGATGGAGTGCTGTGATTGGTACAAGGACATCCATCTAGCAAGTGGCAGAGCCCAAATCAAAGTCAAGTTGGTCTGGTTTCAGAACCTGTGTGCGTAACCACCACAGGATGCTGCCTCCTGAATGCCACGTCTTGTTAAAACTTAGTTGAGTTTTATTGTGTCTTTTTAATTTTAGAATATATATCTTGCACACCAGATAGAGAGGTTCTTGGGAAAAGGAGCCAAGTCTTAGTCATATGTGTCCCTGGTCCATAACACAAGCCCTGGCACATAATGAGTAATTAACAAATGTTTGTTAAATGGATGGATAGAGTGGGTGAGTGGTGCATGTCTGGATGGATGGATGGATGGATGGATGGATGGATGGATGGACGGGATGGATGTCTGGGTGGAGGATGGTGGATGGATGGTGCATGGATGGGATGGGGGCTGGTGGTGGGTGGTTAGAGGATGGATGGGTGGGTTTGAAGGGGGTTGGGGTGGGTTGAGGAATGGATGGATGGAGAGTGGCGTGGGTATAAAGTGGGGTATTGAGTGGGTGGCTGGGTTGGTAGTGGATGCAGTGGGTGTGAGACAGGTGGGTGAAAACAGACAATAGCTTCTCTCCCATCTGAACAGCTTCCCGGACATTCTCTACTTTTCCTCTGCAATCATCTTACACATATTGTTTATCTACAAGATTCAGGCTGGCCTACATTCATCACTGAATTCATACCCATAAATGTATATTCAGATTTAAGAATTCACAAATCTCAGGATATTACAGGGATTGGCAGATACCTATTTCTCCAGAATGGAATGAGCTGCTTAACAGATGGATGGCACGAGACCACCAATGTCCAATCCTACGAGAAATCCCCTGCCCAGTGCAGCCCAGAGCCCAGGAAGGCCAAGGGATGTCCAGCTCCTGCCTGCCTGGAAAGGAGAGGAATTTTGCTTTTCCGAGAGCTGACAGGATCCCACTGATGGAAGAACTGCACGTGGCCCTCCCAATACCAGGAATGGGTCACTGAATGCTGTGACATCCAATGGAACATTCTGTGCCCCCAGCCCCTTCCAGAGTCCCAGTCCACCCTGACTCACTTAGGAAGTGTGGAGCAACAACAAGAGTTTCATGAGCATGAACAAAGTTCTGTGCTCAGGGCACAAATGTCCATCCCATTCAACCCTCAAAGTGGCCCCAGGACCTGCTGCTGCTATTATCTCCCCTGGTTCAGGAGTCAGGTGGTGTCATCTGCCTAACCACCCAGCTGCCAATAGGGCAAGTCAGGCTTTACCACCACTTCCATGGGACTTCAAAACTCCTGTTCTGCACTTTGTGCTAAACTGCTCCTGTGCAAGGAAACGGAGGCCCGGGTCTCTTGACCAGCAAGACACATGAACAGGACGGGATAGAGCTGGGACTCACGTCAACAAGACCTTGCAACACGTGGTTTTGATAAAGACATTGGGAGGCAACAGATTCAAAAAATATTCCCTGAAATCTCCCTCTCAACCATAATAATCTTGGGAAAAACTTCTGTTTGGCTGATGGATTGGGGAGGGGAAAAATTCTGATGTAACTGTAGGATTGTTCGAGGAGGCCCTGCTGGCTCACTCCACTGAGCTTCAGATCCCAGAGAATGCTCCCAATCACCAGCCAGAACAAGAAAAACCAGGGGCACTGAGGAAAGAGTTAGGGGGAGATACCCCAAGGACTGTAGGTTGATGGGGCTCCTTGTGCAAAGGAGCCTCAGCATAGCACTGTGTGAATCCAAGAGCCCATATGCCCAGCTTCCTTCTTCATTGTGCAGGATCATTCCCCTGGCCCTTCAACATCCATTCTCCACCACACGCTGTGCCTGGGGCTGGTCTTCAGCGGCTCTGTCAGTGGCTCCTTTCCTCCCCATCATCAGTGGAGTCCAGCCCATGGGTGGCACCAGCAGGAGATGGAAGGGTGGGGAAGGAGTCTGGAGGACTGTCTGCTCCCCTCTACTGAGGTCGCAGATCCTATCAGGCAGCCCAGTCCAGTAACTGCACCCCGGCCCCTGCTCATCTAGAGGTGGGCATCAGTCAGCTTTCACTACATGACAAGCAACTTCAGAATGTCAGTAGTTACAAGAGCAAACATCGGGTTTTCCGCTCACGGGTCTGTAGGTCAGCTTTGGCTCTGTTGGGCTCAGCTCATCTTGGTCCAGGCTGCCAGATGGGGTCAGATCTGCTCCACAGCTCTCTCCCTTCTGAGGCAGTCAGATACCTGGAGCCTGCTCCTCTCAGGGCAAAGGACAGAAGCACAAGAGGTGAGCCAAGCCACACAAGCACATTTCTAGCCTCTGCTGTCATCACTTCCTCCTTCATATTCTGTTGACCTCAGCAAGTCCCATGGTCAAGCCCTCAACCAATGGAGTGGGGATATTCATTGTTCCTCTTCTACGAGGAGGCCCTGCAGGATCACATGGCTCGGGAAGAGAAGAGCTGGAATGATTATCTTGGCTACTCCGAGATGGTAAGAGCTCCCCACTGGCATAGCCCCTGCTTACAGCGCTGTCCCATGTTGGTTTCCCAATGTCCGGTCCACACATTTGTAAACAGTCCATGTATATCTAATTTTAATGGCTATTTTATTATTTAAATGTGTTTTAGTGTCATTAATTTTTTTTATTAAACTCTCCTCAAGTTACCCAGTTTGAGGATGTCATCTTTTTCCTGAAGAACACATTAATCCATTGTGCAATTGAGCCAATGTCCCCTGAGAGCCCCCTCTGTGCCTGGCTTGGGTGGACAAGGATCGAACTGACAAAAATAACGCCCTCTTCGTGCCGAGCTCACGTTCAGTTCCATGCACTGTGGTGACTGATCCTTAGGTGCATCATCCAATGGAGTGATATAACCACCCTGGGCAGGAGCTTCTCTCATTATCCCAGCATAAGAACACGAGGCTCCATGTGGTGGAGTGACTTACCCAAGGTCACTCAGCATGGAGGGGAACGAGGCAGTATGCAACCCCAGGTCCGCCTGACCCCATAGCCTCATCACGACCGCACTTGATGGCCTCACATTGCAGTAAAACAAGTGTTTGCAAATACGGACTCATTTCATCGTCATCCATGCAGCAGATTCCGTGAGTCGTCCATTTGCAGATGAGAAAACCAAGTATCAGGGGATGGGGCCCAATTCCCCAGGACCACAGGTAGAAAACTGCACCGCTGAAAGACAAATCCAGTTCTACCAAGCCCAAAACTGTTCTCTTCCTCCCACAATTCACTGCCGATCAGATCTCTCTCAGCAGGACTCCGTCTTGAGCAGATCCCAGTGGGAGCCCCGGCTGCGCTGACCACGGCCCCTGGACAGAGGTTGGCCTCCTCCAGCCACTGCTCCGTGGCTCCTCTGCCAGCCGGCCCCTCTCCAGGCCCAGCCGGCTCTGCACTCCCATGGCAACTGCTCTTCAGGGTCGCCCGTCACCCGTGTTGTACAGCCCACTCGGTGAAGAGCAAACCCATATTGATTTCAGAACAACTCTGTAAATTACAGGTCATCATTGACTTGGTCACCCCGAGATGAGAATCTATTGACTGCACTGGAGTTTAAATCTAATTATTGTCCCAGGAACGCCATTGGCAGGGTGGCCCAATGCCTGTGTAAAAAGGAGCTGTTAAAATGGCCCAGAGCTACCTTCAAAAATACATACTATGTAATCCAGAGCCAGCCCTGGTCTTTGTCTGAGAGATTTAAGTCTAGCAGCTTACTCTGGCCAACAAATTAAGCGTGGGAACTGATCTTGAGCCATTTTGTCATTAATAAAAGTAATAATAATGACAATGAAGCACCAACAATGGCTGATATGCACTGACCACTCTGCCTGCATTATTTTATCTAAAGCCTCACGATAGCCCTGTCCCTCACTCCCTGTGGGATTCTGGGCAAGTGACTTAGCTTCTCTGTGCCTGTTTCCTCATCTGTATGATGAGGGATAATAATAGTAACCCTTCCTTTATCACATTGAGGAAAAAGTTCAGGGAAGTAATTTATGTAAACTGCAAGATCAGGAGCTACGGGTATTCTTAACTCCTTATTCATGGAGACACAGAAGCTAAGAGATGTTAAGAGACTTGCCCAAGGTCACACAGCTAACACAGGCTTTTGTCTGGATCCCAGTGCCTTGTTTTTAAAATGCTGCTTAATTGCCAACATTGAAAGATAGAGCTGATTTCCTGTTTCTCTTAAACTTTTGAAAAAAACTGGCAGAAGTGGACCCACATTCCTTCCTACCACACTTCACTGCTAAGCAGGTCAGCTAAGCCCAACAGTGCTGAAGTCCACCCACAGAATCTTGAACAAAAAAACCAAATTCTGGGATTTTGAGGGTGTCTACAATGTCCTGGATCAAATGCCTGAATGCCCTGGACCAGACGACGCTGGCTACCAGCTGCCCCTGGGGGTTTGTGCTCCTGGTTTACCACCGTCCCCACCACTCCCTGCTGCCTACACCTGCCCCACTTCTCTTGCTCACCTTCCTGCCTGGCCCCTGGAGGCATCTGAGATTGTGGGGTAGATCAGCACGCTCGAGTCTCACATCAGATCCCTCAGGGATGTACGTTATCATCCCCAGTTTACAGGTGCAGAAACAAGGTCAAGGAGACAATGACTTGCCCAAAGTCACATGGTCAGCAAGTGTCAGGACCAGGATTCGAACACAAGCCTGCCTACTCCCAGAGCCACCTTCTCTGTCCTTTGAGAGGTTCATTCCCAGGCCCGCAGGCTAATTAAGAGTCCGCGAGCAGAGACAGGAAGGGACATCCATGTCAGCCTCTCCCTCAGGGAAGAAATGTCAAAGGAGTGGGTGCTCGAGTCTGTCTCGTGTCTCCCAGACTCTCCTGCCACCCCCCTTCTGAGGACACAGGGCTGTTCCCAGTAGCTAATGGCTCCCTTGGTGCAAGACCCTTATGGGGAGAGCACCGAGCTTGCATGTGTCCCTGTTTGGGGACATCACAGAAAGGCTGCCTTATGCAGTCTGCTGTCCCCTTTCATCCTTCAGACCTTGCAGGAGGCAAGGAGGGCTGTGGCCACAGCAACCCCACATCCAACCCCGCCCAGTGGGTGACAGTGCCAAGGCTCCCTGCCCTGCGTGAAGAGGCAGCTCCCCCTAAATGCACATAAAACAGCCTCCCTGGTTGGGGGTGCAGAGAGGTTCCATTGTCTCTCATCTTCCAGAGCTCACAGCCTGGACAGCAGCTTCCAAGGAAAAAACTTATTCTCAGGGAGACACACGTCCTGGGCTTTAAATGATTCTATGAATACTTATGGTTTTTCTTCCCGCTCAGCCTCACCCTTGGCCTTACACCAGGTCCCCACTCCTGCCTGGGGAGCCTCATTACTGCTCCAAAGCCTCTGGCCTGTACTCCAGGCACAGAGCCACGAGGGGGCACTACTGTGCAGTGGGGATCCATCCCCATTGCTGCTGCAGGTTATGGAGTCAGCTAAGGGCTTCTCACAGGTTCCCTCATTCCATCCTCACGACGACCCCAAGAAGGAGGCAGTGAGGCACAGAAAGGCGAAGCTGCTTCCCCAAGGTCACACAGCTAGGAAGTAATGGCGACAAGATTCAAATCTATATACTGGTGGCAGAAGTTCTCAGGAGTGAAAATGTCAGTGTGAGGACACCAGCTGTCCCTGCCTGGGAAGGGCGATGGCTGTTTATTCCTGAATCACGTCTCTCCTACTCTTCAGGTGTTAACATGGTCTTCCTTTATTAAATCATGGAGACAGTGGACGTGTGTATGTTGTCTTTTTTCCCTGTCCTTAATAACCAAAATTACCAATTTTTTGCTATCCTATGTCTTTCCCCAACCGCTAATTTCCAGACCCAAAATTCCGAGATCAAGGACCACATGCCCTGAAGACCAAGATCCAGTGGTAAATGGAACATTGGGAAGTCACTGAAGGATTTTCAGCCCCAGGCACTGGAGGAGAAGATCTTGACATTGTATCTGCAGTTTTCAACATCCCCTTGGTGGCAGCATGGGAAAGAGGCCAGAGGCCAAGAGTGGGTGGGGGCGGAGGGCAGAGGAGTGTCCATTGGGTGGTGCAAACCAAAGAGTCACATCAACTAGGACCAGCATTTGAACCAAGGGTCAAATAATTCAGGGTCCTGGCAACAGAAAGATCATCCAGAATGGAAAAGAATCAGTTCTTATGGGAGCCAGTGGGCAGCTCCATCCATCTGTGAGGGTTTGCCCAGCCTGTACCATCTCAGGGAGGGAGAACCACTTGTCCAAGTTTGCCCAGGACTTTATCACTGAAAGTTCCTAGTCAGGGGAAGCTCCTCCATCCCAGGCAAACTGGGGCGGTCGGTCACCCTAATCTCAGGACCAGGTTTGTGTGTCAGTTGGGGTTCACCTGCATCTTGCTCTGATTAGCCTTTCATTAGAATGTTCCTGGCAACCCTAAGGAGCTGAACTCGAGATTCTGCCTTTACTGTGCCCTGCAGCATCGATTAATACGTTCTCTGTGTCATAAGTGGGATAAGCAGTCTTCTGAGCAAGATGCTTTCTGACCAAAAGGTGTCTCTGTAAACTGGGAATGGGCTGTTTGGACTGGGCAAATATTTGGAGTAATGTATATGCCATGCCTTTAAAGGAATCCTACATGCTAAAGTATGCTATCGTAGTAAACATGCACTTTCATTTTAATGAAGGACTTGGCCAAGCCTTGTGATGACACGCTTGAGCTGGGATGCCAGGCTGCCTGGGTTCACATTCTGCCTCTGTCATTTCTAAGTCTCGTGACCTTGTGCTTGTTACTCAGTCTCTCTGTGTCTTGGTTTTCCCATGTGTAAAACGGAGACAACAAGAATATCTGCCTCCCAGGGTGACGGTGAGAGAAGGCATAGGAAGTGCTGGGCACCATGCCTGGCAAACACTAAGCATCGATAAACGTCATCTTTAAGGAGGAGTCAAGGCACCTTGACCAGAGCGCTGTGTGGAACTGACTGCACTGGAGCTGCCCTGGCCATTAGCCATCAGCCACATGGGGTGAGTGAGCATCTCAAGTCTGAACTGAGATGGCTGTATTATCAAATATTCTTTGAAGATTTATTAAGAAAAAGGAATGTAAAATATCTCCTTGCCATTTGGTATATTGATTGTATATTGAAATAATAACATTTTGAATATATTAGGTAAAATAAAATATATTATTAATTTTGCCTTTGTTTTAATTGGTGGCTAAAATTTTAGACTTATGTACATGCTTTCCATTTGTGGGTGACATTCTCTGTCCACTGAACAGTGTTGGATGAGAAGTCCGAGGCCCCAGGACAAGAAGAATGTAGGAAGGCAGGACCTGTGCTACCACTGAGAAATGCCCTGACACCACAGCCTTTGGTGCCCACACCCCATTGTGGAACCAAAACTGTGCGCTGTGGTCACACTCACCCATTCTGAACAAGAAGATCCATCCATCAGATACCAGATTGCTCCCCGGCCAGGTTGTGATCACTAGATGCTAGAAAGCAACGGCAGATCAGAATAAAGGACATCATGGAGAAGGACATTCTCCCTCCTGGGTGATGGAAACAATGCTGTTCTTTGTGCCCATAGACAGTCCCGTTGCTCCGAACTCTGGTGTGTGGGATCTCTCCACCCTCTTCAGAGAGGAGGAAGTGGGGACCCCCTAGAGGTGGGGTGCCTCCCAGCCCCTGAAGACCTCAGGGGAAAGGTGTTGGGCACGGCTTCCATCTCTTGGTGGGAGTGTGAGTCCCAGAGATACGCACTTGAGAGCATCATCTGCTCCATGGGAAAATGTAGATGAAGGACCTAAGGCTCTGAGCCTCAGTCTCCTCATCTGTAAAATGGGACCATTAGAGCAACTCAGGGTCTGGTGATGAGGACTTACTGAGACCACGTGTGTCACTTGCTTATCACAGTCTCTGGCAAACAGCAGGTGCTCTTTGGGAGTCTGATTCCCTCACTCTGTGCTCGTGAGGCTCGTCCGCACTGCTGCGTGCAGTCAAAGATGCTCGTTCTCAACACTGTGCAGCGTCCCACTGTGTGAATACACCATACTTTATCCATCCTGATGTTAACGGGCATTTGGATAGCTTCACAACTGGGGCTCATAGGAATAGTGGTGCTCTGAACGTTCCAGTTCCTGTGTATTTGCGAACACGAGTACACGTCTGTGTTGGGGTTATACAGAGAGGCAACTGTGGAGTCCAAGGGTATGACTGTATTAAGTTTTAGGAGATATTAACACATAGTTTTCCAGAGTTTTGTATCAACTTATCCAATCATCAGCTGAATGGAGTTTCAGTTCCTCCACATCCTCAGCAACACTCAATATCGACAATTTCCACTGTGGCCATTCTGGCGCACATGTAATAGGAGCACTAACGGATTGTCAACTTGTACTTCACTGAAGATTAATGAGGTTGAGCACATTTTAATTTCAGTTTTATCAACGGATCCCCTCTTCTAGGAAGTGCTCATCCATGTCTATTGCCTATTTTCTCCAGTTTTCTTTGTAAACACCAGTCCTTTGTTGGATCTGTGGATTGCAGAAATCCTTTTCCATTTTGTGGCTTATCTTTCATGCTTTTAATGGTGTCTACTGATGAACAGAAGTTCTTCATTTCATAGGAGTCAATTTTTTCCTTCATGGTCAGCACCGTTGTACCCTAGTTACAGCATCTTTACATGCCCCCCAAAGTTGAGAAAACATTTTCCTTTGTTTATTCTAAGCATTTTTTGTTCTACCTTGAACAATTAGATCCACAATAAATCTGGAACTGATTTTTGGAGATGATTTTGAGGTTGGGTTAAAGATTTCCATGTAAAAAAATTGACCCAGCATCATCTCTTGAAAAGTATGGTCTAACTTGTTTTGGTTTTACTTTCCAAGAGGAAGATATTCTAGCTGCAATTATTGTAAGTGCTTGTTGAATAACCTGCAGCAGCTAATTCATTTATTCAGCATTAAATGAGGCCCTACTCTGTGCCAAGCTCTGAGTGAGGCGCTGGGTCCTGTGGGCACTGCTCTCAAAGTTCCCAGTGGAGAGGACACATAACAAACCACCATAGAATGGGTCTGTCCTATCCATCTCTGTATTCTCCCAGCTTTGCCAAGTGCCCAGCACATAGTAGGAGCTTAATAAATAGCCATTGTCATGGGCAACAGGACAACACTATGGTTCTGGCATCTGGACTTAGAGAAAAACTTGGTCAAATAACAGCCTGTCCTGTTATGTGCTGTGTGACTCTGAGCTGGTCACCTCACCTCTCTGAGACTCAATTTCCTCATTTGTAGGATAAGAACTGACATCACAGGGGCCTGTGGGGTTTCAGGAGCTAATCTGTGTAAAGAGACTAGCACAGGTGGAGTGCTGGTCAAGCTACAGCTATTAGAGTTAATATCGTCATCATGATGTCAACGAGCCTGGTAAACACTCCGGTCTCCACTTGCCTTCTGGAAAGTGAGAAGGACTGACCAGATGACCTCCCTGTCTCATCCATACCAGGACTCTTGGAATCAGAGATGGGCGCTGTGTTACATGGGTGTAGAGCAGCATCTAGTGGAGGAGAAGGAAAATTCACAAAGTTTCACAATGACATTTGGAAGAGAAAGTTTTAAAGGCTGAGACAAAGGTTGGCAGAGAAGCCAGGAAGGTGACCTGCATGTGCTGGTGTCCTCAGCAGGGGAGGTCAGACGAGGTCCCTTACTAGGACTCAGGACCTCTGAGTGCCTGAGTCCCAGTGCTAAAGGAGGAGGAGGCCCCTCCGTCCCCCCAGGCCTCCCTAGGTGTTGGGTCTCCGGGTCCTGTGGGCTCAGAGGCACATCTCCCATGTTCTGCCCCATCTCCTCTGTGTCAGCTAAGTGCACGGCCTCCACTGTCCCCAAGTCCCCATGCTCAGGACGCCAGGGCAGTGGAGGGCTCTGTGCCAAGGCACAGCCAAGGAGTTCTCCACACCCTGGAACACACGCAAGGGCAGCAGTGGGGCCCGCATCCCTCTGACACCAGGTCCTCGGGTTTCTGGCTCTGCTAGTCTCTGCCCTGAGGTTCCATCCCAACCATGTAGCTGAGCAGGCACAGTCACCACACTGGCCCCTCCCCATTCCCCATCCTCCTGCCTCCCCTCTCTCCCGCCCACAGCCCTCCTCCCTCCTCCTTCTGCCAAAAGATTCAGATGAAATCGGGTCTTCTCCCCTGTCCTTGTCTGCAGTGGAGATTCCAGCAGGACCACCTCCTAGAGTTGTGGGGTGACCTAGAGAAGTCGTGCAGAGCAGGAAGCGCAGGCACAGGCCCACAGCCAGCACTCGAGAAGTGGAAGCCATGACTGCATCTTCATCATCATCACCAATGAGAGGAGCAAGAGCCCACTTTTTCTGAGAAGAGCACTGGTATGTTCCTGGAAATTTCTTTGTTATGTTTGTCATTTACAGTCAAGTTTTAAGGACATAAACACATTGAAATATTGGTGTCAGGTGTGAGTTATGTTCATATGACTTTGTTAAAATACAGACAAGCAAATATAATTCTATTTGTCAGTGGAAAATATTTTAAAAATCTGTCAATCATAAATTTTACTAATAGACTACTCCCAAAGGACCAAGGAGCAGGGAAGTGACATGTAGTGAGTACCCACTATTTCCAAGTGCTCACTGTACCCAGTCACTTTTGAATCCTCACCCCAGCCCTATAAATAAGGTGTTACTAGTCTCATGTGGCAGATAGAGGTTCAGAGAGGTGAAGTGACTTGCCCAGGGTCACACAGCCATGAGAGGGCCAGAACTTAAACTTAGGTCTCTCTGAGTTCAGCTCTTCACAAATCACCAAGCTGCCTCCCACTCTTAAAAACACATAGTTACTCAGCGCCCTTCAGCTAGAGGCCACCAGGATCACACTTGAAGTTGACCAAGTTTGGTTTATTACTCATTGCTATGTGGGAGAACATGAACCAAAGGGAAGCATGGGATGTCTCCATAAGAGAGTGTTAGACAGAAGTTATGATTGGATTGGGTTTTCATGGGTGCTTAGGGTTAAGGTCCAAGGAAGCTCTAGATTGGGTGCTGTTAGAAAGCAAGGAAAGTTCTGTGAATGGCTATCCTACACATCTTATCTTTGGGGAGGACAGACTAGAGATTCAACTCCAAGATCAACTCCTGAGTTATGTGTGTGGCACGTGGACACAAACAGCATAAATGGCATGAAAACTGCAATGAGACTAAACTGTCGACAAAAGGCAAGATGCAACTTGCAGTGTGACCTTCACTGTGTTGATTGCTCAATAAAACAACAGAAAAAGAAAAATGAAAATTCTGCAGAGGATTTTAATAGAAACCAGAATGTCACAACATCATGAGTAAACTGTCAAGATTCCATCCAAAATTACACAACATAACACACAGAGAATAAGAAAATCTGACCATTTCTCAAGGGAAAAGACAATCAACAGATTCAGCCCTGAAATACCCTATGTGAAGGAATTATCAGACAAAGTAGCTAATATAGCCATGCTCAATGCAGCAAGGGAAAATATCCTTGAAACTAATAGAAAGAAATGTAGGGGAGGAAGACACTTTCCTCTACTGTCTAGGTTCTTCTGGCTGGTCTAAGAATTAAATTGACCTGAGACAGAATAACAGGAGAAAATCAAACAAAGTTTAATACCATGCATACATGGGAGAAACCCAGGAAAACTGAGTAACTCCCCAAAAGGGCCAAAGACACCACCTTCAATACCATCTTCAGCTAAACACAAAAGAGGATGTTGGGCGTAGTGGTTTGGGACTTCAAAGGGGTGGAAGGCAATTCACCTGGAGAGAGAAAAGCAAATTCTTGGCAAACAAATGTTTTCCATGCCATGCAGAGACAACGGGACATGGAGAGGACTCTGATCTCTAGGCCCTGACAAGTCTCCCCACCACACCTGGCCCATTTTCTTTGTAGATATCTCTGGTGATAGCTCTGTTCCTGTTACAGGCCATTTATCTAAATTCTTTTAGGTGGTTACAGGGGAAGTAAAAGAAAAATGTTCTGAGTTTTCTGTTTCTTAAAGAATATCAACATAAAATAATCAACATCCCAAAGAGACATATTTTGGGGTGGCAAATTCTGTTCCCCTTCCATCCTGCCTTTGAAACCTCAAATAAAAAGATTCAGAGTCCAGAACCTAAGGTGATAGATTTCTCCATAGTTCTCTGAACCAGTCATTCAGTCCTGAGAATAGCTCAGTTCAGTTAAACAGTTTTGTCTCATTTCAGGAGGTGGTGATGCAGGTGGTCTCCCAAAGTTGGGCCTATATTGTGTAAGCAAGCAATCAGGTATTTAAAAAGAGGCATTTCTATGGAAACAAAAACAAAACTAAAAGGTAATGTTTGGAGGAGACTATAAACCCAGTCTTAGTCTGGAGAGCAGCCAGTCAAGAGAAGATTCCTAGATGTAGGGGTTGAAGCATCTTTTCCAGTTTGAAATGTCTCTGATGATGTCATCAGGTGTTCAGGTAACTTTCTGAGTGGCTTACACAGCAACAAGCATGAAGACTGTTTAAACATGCGCTATTGTGGCGATCTCTCTTAAGTTGATAATAAGTCTCGCAGCTTCAGTTTACAGGGCTTCAGGAAAAGGGCAGCTTTAGTTCTCAATGATTCTAAGTCAAAAGTGGGAGAAAAATTGGAAATGTTAGTTTGGAGAGTTGTAGCAAAATATTTCAGGAAACTAGAAGAATTCAGGGCCCAGTCCAGTTTACAGGTGGAAAACAAAGTAGAATCTAACATCCACAAGTGTATATTATAGTTTCTACTGCAACATAACTTTTCTCCCTCATTCCTACCAAAGATAGCCAAATTAAGATTAATTTGTTTCCAAAATGAGTCTAGTTTCAATAAACTTGACCCAATTACTTACATAAGTAACAAGAATAGCAAATGATCATACGGGCTCTTTTAAATCTGCTTTGCTGGAACTTTTCATAATGAATCTCAGAATGGACTTTCAATAGCCTCTCAACAACAGGAAACCATCCCAAGGACTTGCCATCAGACTCTGCCTGCAATACCTACAGATTTGGGGAAATCCCTCTTGTCTTGAGATCTCCAAAATATCCTGAGGTTTCACACCTCCCAGGAAGTGACCTTCTTTACTCACCTGGTAAGGTTGTTGGGAACCCTGTAGCAAGGTACCAGGCAAATATTTCCAAGGGGATTTATTTTGTTCCATAAAGTCAACCTTTGCTCCTTAGAGTTGTCTGGTCACATCTGAATCTATGCATGTCTCTCTCAGATAAGACATTCCAGTCAAAGCCTTGGTAATATTGCCCAAGTTTCCAATTATGTCCTGTTATAAAGAGGACAGATTCTTATTGAACTTATGCAAATAACTATATTGCCATGAAAATAAGAATACTCACTCTCTAAGAGTTTCCAAATTCTGGAGGGATAAGGTAGGGAGAAAAAGATAAATGTTTCAGTTCTGCTTACAAAGATATAATTTACTGAACTGCTGTAGGTGATAGGTAGCTTAGGAGAAAAGAGGAAAAGGTTTTAAAAAACAGCAATGCTTG
The DNA here is from genome assembly GCF_041296235.1 of Equus asinus. Lineage (NCBI taxonomy): Eukaryota > Metazoa > Chordata > Mammalia > Perissodactyla > Equidae > Equus > Equus asinus. The sequence goes on along the minus strand of NC_091797.1, from coordinate 86,216,741 downwards.
AAACAGTCATAAAAATTACAATCATCCTCATCAGTTCATTCAGTCCCATGTAATCAATTCCTGGTCTTGATATTTTGTTATCAGTCTTATGAAGCCACCAGTTTCTCTGCTAGAGTTCTGTAAATTATTACCCAGTTCAATTTCATGATCTGAAAGTTTATTAGAAACCTGTATTCTAGAGTAAGTGTCAAAGTCTTTTCCATGAATCTCTCTGAAGATGAAACATATTTGCAAAAGCATCAGAGTAAAACAGTAACTGCCTGTAAGTGACAAAAGACTTAACAATGGCATGGTTAAAGATTTGATTATAACACAACTGACAAGGGAATTTGGTTATTTCTGTGATACATAACATTTTAAGATAGTAACTAGAATTATGACTGATAACATTATACAAGGACATCTTAGGTTTTTAAAATCTCACACAATTCTAGAACATTTATTTTAATAACGTGTGCATACAAGGATATCCATAAAGGAGGTTTAGCATCATTCATTTGACAATGCTTCCCAAGCAATTTAACATACAAAACAAGCCTAATTGGTTTAACAAAACTTTGGAATTTTCCAGAGGCCTTCTGGAAAAATCCAGTTTCTTCCAAGTCAAAAGGACTTCATTTTTACAACGTGATTTTGGAAGTTTGTTAAAGATATCAAAGGATTGGACACTTGACTAAATAGGATCACAGATCAATATGAAACAACACTTAATTATCTATTTAATCAAAGTGACAATAGAAGATGTTAAAGGCAAATACAGAAAGTTACATCATTGGAAAAAACCTTAGCTCTCTTAATGGAGAGGTCTCAGCTTTTTGAACATAGGAAATTATTTTGATAAAACATAAAATCCCTGCTTTTTAGGTAGACTACTCAAAGGTAAAGAATAACCTTTCACAATCTCTTTATCAAGAGCAGACCAAAGTCCAAGAAAACTGTTCTTTTAAGAGAGAGAAAAACAAATTTCAATTTTGCACCAGCTTACTTTTGATATTAAAACTGATTTACTTAACATTCATCCCAATCTTAGCCAGCTTGACCATGCATAAAACCTTTTTTCTCAACGTTCCTTTTCCACAAATCTTCTGTAACTTCTTGTTTTATATTCAGACTTTGTCCTATACTTCCTCTCTCTTTTTTCCTTAACAAAATGCATTTCCATTCCATATATATATATAATTTTTTCACTGAAAACACACATTTTATTTTCCTTGCATATTAAACTGTTTCCCTTATTATTTTAGCAATTTTAATTAAATATATTAATTAATATTTTAACCCTTAGAAACCTTAATTTCTACTGAAAAATAAATATGTAAAACAATTAAATATTATTCTATTCTATTTCTGAAAGTATGCTCAATTTATATAGTGCTGGTCTGTTTTTAAGCCAATTAAATAGAGCTCTCTTATGAACTAGTCTTGATAATACTATCCAGAGGTAGAAAAGTATCATATATTTACAACATACATATATGAACACACATATAAACACATAGACAGATGCAAATCTTATAGCCTGTTTTAAATTTTCCTTAGATTTATGGGCAAGGGTGCTTCTACAGCAGTCTTCATCTCCAAAAGTTTCTTCTCTCCTTTTTTCCCCTTCAGTCTTAGGAATTGAAGAGAGTGTAGGTAAGAGTTCCTGGAGAGGTTACAAGCCTTTTGAGATAAATAGGGGAGGTTTGGGGATTGGTGAAAGGGAATGGGTGGAATCTGAATTGCCTTTAGAGATGCATTTCCAGTTTTGCAAAGGCTTGTAAGATATGGACAGCTGCTCTCAATTCTTCAGAAATTTGCAATGACATCACAGGTTCATCTGTCTGTCCAATTACATTATCCCTAATTTATTTCTTTCCCTCTGGGCACATAGTTTTCTTTTAAATTAGGGAAGACGACCTATAAAAAGATTCCTACCAGGCTCTGATTATTAGCTTCCAATTTTTTGATTTGATTTTTGTTTCCTTTTTATCTCCAAAGCCCCCCGGCACATAGTTGTATATTCTTTGTTGTGGGTCCTTCTAGTCGCGGCATGTGGGATGCTGCCTCAGCGTGGTTTGATGAGCAGTGCCATGTCCGTGCCCAGGATTTGAACCAATGAAACACTGGGCTGCCTGCAGCGGAGCACGCGAACTTAACCACTCAGCCATGGGGCCAGCCCTATCAGCTTCCAATTTTTGATCATAGAGCTATTTAAAAAAAAAATCCTTCTAAATATCTTTCCAGTTTTCAGCTGGGACAAGCAGTAAACGTCTCTGGTGTTACTAAGCAACTCTATGGACCCCAAGAGGTGTCCTCAAAAGTTATTATCTTCTCAAGATCCAGAGTCACTCCCCAAAGAAAAAACCGATAGCCTGCATGTTGCAGGCAGGCAGAAAGCTAAGCCAAGCTCTTAGGACACAAAACGAGACAAACAAGGAGGTAATAGTTATCCCTGGGAGAGAAAGGGTCAATAACCAACAGGTCTGGATTTGTAAAGAAAGGGAAAACATGAAATTTTATCCTCCTCTCTTGACTGAGCATTATAGGAGGCCATCAAGTACAGGTAAGAAGGCTGTTGTCCAGGGACGTGAATTCCCGGGAGGGGGTTCTAGGATGCATCTGCAAAGGATATTGCATAGAAAGGCCTGAAGCTGGTGGAGCCTGGTTTATAGAGACCAACAAAGCAAGCTTTACTGTGTGTCCCAGGTGCTTCTGCTAAATTCATTTTCTGGCTTGTTGCACTTACATGAGTAATCTGTATACTCTTAGAGATTAGGCTGCAGTGCTTTCTGTAAGCCTTGCAGGAAAAAGAAAAGCTAAAACAGGCAGATGGGGCCAGATTTTAAGACAGTGTTTTTATGGTGGATTTTTGTTTTATGTCCTAAATTTCTGTTCTTTCATCTTGTTAGAGAGTCCCTAAGTCTAGCTGTTATTTTCTTCTTCTTCTTTCTTCTTTCTCCTTCTCCTTCTTTTTCTTCAGTGTCTGGCAACTGCACTTCCAGTGTCCTGATTTTTTACAATATCTGTGAATGTCTAAAGGCAGATAGGAAGGGGTCGGGGGTCAGAGTCGACTCTGATTTGTATTCCAGTTTCTGTCCTTCCATCTTATTAAAGGCATCTTAATGGCTAAGCACTATACCAATATGAGAGCTCTCTAAAAATATTCTTTTCAACCTAGAAGTTTTTCCAATTTAAAGGATCCATCATCTGGCCATTGATGAGTGGGATCTTAATAGCAACTCAAATCAATAAGACTTTTTATGGCTTAACCATGGTCGCAAGAAGCATCCCCAAAGGAGAATGCAAAGGATGCAGCCCTCCCAAGATCCAGAGAGTTCACTCCCAGAGTTAGCCTAATAACTATGAGGGGCCTGTCTTTAAATAGCCATTCCAAAACACAGGGAATCACGTATTTCTCCCTGTGTTGAACAGAATAGGGTGACTCAAAATTTCACCCAGTTTAGATTCCCTAAGCTCAGATCCACAGCCTACTCCACTGTCCGAATGATGCATGTGCATCCTCCAGCTGGTTGAGACAAAAGACCATCTCTGGGAGGAACAAGATCAACAAAATCAAGAGCACTGGTCCCAAATCTTTACTAGAATCATTTTTGCCCAAGAAGCTAATTTTACAAATATTTTCTCCAGCTGACCTAAATTTAGAAAAGGAAATAAACCTCACCACTCTGACTTCCATTGGACCTGCAGGCAGAGACCTAGGAGACGGATGTGGTAGGAACTCTTACCTCCTGCCAACTCTTGTCAGGGTCCAAGATCTGTCAGCTGCCATAGCCCCTGAGCAAGAAGCATCCAGCAAGTTAAGTTGGTCCCGCCGGAGTCACCAACTGTAGGTGAGGAAGACCACTCCTCTACCCTTCTATGTTCTTCTGGCTGGTCTAAGGATTAAGTTGACATGAGACAGATCAACAGGAGAAAATCAAACAAAGTTTAATACCATGTATACATGGGAGAGACCCAGGAAAACTGAGTAACTCCCCAAAAGGGCCAAAGACAACACCTTAAATATCATCTTCAGCTAAACACAAAAGAGGATGTTGGGCGTAGTGGTTTGGGACTTCAAAGGGGCGGAAGGCAATTCACCTGGAAGTAGAAAAGCAAATGTTTGGCAAACAAATGTCTGTCACGCCATGCAGAGACAATGGGACATGGAGAGGACTCTGATCTCTAGGCCCTGCCCAGTTTCCTCAGCACACCTGGCCCAGATTCTTTGTAGGTCTCTCTGGTGATAGCTGTGTTCCTGTTACAGGCTGTTTATCTAAATTATTTTAGACAGTTAAGATGAAGGTAAAAGAAAAGCTTTTCTATTAAAAATAATCAACCTAGAATAATCAATATCCCAAAGAAGTAGATTTTGGAGTGGTAAACGCTGTTCTCCTTCAGAAATAAGTTCTCAGTAGAGAAATGCAAAGCACACAAAAGCAGCAAATGGGAGTTTTTGAACCTAACATTCAATAACCAAAATCAAAACTCACTGGATGGGCTCAGTACCAGGATGGAGAAAACAGAGGAAAGAGTCATGAACTTAAAGACAGAGCATTAGAAATGGGACAATCTAAAGAACACAGAGAAAAAAATGACCAAAACTCACAGGGTCACAGAGACGTGTAGGACAATCAGAAGTTCTAATTTCCATGCCATTGGAGTTCCTGGAGGAGGGTGCAGAGGAAAACACAGGAGAGGAAAATGGTTGAAAACCTCACAAATTTGTGAAACACACATCAAAGAAGCTTACAAAACCCTCCATCTGACACATCATTATCAATCTGCTAAAAATCAAAGATGAAGAAAAATCTTGAAAGCAGAGAAAAATGACACATTACACAGAAAAAAATACCAATTCCAAAGCTTGTGATTTCTTATCAGAAAACAGAGGCCAGAAGAGATTGGAACAACATCTTAAAAAACTGAAAGAAAAGATCTATCAACCCAGGATACTATGTTCAGCAAAGATATCCTTAAAGATTGAGGCAAAACAAAAATGAAAACAAAACCAAGGCTGATGAGGATGAAAGGAAACCAGAAGCGTTCCTCACTGAGTAACTAGACACAAATGATGGGAAAGGAGCCTCTTGAGGCTGCAGTGAGAGGACCCCAGAGGGAAGCTGGGAACTTCAGGAACAAAGGAAGAGCCATGGAAGAGGGAGGACCCGGACAAAGGAGACGGCGAATTTTCTCCATTGAAAGCTTTTTTTCTTTGAATTTTTTTCAATTATTTTATTGAGGTCATAATGGTTCACAACATTGTGTAATTTCAGGTGTACATTATTATTTATCAGTTTTTGTATAGATTGCATTGTGCTCACCACCAATAGTCTGATTTTTATCTGTCACCATATATATGTGCCCTTTTACCCCTTTCGCCCACCCCCCAACTCCTTCCCCCTCCAGTAACCACTAATCTGTTCTCTTTAGTCCATGTGTTTATCTTCCACATATGCGTGAAATCATGCAGTGTTTGTCTCTGTCTGGCTTATTTTACTTAATATCATACACTCAAGGTCCATCCATGTTGTTGCAGATCATCTGTTGATGGGCACTTGGGTTGCTTCCACGTCTTGGCTGTTGTGAATAGTGCTGTGATGACCATAGGGGTGCATGAATCTCTTTGAATTATTGATTTCAAATTCTTTGGATAAATACCCAGTAGTGGGAGAGCTGGATCATATGGTATTTCTATTTTTAATTTTTTGAGAAATTTCCATATTGTTTTCCATAGTGGCTGCACCAGTTTGCATTCCCACCAGCAGTGTATGAGGGTTCCCTTTTCTCCACATCCCCTCCAACATGTGTTATTTTTTGTCTTGGTAATTATAGTCATTCTAATGGGTATAAGGTGATACCTCATTGTAGTTTTGATTTGCATTTCCCTAGTAATTAGTGATGATGAGCATCTTTTCATGTGCCTGTTGGCCATCAGTATATCTTCTTTGGAAAAATGTCTGTTTAAATCATCTGCCCATTTTTTGAAAGTCTTTTAAGACATGTATGACTTTCAAAGGAACAAACTGTACCACCGTCTCAGAGGGCAGGTTCAGTTCATGTTGATGGGATCCATACACAACTCTAACATAAAGAGCAGTGAGCAGAAGAACCTATATTGCTGGAAACCGTCTACATTTTACTTTTCTCAAAGCAAAAATTGCACCAAACCAAGTTAAATAGGCAAGGACTTTGTTATTCCAGACTACTGCCATATGGGAGGAAGGCCAGAACTCAGTCTGAGCTCAACGTCACTGAAGCAAAAGGCAGGAGAGGGTGTATGTGCTGGGATGAGGCTGATTTCTGGGGTGTGCAGCACAGGGAGTCATTCCTGAGGCAGTGGTCTTCCTCTGTGATGAGGGCATGTGTGCTCTTCAGGACCCATCAGAGTTAAGCTCCTGCCCTCCCACGGAGACAGGGAGATGGCGCACAATCTCCCTTGATGATTTTTACTGGGCCCTTGAGAAAGACATTCCTGGGTTGTAAAACCGGCCAGAAGCTTTTTAAATATTTACATCTCATAGGTACAGAAAAAGAATTTACGACAAATTCTTTTTAAGTAAATGCTTTTAGAAAAGGGAGGGCAGTACCTAGAGCCAGGAAGACTTCTGTCTAAAGTTGAGTCAAGCTGAGCCCAACCTTAAGGTCATCATGGTCACTAGAATTGGCAAAATATTAACTCTAATTAGACCGTGAAATGATTAGTATCATTAGTTATTCCCAGAACACAATTAAAAAATAATTAAAACTTATGAATGAAAAATGGGAAAACATCAATAGTCCTATACAGTGTTTAGGAAATATGAACAAAGCAACCAAAAACATTCACATACAGGTTTTTAAACATAAGTTTCATTTCTCTTGGTTAACTTCTCAACACTGGATGGCTGGGTCCCAGCTTGCCCTGGCTGCCACTTCACAGGTCACCCCTGCCTTCAGGATCTGGGTGGCACGGGCACTTCTCTTCTTAGCAGCTCTGCCCTCCAGTGTTCCCAGCGCAAAGGGCAGGAGGACCCACAGGCATGGATCCCAAAGCTGCCACCTCATGCAACCTGCTCCTCAGCAGTTCCCCCTCTGCTGGATGGGGAACCTCGTCCCCTACAGTTAGTTCCCCGACAGCTCTGGGATCTGGCCAGGGGACTATGGGCCACTGTCCTGACAACAAGCTCATCAACCTCAAGGCAAACACCTTGAACCCTCAGACCCTCAGGGGTCAGTGTGGATCCCCACCTTTGCTTGCCCCAGGTCCTCCCACGTCCTCTGCACACGCGCCATCCCTCCAGATTCTTTGCCTGCGCCCCTGCCTCGCAGGCCCCATGGACGTGCGCCCATTCTTCCTTCAGACATTCCAAAGCTGCATCTTAGCAACAGGTCAAAGGTGCCCACTTCGCCTTTGGCCCAGTAGGCAGCTGAAGGAGAAGCTCTGAGCCCAGCTCTCTATCGAGGGACAGACTTCACCCAACTGCTCTATGGGTGGTTACCTGGGCAGGCTTTGCCCCACATCCCCACCTGGGGCAGTGGGGGGCCAGCACCTGCCAAGAGGGCTCCACCGCCTCCAACCTGCTCACCAGGCCCCCCAACTTCCCGTGGCTGGCCAGGGTCACCCACCTGTCCATGCCCCTGGGTCAACTCGCAGACCATCCTACAAGTATGCAATGCATCCTCGCCTTGGCATAACGACTCCCAGACCATATGCCATGATCCAGCAGACCCTGTGCTCCTTTATGGGGGTCCTTACCTCTATTGGCAGGCCTGGCCATCAGAGGGAGGCAGTGCTGTCTTCCCTCACCTCCAAGATGTCCTACAGCTCAGCGTCTGCAGAGGGCAAAGTCACTGTGTGTGTACAGGAGCAGGAGTCACCCTTATGATGCCCACAACACCCATGTGTGCCCAAGACACCTGCATGGAGGAGATCCCACTGAGGACCCTGGGAGAGAGTAGGAAAGAGATGGAATCAGGAGGAAGACCCCACAGTCATAGAGAGGCAGCATGATCAAGGAAGGGACCCTGATGGCACTGGGGGTGCACTGCCTGCGTTCAGGCCACTGGGGGTCCATGGAGGCCTCTCTTCCTTTGTGCCCAGGCCCAGGCCTCTGCAGAGAAATGTACACACCATGAGCTCAGACGACGAATGCATCCAGAAATCCCAGACCTGTATGAGCTCTGTATGAGCTCTGGCCCCAGACGAAACGCTATCACGAGCTCATACAGCTCCTCCCAAGGGTTCCCGCCAGTGCAGAGGAGGAAGAGGAGGAGAGGTCCAGCCACATCCCCACACCTGGCTGTCCCAGATGTCCTCTAAGAAGGTGAGCAAGGAGGCCCTGGGTCTCCCTCTGCAGCCTCAGTGCTTTCCCTGAGGAAGACCCAGCGTGGGAAGGACGCAGAGGCAACAACAGGGCAGACACAAACCCAGAGGAATGGCTGGACACTTCCAGGCCCTGAAAACGCAAGACTCCTCTGCTGCCACACAGGCGAGGGGTCCCTCGGAGGCTGCCGCCACCCCCTGAGCTGGGATTTCGAGTCACTGTGAAAGACCTGGGCTCGGAGAAGGAAGCAGCACTGTGGACCATCGACAGTGCCCTGCGGGGTGACACTCAGGCCATCAGGGCCTGTGGCCCCACACAGCCTTCCTGTTCTGTCCCCGCACCTGCTGCAGGGACTGCTCCTCCACCAGCTGGCCCTCCCATCACTGATCCTAGTGCCCCTCCCTCCACCGGCCTGCCAGTCACTTCTGCTGGCAGTTCCAGCCCCTCAACCAGCACATCTGCAGGCCTGGCTCCCCAGCCAGCTTCTGACACTGTCACCCCCATGGACACCGCTCCAGCTCCCCAGCCTCTCCTCTTGGGGTCTGCCTCTGGCTCCAGTGGGAGCATCTTCCCATCTGCCCAGGCCCTCCAGATGTCCCCCAGTGACAGTGTGGACTCAGTCACCGTCAGCCTGTCTGCACTGAGGTTCTGCAGCCTGAGCCCAACTCCCAAACTTCCTGTGAACTCTGGAGCCACTGCCCAGCCCAGCTCTGGGGCCCCTGATGCGCAGCAGCACAGGGCTACCACCTTACACAGCCCTCTCTCCAGGATGGATCACTGGCAGCTCCAGCCCAAGCCTGGGCCCCAACCTCTGCTCCAGGCCAGCCAGCTTCGGGCAGCACCACACGGGCAGCATTTGGGGGTGTCTTACCCTCACCTTCCATCTTGGGTACCCATACCAGCACCTGGCCAGGCTTCGCTGCCACCCCAGCTGTCTTTCCCTCTGGCACAGCACTCACCCCTGGCTTTGCAGCTGCCCCGACATGGCCAGCGCTGTGACAAACGCTGGGCGCCACATTAGGTAGCACTGCTCACCATGTGGCAGCACAAGCCCATCCCCCTTCAGGTCAGGGGTCTCGGCAGCACCTATGGCCTTTGGGGGCAGAGAGCTGTCTCAGATCTGAGCTGTTCCTTTGCAGCACTCAGCATTGCAGCACAGACAAGCGGGGCTCCAAACACCGCACACTGCTATGGGGGCAGCTTGGGCCCAAACACCTGGGGCCCCCTCCCCAGAGCGCCCCCACGGTGACCACAGGACCCAGCACGAAGAAGAACTCTGGTTTTTGAGGTGCTACTGCCCCTTTCTTAAGTCACATCCCTGGGGCCCGCCCAGGCAGAGCCCTCCTACTTCCAGCTGATGGCCCAGCACCACCACCAGCAAGGTGCCTTGAGGGGCGCGTCCGTCTTCACCTCCACTTCAGGCGGCCCAGCCTCGGCAGGGGGCACAGCAAGGAGCAGCCTTGCCGTCAGGGCCCCTTCATCCCCTGTCCAGGGCTTGGGTGGACAGGAAACTTTTCAGCTATCAACCAAGTCGTTTTCCTCCAGGTCGGGATTCACTCCCTTGGGGTCTAAGAGGCGAATGCTGGCCTGAGCGAACTGCTTCCTGGAGAAGTAGCCAGTGTCCCCCCTCCTCCCGCGCTGACTGTGTGTGCGCCTGTTCAGATGGGAAACCAAGTCTATCCCTGACCTCTGTGACCCTGCAGCAAACTGGGTGCCAGAGACACGGCATTCTATTCCCACCCCCGCCCTGCAGTTCTTCCCAAAGGTGGGTGGTCCGAGGCTGTTGTCCATCCTGGTGGCCAGAGACCTCAGGACAGTAGATAGAGGCATGTGGCCAATTTCCCTCCCATCCTGGAGCAGTGGGGATGCCCCCTCCTGCTTGTGGTGACCATTCCTCTCTCCCATCTTGCTCTCTGAACCCTCATGTCTTCCCCATAACTTACAACAAAGCCTTGTTCCTGTTCATTTGCGTAAGTCTCCTGCTTCTGTCTCTGGAGATCAAGTGTGGAAAAGCACCTCTCTGTGCATGGTGACACAGGAGGCCACACCTAACTGTGTACAGGTTCCTGTGGCCCAGCTATTGGGGTGTGGGGAGGACACGACTTGATGGCTACAAGGGCTGACACCCAAATGTTAAAGGGGTGTATTGAGTTGAAATGATGCAGCCTGGGATAACAGGGGCCCAGGGGAGGCACAGACAGGGAGGCTCATCCTTGCTGGTGGAATGGCCGCTCCCCCTCCTCTCTGACCTGGAGTGGGCTGGTCACTCCTAGTGGACACCAGGAGTCCACACCGACATGTTTAGCCTTTTCCAATGGAGCAATTTCTTTTGGACCATTTGCTTTTCAAGTCCTGGGCTAATCACCCACCACATGTCTCAGCTGGAGGGCGTGGGCCTGGCATTCATGCTTCTGGACCTGAACACACAGGGAGCCTTAATTCTAGGATGCGACACAACCCTGAGCAATTTGTGACATGTTCTTTATAGAAGCAGAAGGACTCCCTGAAGCCATCTCTTCCTTTTTCCAAAAACAGAGACGAAAGGGAACTATCTGCAGAGGAAACAACTAAAATTAGTCACTTTAATTATAGAAGAGTAAAAGGCTTCCAGTTTGTGGTCTGATACGCACGCAGCTTAGAGACCATCACTCCTGCGGTCACGACAAGAGAAAACCTGAACAAACTGAAATGCAGCAATTCTTCTTAAACCTGTCAGAGAATTGAGGTCATAGAGCAAATATCACCACCGAAACTGGAGAGACAGGCGAAGCCAGAGAATCATAGCGTAACGGAGCAGAGGCCTCTGCTGGAGGCAGGATCTGGGCAGCAAAACTGGGACTGTAGCTGATGGGTTTCTCAAGGCTCCGTGTGGACCAGCCTGAGAGTTAAACACCTCAGGGGGGCGTGTTATGGGGCCTCCACACTTTCCTGAGTTTTCCCTCCAGTAGCCCCACCACATTCTCAGGGTGAAGAACTAAGAAATGTCCCTCATGCTTCCTGCAGGGACAAAGAAAAGAACCATTTTGGGACACACCCAGCACAGCCTGTTGTCCTCAAGAACGCCTTCCCTCGAGGGAACTGTGTCACCAGAGCCACCACCTCAGCTTCCACCAGAGCATCGCTGGCCTGGGGGAAAGGAAATATGTAGTCTAGGCCCTCGAGCTTTCCATGGGGATGAGGGGAAATACCCAACTCCAGCTCCCTCCAGCATTCTCTCACCTGACGGGGAAAAACCTGAGAAGCACTTGTAAAGGCCAAATCCAGGGACACAGGCTCACAAAAAGTCAGACCTGCTGGCAAAGTGTACAACAGACACAGCAGAACAGAACCACTCTGTGAGGGAACCAAGCACACCAGCTGAAAACCCAACCAAGAGCGGGGACTGTCATTACCGGTTCCCCAAATGACCTGTTGTACAATCTGACCTCCGACATCGCCCCTGAGGGGTCATTTTATCAATGGACATGCACGTGAGCACTGCATGCTTCAAGCTCTGGAACAGAAAGATGGCCACTGGCACGCACATATCAGGAACCGGCCTTGGTCCTGCTACCTGGCAGGTGCCCCCGTGCCAACTAGCATGTGTACCTTGATCTGCCTGAAGCCCTAGGAGACATTTTCAGTGGAGGTGAAAACTTTAATGATGGGGCAGGAGATGAAGTCCAGCAGGAGCCCTGGCCAGCCAAGAGGGAACACTGAGGTGATCCCAGCTCTGCCCGGTCACAGAGGACACGGGAGAACACCGGCTGGGAGAGGTGGTGTGGGTAGGATTGTGGCTAAGAACTAGTGGGCAACACCAGCCCTGTTTGGACTAGTCTGGAGAGCAGGAAAGGGAGTCCAGGGTCTGAGGGCCTGGGCACTTCTCCAAGTGTCCTGGCCTCTAAGCAGAATGGGGTAGGGCTTAGGGCTGAGGGCACCACCCCCTCCCCCCCCACACACACACAGGGACAGCCCTTGGAATATAAAGAGGGAAATGCTGAGGGCAGGGGCAGCCGCAGGAGGCAGGTGCCTCGGGGCCCCAGGAAGAGCAGAAACGCAGCCCCCACCTCAGCAGGAAGAGAGTCTCACCCAAGCCCAGGAGCCCATGGCCAACTGCATGCAGCCCCACAGGAAGGCCAGCAGCACAGCACAGGGGGGGTCACGGAAGGTGTAGAAGGAGACCAGGAGGGACATGATGGCCACGGGGCCCAGAGTCACATCCCGGGAGGTGCCAGGAAGAACTATATGAAGCACCCCTGAAGGCAGAGTGGAGGCCAGACCGCTGGGGAGAGAGAGCGATGAGCACCCAGGAGACACACGGCACACCCACGGTGTCCCTGGTGTAGACGTCTGAGCACAGGATCCGTGTGTCCATCGTGTGCTTTGGGCACACCAGCGCACACAGGCAGGGTACACGCTCACCCTCCATCATCCACGGGTGTGACCTCCAGTGATCGAGGGACCTCTTTTCCACCCGCACCCAACTGGGGCCTCGGGTGCCACCTGCGGGAGCACAAAGGCCTGTGTGCCTCTGTGTGAGTGTGTGAGTCTGAGAAAGTGTTCTTAAAGCTACCGTGAGTCATCCTGCTGTCCCACCACACAATCCAGAACTAGGCCTGTGTCTGTGTGTGACAAGTGTGACAAGAGCATGCACAAGGGCGTGTGTCTGCCCAAAGGCAGTTACAGGTCTAGATTGTAAACCAAGGCTTCTTGGGCCCCATGGGGCTGGATCCCTGAATGTCCCACTGTCTGGAGGGGATACTGTGCATTTCTGCTCTGCTTCTGGGAGAGGAGAGGCCCAGAGTGGGGTAGGCAATCAGGAGAGGACAGACATGTCACCTGGGGCGGAAATCAGGCCACCTCAGCATAGGCCAGCACCTGGGGAATGACCATGAGCCTGACTGAGAGCCCAGCGATAAAGTCCGCCTTCAGATACTGTGGAGAGTAGTTGGGCAGCCCGCCCTGGATGGTTGGACTTCTCCGCATGTAGGGGAGCAGCAGCAGGCCCATGGGGCCATGCCAGCGCCCTGGGGCCTGGCCTGAGCCAGCACCTTCACAGAAGAGGGAACACCTGGGGTGGGCGTGGGGGCAATACAGAGAAGCAGTCAGGGTCCTGGGTTCGGGGAACCCAGCAATAGGGCGGGGGTCCAGGCGCATCAGGAGAGGCACAATCTGTCTCCCCTCCAGGGGGTCTGAGCCAGATGGTTAAATCCGCCCCCCACTCCCCCCCCCCCCCCCCCCCCCCGCTGGTATGAGAGGGGAAGCCAACAACCTATGCAGAGTGGGCCCACTGCTCACTGCTCTCCCTGAATCCCACCTGCCGAAACCCTCGGCGCCTTCTCCCCCTCCATCCACGCTGGCGCAGAAGAATAGGATAAAGGATTTCTCAATGAGGAGCCGAAACTTTAACTAGACTCAAGGCTTCTCCACCTGGAGAATTCGCTTTTTTTTCCTCCCCAGGGAATTCAAAGTGCAGCAGTACAGAGAGAAGCAAGTTCCCCACAGGCCCCTCGCCTGGCTTGTGGGGTGTGGGTGAGGGGACTGGAGGCTCCAAGGGCCCAGAGGCCCTCTAAGCGCGCACCATGGGGGGATCCCCCAACTAAAGCCGACTGCAGCGCTAGAGGAGGCGTCTCCCATCCCGAGGCTGTGCCTGACACCACCCCCTACCTGTGGCATTCGAATCCCTAGAAGGACCCCAGGGGTTCTAGCTGGTTCTGGGAGAAGGTCAGAGGCTCCGTCATTAATTGGGGGCGCTGCATCCTTGGGAATCCAGGCGCACCCTGCCTCAGAGCCGGCCCCAGACCACCCCTCACCACGGGCCCAGCGAGCCTGCTCTGGGCAGAACCCGGGCCTCACCCCCGAAGCGGCTTGCCCTGAACCCTGGGGTCTAAATGTGGAGACCCCACGCCAGCTAATGAGCCGCGTTCCCCCGGGCTCAGCGAGGCCGAGGGCGGCGGGGACCTGGGCGGGGAGGCGGTGGATGGGGAGCGGGTGTCCACGCGCCGCCCCTGCGCCGGCCGCGCCTCGCGTCCTGGCGACCCTGGCCGGTCCCCGGCAGCTCGCCCTCCTTGCTGCCTGGCACCCGCCGCGGACTCACCCGGCGCCGCAGCTCGAGGTCTGCAGTCGTCACCACCGCCCGGGTCGCAGGAACCTCAAGAGGAGGGCAGCGAGGAGCGGGGCCCAGAAGGCAGGGGCGGGGCCTTCGCGCACGTGGCCTGGGGGCGAGGCCTTCCCGCGCGTGAGCTGGGGCGGGGCCTGGCGCGAACCTGCCAGTGCGCGGGGGCAGGATCAGGACTGCAGGCAGGTGGCGCCTGGAGCTGCCGTGCGGGGCGTTGCTGCTGGCCCTGGGCTCTGCCGGGCGCGCCGCCGGAACGTGCCGCTGATCCTCAGTGAGTGCGCCCTCGAGGACCGGCTGCCACCCTGGGCATTGCCCTGCGCGGTCGCCTGCTGTCTGCCCACAGGGTGATCTGATCGCTCGCCTCTCCCCACTAACGTCCGTGCTGACCCCAGTGTGCCCCCAGACCCTTCGTGATCACCTGGCTCCTTGGAGAGGGAGTCAGGGGCGGCCTTGCCCACTGCAGGTCTACAGAGATCCAGCACTCCACTCCTGCCCTAGTTCTGACCCTGCGCCCCAACCCGTGCCCACAGCAGTCTGGGCTAACCCTGCGGGCCCCCAGCTCGGGAGACTGGGTGGCTTTCCAGAGCTCAAGGATCCACAGATCCCAGAGAGGATGCCAGAAGAGGGGCTGGTGCCCAAGTCCCCAGAGACCAGCCAGCGTGCCCTGGGGCTCTCATCTCCTCCTCACGGTTTTCTCAGACCGCAGAGCACTGTGGCTCAGCTCTCCTTCTCCTGGCTGAAGGGCACAGCCCCCCACATCCACCTGCCCTCTCCCCCAACCCCATCCCCTCCCAGGAACCCCAGGTGCCTCCAGCGGCCTACTATGCAGGAGACTTCCAGGTGATGACACGGGCCTGGCTGTCACAAGCCAACCCGATTCTCTCCTCTTTGGAGGTCTGGCCCTCTGCTGGGTTCTCTCTTTCTGATGAACTTTGTGGTCTTGGATCAGGCCTTTCAGCTAATTGTCCCACAAACAGCTCTCCACTGGGGGGCGCCCATCAACTCCCCCTCTCCCAGAAACAGGGCAGAGAATCTGCACGTGGATCCACATCCTGCCAGGGCTGGGGTTAGTGCTGGAACCTTCCCGAGCTGGGGTGATGGGGCCCCTAGGTCAGGTCCTTTCTTGGTCAGCCAGGGCTGCTGTAACAAATCCCATAGACTGGGGGGCTTTAGCTTCAGGTGTTTATTTCTCACAGTTCTGGAGGCTGGAAGTCCAAGATCAGGGTCATAAAGGTCAGTTGCTGGTAAGGATTCTCTTCCTGGCTTGCAGATGGCCACCTTCTCGCTGTGTCCTCACATGGTGGAGAGACATCTCTCTCCCTTCCTCCTTTTATAGGGCCACAATCCTATCGAATTAGGGCCCCACACTTATGACCTCATTTAGCCTTAAGTAAAGACCTTATCTTCAGATACAGTCACATTGGGGGTTAGGGCCTCCCCTCAAGGATTTGGAGGTGCACAGTTCCTTCCATGGCAAGTGCACAGCCAAGTGCTGGACCCTCTGAGCAGGTCTGGAGAAGCGCGGCTTTGCCTCCTGGCCCATGGGCAGGATGTATGTCAGACAGGAGTCATCCCGCACCCCCGTCTGCTCAGCTGCCATCAGCTCATGTCCCAGTGGGTCCTGCAGGATGGAAGATGATAGTCCAACAGAAAGTTGACCATCCACCTCTGTTCAAGGACCTCCCCCCAACTTCAGTTGCCTCTGAGGGAACTGGGACAAGTTTTGGCCCCAGGAGCTCCCACTGGCTTATTCTGAGTGCCCCTGACCTCCTCTACTCCACGGCAGGTCAAAGAAGCTTGGCATGATGATAGGAAGCAGGTGACCCAGTCCCTGGTCCCCACTGACGAGCAGTGTGGCCTTGGGTACTACACGTCACCTCTCTGGCCCTCACTCACTTTTCTGTAGGGTGAAGAGGTTGAACCAATAGTCTTCAAGGTCCCTTTAGGTTTGGGGCTGGGTCCGGTGCATCAGTGAGAGGCAGTGGGCAGGGATGTGCACACTCTCAGATCCTTGGACGTGCCCTGGGCATGGCCTTCCTGACCTCCGCCTCCTGCAGTGTCTGCTGAGGCCAGGACTGCCCAGGAGTCTGCTGGGTTCATGTGTTCAGCCACCGCCTGCTAATGTGCTCGCCTGAGTATCATGCCAGCCTGGGTATCATGATCCCCAGGTGTCGTGTCTGCCTAGGGACCCCACACAGCCACATTTCAAGGACTCAATAGCCCTATGTTTCCAACACAGAAATTTCCTTCCCCATAAAACATTCTCTTGGGCAGCTGCTCTGAGTCTGGCCCAGGGTCTGTCCACTGACCTCATCTAACCCAGAGTGTGTCCATTACATTTGCAACTTCAGGTTCATCACATTGAGGCGAGAGCTACGAGGACCTGGTGGAAAAGGAGAAGTGAGAAGTTGAGGGGGGAACCTCTCTCTCGTTTGACGGTTTGCAGCTGTGATCAAGGTCTCGCTGAAGGGCTCTGACTCCATGGAGCCCAGGGAAGGTCCGAGAAGCAGAGCAAAGAGCAGGGTGATGCTGCGTGAGCCAGCAGGGCCTCAACTGGAGTCGGAGGAATGGGTGAGCCCCTCTCTCTGGTAACTTTCTTGCTGATGTTTGTGTCTCTAAAGATTGGATTGTCGACAGAAGATATGACTCGAGCAGCAAGGATGATGACTCTCCAGGTAGGAGCATCACTCAGGTCGGATCCACTGGCAGAGGGATCCCGGAGCAGTCGGCTTACACCTGCTGCTTTGTGGACTGAGGAGGGTAGCACGAAATCAGAAAGAAGAAGGAAATATGGAGGCTTATTTTGTTTTCTTCTATATTTTAACAACATATTAGTAAGAGGCATCATGACTATGGGCTTTAAGTGTAAATATGTTTATAATCATCTTTGCCTTTATAATCTGCTTTTCTATTGGAGAAAATCATTTCCAGAGGACCAGTTCTTGCTGCCTTTGCCACAGCAAACATCAAGCCTTTGGTCTGACTGGTTAGCACCTCTTGGGAACCGAGCACGGGAGTTATGGGGCTCGGTTTGGCGTGCACTTACGCCGCAGGCTCCCTGCCGGAACACAGCTCTCTCACACGCACTTGAGCCTGGAGGCGACGCTCTCCGTGTGCGTCAGGTGGAGAGAAGCAACCTCCCCCTCTGCGCTCTCAGGCTGGTAGCGGCACCTGCATGTTCTGTCCTGAGCTTCACGCCTGCTTACAGCACCCTCCCAGGGCTAAAGGATGGAGAGGACTTTTCCTCTGCGTTTCCTGCACATGCTCCCAGATCCTTCTGGGGAAGTGGAGGGGAAGCACGTTCTGGGGCGCATTTCTAGCCTCCACTCCTCACTCACATCCCAAATCCTGGACTAGGAATAAAACCCGCAGTGGCTTCCGTGTGAGAGAGGCCCGTGTCCAGCTGCCCTAGGCACCCTCTGTGGCCGGTGGGAATTCTAGAGGACAGCGGGAAGGTCCTGGGGCCCCTCATGGCACCTGTTCTCGGGCTAAGTCTTAGAGACTTTCCATAGACACATAAAAATCAAAGAGAACGCTACAGTTTGAAGGAAATTCACTGCAATGCTAACTTGGGATATGCTAAGGAATGACAATTATAAGTTATTTACATTTCTTTTTATTTTCCAATTTTGTTAAGAAATAAAACAAACATTATTTGTATTATACTTTAAAAAACAGTGTCTTCTGGGACATTTTCTTGCTGGAATATACTAAAGCCTTACAATTTATGATTTTATTATTAAAGTATAAGGATTTTCTTTTACTTGAAAGGCACAGGCAAAGTTTGATGAGGGTGTTAGAAAGAAAAAGGAGGGTTAGGCCCCATGGCCGAGTGGTTAAGTTCGCGTGCTCTGCTTCGGCAGCCCAGCGTTTTGCCAGTTCGGATCCTGCGCGCAGACATGGCACTGCTCACTGGGCCATGTTGAGGCGGCGTCCCACATGCCACAACTAGAAGGACCCACAACTAAATATACAACTATATACTGGGGGGATTTTGGGGGAAAAAAGCAGGGGCGAAAAAAAGAAGATTGGCAACAGTTGTTAGCTCAGGTGCCAATCTTTAAAAAAAAAAATTTAAAAAAGAAAAAGGATTTTTAGGGGCAAAGGGATGAGCTCCAGGTCTCACCCATTTTCACTGTGCAGGTCTCAGGACGGGTCCTACTGAGTGTGAGTGGAGGGCCGGGCTCCCCACGCCCACCCTGGTGGTCAGACCTCCTGCTCCTCACAGAGCCCAGTGGGAGGGACTGTTTTTATCACGGAGTTACTCACAACATTTTTCCCAGGTGGAGCCTTGCACAGAGGAGCTGGCCTGCCTTGCCCTGGGACAGCGGGAAAGCTGTTCTTGCCCACTGTTCTGGGTGGTTCTGGACTTTAAGAGTCTCCTGTGTTGGATGGACCTTGTGTTGCAACATCTCACTTAGCCGGGTCCAAACTCCCACCTCCTGTCCCCGAATGTGCGTCAGGAACCCAAGACGGGAGCGCGGAACCCACCTGCTCTGCCCCCAGGCTCTGCTCAAGGTCAGGCCAGCAGCGCCTGCGGAGTTAAAGCTCCACACTCAGCCCCCGGGCCCGGTGTCTCCCTGGCTTGACTGACAGCGACTCTTTAAATTATGTAACAGGATATCGTGTGTCTCCAGTGTTCCTATGTGACTGTGAAATACAGGTTCCTCACTGTGGGAAACAGGACTCTCAAATCTCTTCTTCAATAATATCTGATTGTTACAATTTTTGCATTTGAAAGTCCTTAGAATTCTGAAATTCTAACGAATACCTGCAGACCTGAAGGAAAACTGAGTTCACTCTATCCGTGGAGCAAGGTCATGATTGAGAAATGAGGATCAATAAATGACTGAAAAGTCCTGTCTTTCAGTCGACCATCTGTGCAGGGAGAGAACCACAGTGGGGTGCAGCAATGTGTGCGGAAAGTCAGAGAGAGAAGGAGCGGTGAGAACACTGAACTCGAGAACAGCGCTGGCCTTTAGACAACAGCATTCTGTGTCAACAGCACCCACGGGGTCAGTGTGAACTGTGATAAGCAGGTGCAGTGGACTCTTAGGAAAAAGCTCCGTGATCTAATGCTGATGAAGATTAATCGAACCTGAAGAGGGGGTCGTGGGCACCTCAATTTGTAGCCAAATCAGACAGGAGTTGTGGGTAATGTGGGGACCCACTGCTGTGCCTGGCATCTGAAGTGGGATGGAAGCAGTCTTGTGGGACAGGGCCCTTAACCTGTGGGCTCTGACGCTGTCTCCGGATAGACAGTGTCAGAATCGAGTTAAATCGTAGGACGCCCAGCTGGTGTCACAGAGAATTGCTTCGTGGGGGGAAAACCTCCTACATTTGTCGACTAGAAGTGTCAGCAGTGAAGCGTCCGCTGTGAGGAGTAAAGGCGACACACAGCAGAGAAACGCAGGAGGGGGAAAGACTGAGTTTCTCTAACACAAATTGCATTTTCAGAAATGTCGTATTCGAGTATTCATAAATCTCAAGAACATTGCCTGTGGCCAATAATTATACATTTTTTCTTGGCTTTTAGACAAAATCAGACATGTACATTTAATTTCATAATATTACTCGATATATATTTGTAAAAAAATTTGTAAACTACACAATGGTAGGGAAAACTCTCGTTTTAATTTGTAATGCTTTCTGAAGACCCAGAATCTTCAGCTTTATTAATATTCACCCTTCGCTAATACCTGATATAAATACCCACTCATTTTGGCTCAACAATTTAGAATATGTTGGTTCAGGCTGATGGACACACGACCTATTGGCTGGAATCAAGGGAACTGAGATGGGAGTTGGCCGTGCCCTATGCCCATCCTAGGAGATAGATTCTTCACTTCTTATTGCCATCGTGATTTACCGCACAGTGAAATATAAAAATGTAGGTGTATCAAAAATCACGAAGCTTATTTTAAATATTTTTGAGATTGATAATATAGAAAGGTCAGAATGCAAGTTCACAAATTGTACATCTTTTTAAAGTCCTTATTAATGAACCTTCAGTGAAATGTGGATATTTTTCAAATATAAAAAGTCCAGATGGGTTTTAGTTTTTGAGTGACTGCTGCAGACGTCATTAACCAGGTTTGATCAACGAAGAAAGAATAAAAGCGCTGCAGGCCATCTCACAGCTGCCCGCTAGGTGGCGCCATGTCACAGGATCCGAAGTGCCCCCTCCTCCCGGTCCTGACGCAGGCCTCCGCCTCCATCCTGCTTCCCGAGATGCCGACCGGAAGGCGAGGCCCGTCTCTCCTGCACCTGCTCAGTTCACTAAACATTTCTGTCTCTTGACAGCTAGGGATATGCTGACTGCCTGCTCCTCACAACATTATTACAAATCATAGCAGTTTAAATTCACAGGTAATTGTTCAGTCTTGTTCTTCTAGAAAACTTTAACCCTGAATGTGACAAAAGTCCACTACGCCCAACGCCCAGATCAGTGTTCCTTCCTGTATGAACCTTTCCTTTCTCCCCAAACCAGTTCTTCATGCTGCTCTCCAGGACGATTGATAAACATTTCTGACAGACTCTGTAACCATTTTTGTTGGGATTGGTGTGGTCTTAAATTTTCTTTAATGAGACAAACTTAGTAGAGAGCTGGGTCTGTGGCCTTGATTTTGGACATGAAATACAAAGAATACCCAGCAAAAAGTAGACAACAGTAGACAACAAAGAATTACTATTGCATTGTCACATAATTTAATAATTTGAAATCAGTCTGATTTCCCGTATATTTTCTCCAGACTTTCATCTTCCCTACGCTTGCCTGCTTCTCGAGGCATCATCTAAATCAATAATATATTTGTAGGGAACAAACTTGATTGTACAACATACAAACAATAAAACAGGAAGTTTATCCGAGTTGTGATAGAATATTGAGAAGGGAAAATATTAAGATTATATATTGATGAAAATAGTAGAATAATAAGAAGTTTTCACATTTTGAAGTATATGGGGCAGCCATTCTCGTTTAACCCTGATTTGCCCTAAAACTTGCTTTCCCCGGAGCAGCCTGACTTACGGCGCCCTGAACGCACACAGTCCATCTGCTTCAAACGTCTTCCCAAAGCGAGGAGCGCCCTCTTCAAAGGTGGGATGAATGCCCCCCTCTCTCTGACGCCAACACCAGGACTTCTTTGAAGATAAGCTTTTCTTCCCAGGAAACCAAGGTCAAGTTGACCTGCTGTGCACATGCTAAACTGCAGCACATCATCTCCTTGTGACTTTGAGGAAAAAAATTGTGTTCCTGTCATGCTTGATGTATGTTCTTTGTTCCGAAACAATATATAACCTGCTGCAAGCCACGCTTCTCTGGAGTGCTCCCTTCCTGGTGGAGACTGCGCTTCCGGGCTCGTCCTCAGCTTGGCTCAGATAAACATCACCTGATCGTTCTAATCTATAGATGGTTATTGATTATTTGCGTCGATAATATAAATTATTTGGGATTTCCTATCTCAGACGTAAAGACCACAATTCTCATTATTCTTGTGTATTTTCAGACTTGAGATGAGCAAAAGAAGGCAAATACAAAACACAGAAAATGCCCACACTGAGAAATTGTGGTTACACTTGACTCTGGCGTACATCCTTCCAATAGACTCTAAATGCTTGGGGTTCGAACTTTGTCAGCCACCAACAGATTCAAAATCCTCTGTGAGGATTAACAAGGTCAAAAAATTGTGTGAAACAGCGGGTCAGTAGTAATTTTTATATGACTATGAATTTCAGTATTTCATAAAACACACAGGATACGATGTATTGCAACATTAGATGTCTCCTTTCTGTTACACTCTCAGGCAAACATTTTAAAAAAGGCTGGTCTCTGGGGACTTGGGCACCAGCCCCCTTCTGGCTTCCCCCTGGGATCTGTGGATCCCTGAGCTCTGGAAAGGCGCCCATCCTCCCGAGCTGGGGGCTGGCAGAGTTAGCCCAGGCTGCTGTGGGCACGGGTCGGGGTGCAGGGTCAGAGCCGGGGGCAGGAATGGGGTGTCGAATGCTGGGCCGACCCCCGCAGACCTCGCGGTGAGCAAGGCCACCCCTGCCTCCCTCTCCCAGGAGCAGACCACCAGGAGTCTGGGGGCAGCAGAGAGGGCAGATGGGCAGGGAACCGCAGTGGGGCTGCAGGGCACACTGGGGTCAGCACCGACCGCTGGAGGGAGGGACGAGCGGCCATCTCTGGTGGGGACAACAAGTGGCTGTGGAGGGCGGTGCCCGGGGTGGAGCGGCGGGTCGGCTGGTGGGCGGGTGGCGCTCACCGAGAACCTGCAGCACGTTCTGGGGGCGCCCGGGGCGCCGGACAGAGCGCCGGCCCAGCAGCGGTGCCAGCCCCGATCCCGCCCGGATCCCGCCCCGCCCCGAGGACGCGTGCGCGCAGGCCCCGCCCCTACGCCCGGCCCCGCCCCTCGCTCCCCCTCCTCTGTGGTTCCTGCCGAGCCGGCTGCGGCGGCGATAACCGGAGACCCCGAGCTGCGGCGTCAGGTGAGTCCGCGGCGGGCCCGGGGCCGGGGTGGGCGAGCTGCCGGGGACGGGCCGGGGGCGGCGGACGCGAGGGGCAGTGCGGGGTCCGAGGGTGCGGGCGCCTTCATCGAGGACCCCCATTAGCCACCCACCGCGTCCCCACCCGGGTCCCCGCCGCCCTCGGCCTTGGTGGGGCCGGCAGGCCGCGGACCGTTAGCTGGCTTGGGGTCCCCACCCTTAGACCCCGGGGTTCCAGGCAAGCTGCTTCGGGGGTGGGGTCGGTTCTGCCCAGAGAGGCTCGCGGGGCCCGTGATGAGGGATGGTCTGGGGCTGGCTCTGCAGCAGGGGGCGTCATGATCCTAGAGGATGCTGCCACCCTGAATCAATCGAGGAGGCTCTAAAGTTCTCCAGAACCAACTAGAACCCCTGGTGCCCCTCTAGGGATGCGAATGGCACAGGTGGTGGTTGGGTACCGCTATTGCTGGGTTCCCGGGGCCTGGACCCTGGCTGTTGGTCTGTGTCACCCGCTCTCCCACCCCAGGCGTGCCCTGTACTGTGCGGGTGCTGGCTCGGCCCTGGCCCTCAGCCTCCTGCGCGCATGGCCCTGCCGGCCCTCTGCTGCCCCCTGCGGCCCTGCGGGGAAAGCTGACCGTCCGGGCCTGGCTGACCCCCTCTCTGTGCAGTGGCTCAAGTGGACTTACCGGCCAGGTTCTTGGTGGGGCTCAAGGTCATTCCCCAGGCATTGGCCTGTGCTGAGGTGACTGACTCCAGCCCCAGGTGAGATGTCTGCTCTGCTGCAGGCCACATGCCCTGCCCATGGCCTGACCCCACTCCGGTTGTCAGCGCCCACCTAGCAGCAGAGTAGAAATGCACAGTATCCCCTCCAGACGGCAGGGCAGCCAGGGCTCCATGGGGCCCAAGAAGTCTCGGTTTACAATCCAGCCCTGTGACTGCCTTTGGGCACACTCACGCGCCGTAACTGCTCTTGTCACACTTGTCACACACAGACACAGGCCTAGTTCTGGATTGTGTGGTGGGACAGCAGGATGACTCACGGTAGCTTTAAGAACACTTTCTCAGACTCACACACTCACACAGAGGCACACAGGCCTTTGTGCTCCCGCAGGTGGCACCCGAGGCCCCAGTTGGGTGTGGGTGGAAAAGAGGTCCCTCGATCACTGGAGGTCACACCCGTGGATGATGGAGGGTGAGCGTGTACCCTGCCTGTGTGCGCTGGTGTGCCCAAAGCACACGATGGACACACGGATCCTGTGCTGAGACGTCTACACCAGGGACACCGTGGGTGTGCCGTGTGTCTCCTGGGTGCTCATCGCTCTCTCTCCCCAGCAGTCTGGCCTCCACTCTGCCTTCAGGGGTGCTTCATATAGTTCTTCCTGGCACCTCCCGGGATGTGACTCTGGGCCCCGTGGCCATCATGTCCCTCCTGGTCTCCTTCTACACCTTCCGTGACCCCCCCTGTGCTGTGCTGCTGGCCTTCCTGTGGGGCTGCATGCAGTTGGCCATGGGCTCCTGGGCTTGGGTGAGACTCTCTTCCTGCTGTAGTGGGGGCTGCAGCCTGAGGATGCCCCTGCCTTCAGCATTTCCTTCTTTGCATTCTAAGGGCTGTCTCTGTGTGTATGTGTGTGTGTGTGGGGGGGTGGTGGTGCCCTCAGCCCTACCCCATTCTGCTTAGAGGCCAGGACACTTGGAGAAGTGCCCAGGCCCTCAGACTCTAGCCTCCCTTTCCTGCTCTCCACACCAGCTCAAATGGCATATCACCCACCAGCCCTTAACCCCAATCCCACCCACACCCCATCTCCCAGCCCATGTCCACCCTTGTCCTCTGGGACCGGGCAGAGCTGGGACCAACTTGGTATTTCCTCTTGGCTGACCAGGATTCCTGCTGGACGTCATCTCCTGCCCTGTCAGTCATTAAAGGTTTCACCTCTACTGCTACTGTCACCATTGGCTTCGGGCAGATCCAGGTAGGCTCGCTAGTTGACACGGGGACACCTGCTGGGTAGAGGACCAAGGCCGGGTCCTGACATGTGCAGGCCAGTCAATGTCCTGCTGTTCCAGAGCTCGAAGCACACGGTGCTCGCATGGGTCCCCATGAATAAAACAACCCCTCGGGGAGGTGTTGGAGGTCAGATTCTACAACGGGTCATTTAGGGGACCCGTAATGACAGCCCCTGCTCTTTGCGGCGTTTTCCCCCAGTGTGCTTGGTTCCCTCAGAGTGGTTCTGTTCCGCTGCCTCTACTGCACATTCAGCCAGCAGCCTTCACAGGTCATGAGCATCCTGCCAAAATTTCCACCAGCAAATGATTCCCCCACGTTCACTTAGCTAGATGATTTCATTTTTGTGTTTTTTCCAATTCCTGTTGAATGTGTTTCAATGCCATGCTTCTTTATGTTTCTATTTAAACCTCAATAAAAAGCACTAGATCACGATCATCCGTCATCCAAGGCCATCACTGATTCTCCTTTCCCTGGCTTTGATGTTCCTGGGGGGCAGGAGCTGTTGTGCCCCCGACCGTGGCTGCCCAGCGCTGTGCTTGCTATGAAGTAGGTCAGAGCTCAGGTGGGTGTGCAGAAAAGACTCGAGCCACATTGTACTAATGAAGTTGTGGGGCTCTGGTGGCAGACTCAGGGCCACCCCCCCGCCTCGTGACTTGCTGTCCCCACCCAGGTCTTTCCAAGGCCTGGTTCCCACGGCCAAGCTCTGCTCCAGGCTGGCCCACGATGGTCTTCCTTGATGGCGGGCAGGGGGCAGATCAAGGCCAGGAGGAGACATGTGTGTGAGAATCAAGTTCTGACACGTCTTCCCTCTCTCTCTGTGCTGGGACTGGGGCCACACTCTCCCTGTGCTTATTTCTCACCACACCCCCAGCAGGCAGGTTTACCATCATCTCCATTTAGAGAGGAGGAAACCCCTTAGAAAGGTGGGGTGAGTGCAATTTCTATATAATGTGCACACACATGTCAGGGGAAGCTTGGCAAATGCGGTTTCATGGGATGGTCTGTCCTCTATTCTGGAACAACATCCTTCCTTTTTAGGGTCAAGACTGTTCCTTGATAGGATCATAATGCGGGTAGAGGCAGCTTCTGTATGCATTCGTACTTGGTGACCCTACATCCCCCAAATCATTGAACCTTGACTGTGTCAGGACAGCCATCTGAGAGCCCCTAGGCTGGGGTGGGTGGGGGTCCTCCTGACCTGCCAGGACAGAAGGGGAGGTGGAGGTTGGAGGTATCTCCTGGCTAAGCAGCCGAGACTTCTGTGGCACCAGCACCTCAGGCCCCTTGGCCCTGGTGGGCGGCGTGAGCCCAGGGGAGTGTATTGTGGTGCGTGATGGTTGTGTGAACTGAAGGGGACAAAGATTGGCATCAAGGACAGGTGCACACCTTTGTGACAAATCAGAATGTCTCTGTCTTTGTGTTTGATCGCTCGTGGAAGGTACTTTAAAGCCTGATGGATTTTAATAGACATGCCCTGCAACATCACTGCAAAGTACTGAATTCTCATGATCCTTCGTCACTCTGCCCGCTGGTCGTGCTGACCCACATTTATGTCTGTTATCTTATATAGAGTTAGGATTAGACTCAGAGTCGACAAAGAGCGTGTTAAAAACACTCTTGGATTCTTTTCAGTTGTATCCTTAAGGCATCTGTCACTTCTGGAATCCACTCCAACCACGAGGAGGAGAGTCCCTCCAACGCCTATGATATGGAATCGTCAGAAAATTTTAGTTTTAAAACTGGGAATCTGGAAGGTTCAGTTCTTCATGATTGCACAGTAATTATTTATTAATATTTTGTTTTTTCACAAACTGATGCTTTTGAAAGAGATATTGTTATTGGGCTGTTTGACTTCTGAGGTCATCTTTAGGCGTGGAGCAGTAATAAATGTGGGTCCACTTTCACAGTCAGGGTGCAGATCCGTGTGACCCAAACTCTCACACTTCTTTCCATTTGATGACATCTCTGTGTTCCCCTCCCCCTGAGTGATGATGATTCTTTCCTGACACTTGGGAATATGTTTTTTTTTTAAACTTAGGTTCCTTTTAAAAAAAATTAAAACATGGAAATCCTCATGAATATTTCAGCATGTCCTGGTACCTTGAACGTTAATGAATAGAATTCCTCTGGGTTTCATTGCCCTAGTTCGGGTCCTTTCAAGTGAGTGAACAAGATTCCATGCTCCCTTCTGGGGGTTACTGTCTATGTTGACGATGCACAGCACAGTCTTTTATTCATCGTAACAGCTTTAGTAAGATATGGTTCACAAACAATACACGTCACGCTTGAAGGTGTGCAATTCAGCGTTTTTTAGTACATTCACAGAATTGTGCAACATCACAAAATTGACTCTGGAAGCTTTCCCTCATCCCTCCCAAAGGAACACCTTCCCCATTAGGAGAGAGTCCCATTTCCCCTAACCCCTCAGGCCTAGACAAACAAATTCACTTTCTATTTCAATGGATTGGCCCATTTTGAACATTTCATATAAACAGAATCATAGAATGTGTGACCTTCTGTGTCTGGCTTCTTTCACTCAGCCCAGTGGTTTCAGGGTCGATCCATGTTGTGGCATGTTGATTGATTGCTGAATAATATCCCATTGTGTGGCTGTAGCAGCGTATTTCTCCATTCCTCAGTTGACGGCCATTTGGGTTGTGTCCACTTTTCAGCTGTTATGACTATTGCTGCTGTGAACATACCTGTACAAGTTTTTGCATGGACATCTGCTTTCATTTCTTTTGGTGTGTACCTGGGAGTGGAATTTTGGGTCCTATGGTAACTCTCTGTTTCACTATTTGGGTACCTGGAAGAATTTTTTCCAAAGTGCCTGCACCATTTTACATTCCTCCCAGCAGTGTGTGAGGGTTGCACTTTCTCCACATCCTCACCAACACTTACTGTCTTTCTGATTCTAGCCATCCCATGGGTGTGAAATGATATGTCACTGTGGTTTTGAGTGGTATTTCCCTGATGGCTAATGATGCTGGACATCTTTTCATGTGTTTACTGGCTATTTGTATATCTTCCTGGGAGAAATATCTGCTCAGCTCATTGGCCCACTTTTAAATTGGGTTGTCTTTTTATAACTGAGTTGCCACAGTCCTTTATATATTCTAGGTATGTTTCTTATCAGGTATAGAGTTACAAATTTTTCTCTATGTTGTGGATTGTCTTTTCACATTCTTAATGGTGTCCTTTGAATCCCAAAAGTTTTGCATTTTGGTGATGTCTAATTTATGCACAATAGAGTCTTACTAGTTGAAAATGATTTAAACATTAACTCATATTCTCATCAATATCTTGGTTATATAAGTTAACAGCCAGCTGTGAAAGGGTCAGGGAAAGAATCGAATTAGTTCATTTCAAGATTTGCTAGAGATCCGGCAGAACTCATCAGGAAAGATATCAAATATCAAATATTTCTTTATAATCTGTTTAGTGTTCATGGGATCAGTATTTATAGCCCCTCTCTCATTTCTGATATTAGTAATTTGTGTTTCTCTCTTTTTTTCTCAGTCAGCCTGGCTAGAGGTTTACCCATTTTTTAAATCTTTTTTAAGAACTGGTTTTGCTTTTATCAGTTTCTCTATTGATTTCCCATTTTCAGTGTCATTAATTTCTGCTGTAGTTTTTATTATTTCCTTTCTTCTGTTTACTTTAGGATTCCTTTGTTCTTCTTTCTCTAGCTTGTTGTTTCAGCTCTTTCTTTTTCTCTAATCTGTGCATTCACTGCTGTAAATTTCCCTCTGGGTCCTGCTTTCACTGCATTCCACACTCTTTGATAAGTTTTATATTCATTTTCATTTAGTGAAAAATATTTGCAATTTCTCTTGAGACCCCTTTTTTTGATCCATGTGTTGTTTAATCTACAAATATTTTGGAATTTTCCAGCTATCTTTCCATTTTTGTTTCAAATTTTAAAGTCCTTTTTGGTCTGAGAACTTACTGTATATGATTTCTTTTGTTTTAAATTTGTTGCAGTGTGATTTTTTCTTACCTGGAACGTGTCCTATCTGGCGAATGTTTCATGTGAGCTTTTGAAGCCTGGACATTCTGCTTTTGCTGGGTGTGGTGTTTGATAAATGTTTATCAGATCCAGTTGATGGATGACACCGTTCAGTTCATCCTTCCTCATGTCCCACCTCCCGCTTCCGTCAGTTACTGACAGAGCAGTGCTTAGTGCTGTGGGGGTGGATTTGTCCATTTCTGTGTCCATCCACTGTGACAGTGGATTTGTCTATCTCTCCTTGCAGTTTTATCGGTTTTTTTCTCACATACTTTGATGTTCTGTTGGTAGAGGCATGTATGTTAAGGACTGTTACGTCTTCTTGTAGAATTGACCCCTTTAACATATGGAATGCCTCTCTTTGTCCCTGAGAATTTTTCTTGTTCTGAAATCTGCTTTCTGAAATTAATACAGCTCATCTGGTTTTCTTTGGATGTGTGTTAGCCTGACTTATCTTGTTCTGTCCATTTACTTCTAACCTAGCTGTGTCTTTATAATTAAAGTGGGTTTCTCATTGACAGCATGTAGTTTGTTCTTATTTTCTTAATGTCAGCTGATGAAATCTGTCTCTTACTGGCAGTATTTAGACCATTGCTACTTAAAGTGATTATTGATATAGTTGGATTAATATCCACCATATTTGTAACTGTCTCTATCTGTTGCT
Source organism: Equus asinus (assembly GCF_041296235.1). NCBI lineage: Eukaryota > Metazoa > Chordata > Mammalia > Perissodactyla > Equidae > Equus > Equus asinus. Next base: position 86,187,197 of record NC_091797.1, on the reverse strand, counting down.
TTTGATCTTTCCTTTTTTTTTTTTTTTTGAGGAAGATTAGCCCTGAGCTAACATCTGCTGCCAATCCTCCTCTTTTTGCTGAGGAAGACTGGCCCTGAGCTAACATCCGTTCCCATCTTCCTCTACTTTACACGTGGGATGCCTGTCACAGCATAGCTTGCAAAGCGGTGCCACGTCCGCACCCGGGATCCGAACCAGCGAACCCCGAAGCAGAACGTTCGAACTTAAGCGCTGCGCCACCAGCCAGCCCCTGATCTTTCTTTTTTTGTCTTGTACTTTTTAAATTATTTTTTGCCTTCTCTGCTTTTAATTGAGCATTTTATATGATTCTATTTTTTTCTTTTCTTTCAGCGTATCAATTATACTTCTTTTGAAGTTTTTAAATGGCTTCCATAGAGCTTACAATATAAATTTACAACTAACCTCGGTTCACTTTGCAATGACACTGTGTTTCTTCATGGTTAGTGCAGGTCCCTTATGACAGAGTCTTCCCAATTCCTCCTACACGTCACTTATTCATGAACTGTTATCACCCAATGTATTTTTAGTTGTTATTTTGAACAGAATGAATCCGTTAGATCAGTTCAGAATAAGAAAAAGAAAAACCGAACACCTTTATTTTACCTTCGATTATTCCTTCTCTAAGTTCTATACGTCCATTAGCTTAGTTTTTCCTCTGGGTTGGGAAAACCCAGCCCTGATCCCATTTCCGGGAGAGGTGGGAAACCCCGTCTTAGACTGGCTAGGTTTTTGCATTTTAACACCATTCTGGAAGCGTGTTCTAATGGTGGGACAACTGATGCTGCCAAGAGCATTTCCGGGAGGGCACGGGGCCGCCGGCTGCCCTGAAGGTGTCCCACGGAGGGATGTGCTCTCTGCTGGACTGGGGGTCCCCTGCCCCCTCGGCCCCAGCCTGCCCCGTCCAGCCCTGCCTCGATCCCCCAAGGGAAGGAGACAGACCTGAACCCACTGCCCGTGCACCTGAGTTGAATCCGCGTCTGAACGTCCCTCCGCCTCCAGGACCCATGCAGGACGCCCAGCGGCCACTGCCGCCTCCTCCCCTTCCTGCTGGTCGTTCTCCCCAGACCTCTCGCAGGGACCCCTCGTGGTTACACCCATTTCGCAGTCACGGGCACTGGGGCTGGGACTGAGCCCGGGGCACCTAGAGCTCAGCGGGGGGCATGTGGGCGGACCCTCCGGCTGCGTGGACCAATCGTATGTGGCGGACAGTGAACAGGCGCCGCCGCAGCCAGGAGAGACGCGCTCCTGGCGGAGGTCGCCCAGCAACCCCGTGTTGCTGGTTGCTGTGGAAACCGGCCCTGACCTGCTCAGACCTTGAGCCTGCTCCCGGAGGATGCAGAAGGGCACGTGCCACGGGCCAGGCGCAGGGCTGGGCGCCTTGATGGGGCCTGTTTCCGCTGCCGTCCGTGTGGGTCCCGCATCGTCCCCCTCCGCGGACTGGGGAACGTGCCTGACTCCACAGCTGTGCTTTAGTCCCTGCGCTTGGAGGGTGGGCCAGCTCTACCGGGCATCGCACAGGAGGGCCTGGGGGACCTTGCAGGGCCAGCCACCCTCCTCTCTGGAGCCAGAGTCAGGCTGTCACTCTGTGGGTCCCAGGTCTCTCTCACGCTCTGGTGTCGCATGTGCAGCTTCCTCCACCAGGAACGTTCCTCCCCAGCGTTGCTTGTGGAACTTCAGAATCTGCAAGTGTCAGCTCAGAGGTCCCTACTTCCTGAAGCTTTCCTTAGGCCCTCCTCTGGGCTCCTACCACCCTCTCAAAGTACCTACAACACTGTCATTCCCTGTGTCCCCAAGGAAGTGAGGCCAAAGGGCAGGGGAGAGGGGCCGCTCCTCTCTGTGCCTCTGGGCCCAGTAGAGGGAGTCTGGAGGGGAAGGGAGGCCCAGGGCAGCTGGGGGTTGGGGCTGCGCCCAGGGCTGGGGTGGGCTGGCTCCTGCCCTGAGTGGAAGTGTCCCTTTAGCAGCTGCTGGCCTGGCCTGGCCTGGGCACCTGCTGTACCTCCTGTTGAGCTGGGGCTGCAGCTGCTGTGCTGACTCCTGGCCCATGGCAGCCAGCAGGAGCTGAGAGCATGGGCTCCCCAGAGGCCGGGACAGGCTGGGGGCTTCCGGATTACAGAACTGAGAAGCGTGTGATGACCAGGACTGGCAGCTGGGCGCCCTGCAGAGGTGGCTGCAGCTGGGGGTCACGGCCTATGTGGTGGGGTGAGAGAATGGCGCCCGGGCAGGTTGGCTGCAGGGACCGTGACTGGTCCTGCTGGACTGAGGGTTGGGGGTCAGACTCTTCAGGGGCCGGGCTGGTGGTGGCGGAGGGGGCAGGTTGGGACAGGCTAGGGGAAGAAGGAAGGATCTCCGTCTGTCTAGAGGCCAACAGGGACAAGAGCAAGCCGTGTGCTTGCGTCCTCCTCTGCGCCCACCTGCCTCCTTTCCTGGGCCTTGTCCCAAGTTATGTGTTTGGCTCTGGGCACAGAGCAGGATGGGTCTCACCACAGCCCAGGAGGCCCCGGGAGGGGCAGGAGTTAGTCCCTGCCACCTGTGAGAGCTGGAGCCCTAAGGCCCCCGAGAAAGACCACCACTTGTGGCTGGGTCAGAGGACCCTTTAAGGAGGAGCTGGCTATGGTCGTAGCAGGGGGCGGGTGAAGGCCAGTGAAGGAGGTGGTGGCAGGCACCTCAGTCTGAGAGCATGGGCTCTCCGATGCGTGGCCGGGACTTCTGGCCTGTGCAGGGTGTCTGGGGTGGCAAATGAGGCTGCAGAAGAGGCGGGGGCCCTGGACACTGTGCTGGGAGCCTACAGGGTGTGTAGGGACCTAGTGGGTAGGGCCCAGCTCAGCCACTGCTCACCATGTGCTGGGGACACACCACACTGCCCATCGCCTCACCCCAGGTGGGCCTTCCTCACCAAAAACGGCTACCGGGAGCAGGACCTGGACCCCCAGGTTTCCATCATCTCCAAACTCAAAGGGGTTTCCTAGACCCAGAGGAAGGAGCTGGGGAACCGGCTGTGGGAGGTGGCCGACTTCATGAAGCCACCACAGATGGTACCTTGGTGCTGCTGCCAGGCGCTGCCACCTCTAATCTCCCCTATGCAGCGAGTGTGTGCAGGGGGACATGTGATGACAGAGGGAGTATGGGCACTGTTACAGGGTCGGGCTCAGGAATGGCCTGACAGAGGAGTGGCCCTGGACAGGGTTCTCAGGGGTGTGTAAGACGTCTCCAGGAGGGCAAAGGGGCGGGTCGGGAAGCCAGGCCAGAGGTACTGCATTACGCAGGTGCATCCGGGAGAGTAAAGGGTCTTGGCACTCAAGGCTTGAGCTTGAGGGAGGGCTGGAGGGGCCTGGGGGCCAGGGCCTGGGGCTCCTGAATGCTCCCCTCCCTGACCTGCGCCCTGTGGTCTGGCTCCTCCTCTGTGCCTCCAATGCTGCATTTCCAGCCCCTTCTCCCTCCACCCACATCCTCTACAGCCCTAGGGTCCACCTCTGTTCTGCTGATGCCCAAACTGTAGCCCAGTGACCACCTGCCCACGGCATGACTGCCTCCTGAAGCACTCCCACCACGTCCAAAGGGAAACCTCCTTCTCCCAGTGTGGTCTCTTTTCACCCAATGAGGCCATGACATCTCCCAGTGCCAGAGCTGGACCTGGCTCGACACCTCCGTGTCCCTCCCTCCTGTCCGTTCCGTCTCCTGACTGTTTTCTGTGCTGCCCACGCTGTCCCTGTGGTCTTCTTGTGGGCCCCCTGGTGTGCTCCATGCAGCAGCCAGGCTGAGCTTTCACAGGTGACGCCATCAGAGCCTGCCAGCCCTTGCTTGCCACCCTTGGAAGGCTCCCTTTCCCTGATGGTGGCCACCAAGTCCCCGCAGATCCTGACCGCTGCCACCCCTGTGCCCTCTGCCCAGCCCTCCCCCTGCTTCCTGGGTGTGCATCCCCCAAAATGTAAAGAGCTGTCATGGGCAGCACACGGTGCCAGCTCCTCTTCTGCACAGCCACCCTGCCTCTGTCCCAGGCAGAGCTCACCACCTGCTCCCCTGGCCCCCCGCCATGGTGCAATGAAGGGACCCCTCCCCACTAGCCTTGGTGGGCGCCTGGCACAGTGTAGCTCTGTATCTTCAGTGCCGTGAAGCAGGAGGCTCTTGGAACGTCTGGTTGAGTGAATGAGGATGAATACAAGAAAAAACTTGTCCCAAAGAGGTGGACAGGAGCTCAGAAATGGCCAGAAACCCAGCCCGCCTCCTGTCTCTGCCTCAATTTCCCTCACTGGAGGCATTTTCCTGGGGTACAGGGTTGATGACTTGATGGGGCAGGACCCCTTCCCTCACAAACCCAGCTGCCAGCTTCTGTCCTCTCCCATCGAGGGAGCCGAGCAGGGGCCAACCCTGACCCCTGCCTTCCGGGGGGAGAACGTGTTCTTCTCAGAGCCCAGTCTCCTTGTGACACCAGAACAAGTTCAGGGCAGATGCCCAGAGGCAAGGCTCCCTGGGAGCCTCCCAGTGGGTCCCTGGTTCCTCCACCAGCCCTGGGTCACCAGCCATGTGCCCCCTCCTCCTTCCCAGGTGACTGAGGGCTCAGCATGTGCTGCTGTAGCCCAGGTACTGAGCTGAAGCCTTCTCGTGAATCATTTCATTTAGTCTCACAAACACCCTGCCCAGCAGGAAGTACTGCAGGCCCCATTGAAGAGGAGAAGACTGGGGCTCAGCCACGCTGAGTCACTTCCCCGAGGCCTCCAGCCTGTGGGTGATGGGACTGCCCCCTGAGCAGTCTGCTTCTGGAAACTGTCACTGTTGTTCTGTGAGGTTCCCCAGTTGTGGATTTTGTCTGAACACTGGGGACCTGGGACGTAGCCCGGGAAGCCTACCTCCATGGTGACATCTTTCTTTAATTGAGTCCAACACTGAATCGCTGGCTGGGCTGGAGGGTAACTGTGTGGGTCCCTATCCCCTGAGTCCTGGTCGTTGGTCCCACCACAGTTGCTGGGGTGCCACACGTCCTGGATGGCGCTGTCCACAAATGAGGTGAGGCACGTGCACAAAGGATGTGCTGGCGTTCAGCAAACACACACGATGTCCCTCCTTTTCTAAATGCTCAGAAGACTACTAGTTAATGTTAAGTTTGTGGACTGTCCTGAAATTGTGCTGGGGCCACAGTTCTGTGTTTTCTGGAATCTGTGATTCCTCTTTGCTCATGCCCTGGCTTCTCGCCCTTCCCTTGAAACTGCTGGGGCTGTGAAGTAGTTCATCAGCTCTGACAAGCAGGCTTCCTGAGTTCCTAAATAGCAGAGTTCCTGCCAGCTCCTCTCAGGGGTCCTGGTCATCTGGTCCCTCCCAGCACATGCACTGTGTCCTTGTGGTGCCACAGCCTCCAGCAAACACCTGTCGAGCCTCCCCCCAGACCAGGCTTGCAAAACCACCCTCCCCACCTCAGGGAGCTCCTGCACAGACAGCCCAGCCAGGCGGAGGGCCTGCGATGGGGACAGAAGCTGCAGCTGGCAGACCCAGGGAGGCTTGTCAGCAAACTTGGGGCCTCAGGAAGGCTTTCCCGCAGGGTGTGAGGCTGGAGCCGGATGTTGAGGATGTGCAGGCAGAGGGGGCTGTGTGGGCAAAGGCTGCGAGCAGTGCGAGATGAGTCACCTCCAGGGCTCCTGGCACTGAGTGGGGTTGTCCCTAGATTGGGACTGGGCCAGGGAAGGGGTAGCCGAAGGTCACAGAGGCCCTGTGAGCCCCTCTGAGGAGCTGAAGTGGATCCAGCAGCAGCGGAGCCACAGATGGGCTCCGGGGAGGGGCGCTCAGTCGTCTGTGCATTGGGATGGACCACGCGGGCTGCGGGAAGGTGGTGGACGAGGGCAGAGGTGGGACCCGCGGTGGTCACCGTGGAGTCTGCTCAGAGAAGGTGGTGGTCTAGCAGGGTGGAGAGGAGGAGCAGACTCAGGACATAGGTAGGGACAGTGGGGCAGAGCAGGAGGCCCCATGCTGTCCTCTGTCCACTTCTCACAGTCTCAACCCCCACAAAGTCCCACTGTCTCATTTGGCTTAGAGTCCCCAGCCCTTCCTGCCACCCTGGTGTTGTATTCCCTGGGGCCCTGGACAGCGGCGTCCACCCTCCATCTGGCAGAATCATGTCTGTGCAAGTGCCTGACACTTGAAGGTGCTCCCTATCTGAGGTGTGGGACTCCCAGAGAGCTCGCCTCCATCCCCTCCTGGCTGATGCTAAGAACTCTGTGACCATGGGCAGGCACTACTGTCCCACTTTTACAGCAGAACAAGCTGGGAAGGGACTAGCCTGTGGTCCCTTGGCCAGTGTGTGGGGTGCTACTTCCCTACAGGACCTCTAAGGACGGCCCTGCCCTTTGCCACTCCCAGCACCTCCACCCTGGCATGAACTCACCCTCCCAGAGTCCCGCCACCTTCCCTGTCATCTGAGTTGGACTAGAGGAGCTGGGCCTGGGGGCTCACTTCTGACTCCACCGGGGAGACAACTATCAGGAGAGGAGTCTCGTCTACTTTGGGATACAACACTGCACCCCTATCTGGCCAGGGGCTGCTTTTCTTCCCTTCTCTGACCACCTCCTTTTATTTGCACCCTCCAGCTTTCCCATGTGCCCCAAACTCAGGGAACCCTGGGGGCTAAGCAGGGGTGAGGCATGTCCCTGTGGCCTGCAGGGCTGGGTCACGAAGTGGAGACACCTCCTGGGCCTGGACACCTCTGCTCTCTCACCACCTCAGCACCCTCCATCCACTGGGGACCTGCTGGGCTGACGGGGACTGTCCTGAAGGGGAGACAGGGACGCACAGCCACATAACTGAGGGCCCTGTCTTCCGGCACCTCCACTGGAATGTGGGTTCAGGGGACTGTGCTGGGACCCCAGGTGGCTCCAGTGTGCAGGCCTGGTGGTGCCTCTGAGTCTCTTCTTTCTGCCGACAGCCCCCTGCCACTCCCTTCCCAGGCCCTGTGGAGATTGGAGGGCCTGGAATTTGTCTTGTGTTTTCAAGGCATAAAAACGGGCCAGTGTGTGGTGTTCAATGGGACCCACAGGACCTGTGAGATCCGAGGCTGGTGCCCCGGGGAGAGCAACACTGTGCTGGTGTAAGTGTCCCCGACACCCAAGGAAGGGTCCCAGGAGCAGCAGAGCCTACCCCTTACCTCCCCCCACCTGCAGGAAGCCCCCGCTGGTTCAGGCTGACAACTTCATGCTGTTCCTCAAAAACACGGTCACCTTCAGCAAGTTCAACCTCTCCAAGTAAGCATGGCTGGTCCTGACTGGCCCCAGACCCTCCTTGTTCCCTGCTGGGCCTGACCTCTGGCCCACCTATCTCAGGTCCAATGTCTTGGAGACCTGGACACCACCTATTTCAAGTGCTGCCGTTATGACCCACGCTTCAGCCCTTCCTGCCCTGTGCTCCACATCAGGGACCTTATGGCCGCAGCTGGAGGGGTCTTGAGGACCTGGCATTGCTGCCGGGTCTCTAGGAGGCAGAGTTTTAGGAGGGCTTGGGGAGAGAGAGTGCCCTGGGCCCGCGTGCTGGTGGAACAGTGATGCACTGTGTGTAGGGCGGTGCTGTGAGCATCCCCGGCCTCTGGGATTGTGACCTGGACGCTGGGGGCTCTGACTGCTGGTCCCCCGACTCCTTCCAGCTGCAGGAGAGGAGCTACAACTTCAGGTGCGGCCCCACTGCCCGCCTGCTGCTCCTCAGCCAAGTCCTCCCCCACCTGTCCTCTTGTGGCGGCCGGGACAGACCACACCCTGGCCCGTCCCTCTGGACAGTCTGCTGTGTGTGTGAGGGGCCCCAGGGCAGGAGGGGTGCTCTCAGCTCCAGGTCCCCAGCACAGGCTCTGTCCAGCCTCCCTCCTGAGCCCTTTGGCCTCCACCCCACCTGTCCCCGTACCCCTCCTGCAGCTGGGACCCCTACCCCAGCCCCTCCTGCACTCCACCCTCCTCCAGCATCTCCCTCCCCGCCACAGGGGGCTTTATTTTTTACTTTTCCATTAAGGTTTTATCCAAAAAACTACAAAATCTATAGAAAACTTCAAAGATTAGTACCGTGAAAACCCATATAGCCTTCATCTAGGTTCACCAGGGCTGTTTTTGTTTTTCCCCCAACATTTTGCCCCATTTGCTTTCTCTCTCCCTCTCTGGAGTGACCCGGATGTATTTAGATAGATGTCACATGAAATCATTGGAAAGTAAGTGGCAGATATTCAGACACTGACCGCTCTCAATGCTGTCCTGAGAATGAGGACTGTCCCCAGGTGACTGCTGTCCTCTTGTCACACTCAAGAAATCTAACATTGGCAGATAAATCGAACATTTAAATTTCCCCAGCTGTGCCAATAATAGTCCTAGATCTTTCTATTTTCAGACCCAGGATGCACTCCAGGATCTTGCGTTGCAGGTAATGTCATGTCTGAGTCTCCTAAGCAGACGTCCCCCATCCTTCTGCCACTGCATGTCACCTCGTAACTCTAACACATACATGTACGCAGCCACCAGGCCGGGAGGTGACGCCCCTTGACACTGCTCGCTGAGCTCGGCCTGGCCTGGCTTCACTGGCCTCCCCAGCTCTTCACAACCATGTGGGGCTGGAACTGCCCACGCCCTGCCCCCTCCCCTCTGTGCTCTCCCCGCCCTACGTCTCTGCCTCGAACTCCTTCCTGACCCCTGGAAAACCAGCCTGACAGTCTCCCGGCAGGAAGCCCCTGGTTCCCGGGGGAGTGAGTCCCCTCTCTGGACCCCACAGCCCAGGCCTGACCCCACTCCCCTACCCCCACTTCCCATGTCTGTTTAGGGACCCTTCTGTCCCCATCCCCTCAGCAGGCAGGGAGCTTCTGAGAGGCAGGTCCCAGCTTGCGTGTCCCCTGTGTCCTCAGCAAAGACACAGGGCTGTGACCCGGGACTAGGCTGGGGGTGGATGGAGTCAATGGATGAGTAAGATGAGGCCTGTGAGGGCCGGGCCAGCCCAGGAGTGGGCAGAGCAGGCCAGTAGACTCTCCTGCCCCCAGGACAGCCACTCACTGAGGGAGGCCTCAGGCGTGGAGGCCCGGAGTCTGCTCCAGCTCTGTGGGATCCCCTTCGACATCCTCCTCACTGGGGAGGGAGGGACCAGGCCAGGGTGCATGTGGGCAGACAGGGCAGACGGGTGGTAGGCAGCAACAGCCACAGCCAGAGTGGCTCAGCCCAGGCCTCTCAGGCAGGGAAGTGTGGTTCTGTGTAGCCAGATTCCAAGGCAGAGGAGAAAGCAGCCTGACAAGAGGAGCTGTCTCAGCTACTCTGGTGCTGGGGTCCTAGGGCATGTCCCCTCCCAGCTCCAGGCCTCATCCATGGAATGAGTGCAGTGGGCAGATGATCTGACCCCCTGGGACCCCATGCAAGGGCACAGGCACCTCTTGGGCCCATAACCACTCAGCTTGTGAGTGCCAGCCCCTTCCTGGTGGAGCCCTTGGGCTGTGGGGGGCTGGGATGGAGAAGAAGGTGGATAGGCTGAGTTGGTGGGCATTGGGATCCTTTAGGACCTTCTGTCTGTCTCCTTGGTGACCCCCAGCCCAACACCCTGCTCACTGGGCTTCAGGGAGCCATAGGGTGGGGAGGCTGTATATCTGGACACATATGTCACTGCTGCCCAAGGTCACACCTGAGAACATGTCTGGCCAGCTCCCCACCCCAGCCTGAGGCAACTGCACGAGGACCATGCTCTGATCAAGACCCCAGGTGCAGCCCAGGGGCTGGAGAGAATGTTCTTAACAGAGCACATGGAAGCCCCAGCAGGCTGGCCTGGTTCTGGCTCTGGAAACCTCCTAGGGGCCTGAGTCCTGCCTGCTGGAGAATTTCCCCATGTCCCCGGGCCCGTAGTCAGGAGGGGAGGGATGGGGGCTGCAGGAGTCCAGCCCTCTCTTGGTCCCAAGGAGGGGCAGAGATTTGGGGGTACCCAGCCCAGGGAGACAAAGGGCTGCCTTCTCATGGGTCCCTGGTGTCCAGGTCATGCTCCAGCTTGCTGGTGGAGTGACATGGGCCAGGTGGTGGAGGCCCAGGGCTGGGGCTCAGGCTGAGCAGCATCTGGAATCATCTGGAACCTGGAGCCCCAGCCAAGCCTTGGGTTCCCCGCTGCCTCTCAATCCCCAGAGCAGTGTCTATGGGAGGCAGGGTCAGAAGGGTTGGGGTGAGAGTTCACGGCCCTGAGGCCTGGTTATTGGAGCGAGATCACGTGTACCTGGCTGTCTTTGCGGCCCAGAGAAGGCTGATGTCAAGGCTGCAGAGAGTCAAGGAGTAAAGCTGCCAGAGCCAGCAGCTTCCTGTGTGGTCCTCACAGGCAGGATCAAGGAGTCGGAGGCATCTATGGTAGATGTAACATGGCCTTCAAGAGACCAGTGGGAGTGCAGGGTGGGCCTGGGGACCCTGAGGATGGGGCCCTACAGCCACCAGTTGGGGCCCAGGTGCTCGTGCTCCCACCTGCATGCGTGTGTCCCATCCTGAGCCTTCGTCCCAAAGCCCTGTGGAGTCGGCAGGGAGAGAGGCAGATGGAGCTGCGGACCCTGAGCTTGGAAACAGCTGTTGCCTCAGTCTGCACGTGGCTGTGCGCCCCCAGGGGAGCCGTGTGGGCCTGTGCCTGAGAGATGCATGTATCCAGGCAGGTGGGCATCCACATCCCGGGGCCTCAGCCACATGCTCTGCTCTCTGGGAGCCCTGGGGGACTGAGGGAACCCAGGAAATCCACTGTCCTTTCCAACCACCCTCTTGGGGTCCAGGCTCTGCTCTGTGCATCCATCCCCAAGGGGACATGTAAGGAACCTGGGAGGGAGCCTGGGCCCACCCTGTCAGGGATCCCTCTGTGCCTGGTGTGTGTAGGTCCCCTCTGAACTGGCCAGAGGGCACTGGCCTGAGGGCAGGACACCAGGACCCAGGCCCGGCCATGTCCTTGACTCAGGGCCGTCCCAGGGCTGGTGCCTCCCCATTATAGAACCTCAGCATCTTTGCTGTGGATTAGGGACAATTGTCTGGTTCCTAGGGGCAGGGGAGGACTCAGTGCCACAAAGAACACCACAGTGGACACGATGGCAGGCCATGGGGGTGGCTGAACAGTTATTATTGCGGATCCCTGGGGCTGCGGGCCTCTTCTCTGCCCACCTGGCTCACCTGCCCAGGTAGCTGGAGTTGGTCATAAACTGGAAGGTGCTAGACAGAGTCCACCACACCAGCTCCGGGCACGGCCCACTCATAAGGACTCAAAGCTACGCACCTGTGCTAAGGTCCTGAGGTCCTGAGGACTCCTTGGCATAGACAGGCCTACAAACCTAAGCTGTCCTGGATAAAAGGAGCTGTCAGCCCCTCTGTCCGCATGAGGAGGTGCAGGAGGGCAGGCAGGCCCCCAGCGGTCCTCATGGACTGTCGGGCTGCTCCGTGTGGCCGGGCTCCTGGGCCGGGTCCTGGCTGAGGGGCTGCAGGGCCTGTGCTGTCTCCTCCAGGCTGCCGTGTGTGGCAGTCAACCCCGGCAGCTCCTGCTGGTTCTCCTTGCTGTGCCAGATGCCATAGCCAAAATACACCATGAGTCCTGTAAGGATGGCACAAGCCTGAGGGGCAGGTCCCAGCCCAGCTTCCCTGCTTGCCCTCCTCCTGCAGCCAACCCAGGGTCCCAGCCTGGCCCCCACTCACCAATCAGCAGCCAGACGGACAAGCTCAGCCAGGTCAGGTAGCTCAGCTGCAGCATGAGCAAGACGTTGAGGAGGATGCTCAGGGCTGGAGTCAGGGGCACCATGGGAACCTGAGGGGCAAGGGCAGGGCTGCTGGGCTGCAGGGAAGGGCTGCTGGCCTGGGGCCTGATTTCTCGGGAGTCCACAGAGCCTTTCTCCACCTCTGGAGGTTCCAGAGACAAGTGCCCACTCGCCATGCAGAAAGAGGGGGATGGGGTTCTGGCCTCCCCTACCCCGTGAGCCCTGGTGCATCCTGCCACGGCAGAGGAGGAAGGGGCGAAGGGAGCTGGCTGGGCTGAGAGTGAGGGGTGCTGGCTGGAGGAAGTACCTGAAAGGTGTCCTGCCGGCGCTGTTGCTGGTGGGCCCCCAGGACGAGGAGACTGAGCAGAAACACGACGGAGCTGAGCAGGAGCAGCAGGGTGTGGCCCCAGGGTGGGAGGTGCAGGGCCGAGTCCCCAAAGACCAGCACGCAGTCCAGAGTGATGGCCGAGGCCACCAGGACACCAAGTGCCCAAGCCACAGCGGCTCCAGGTCTGCACCCACCCAGGAAGCCAAGGTAGGGCCTCAGGGCTGGTCGCAGCTGCCCGGGCTCAGGGGCTGAGGCCTGCTCTGTGCCCACAGGGCTGGCTGGGCCCAGGGAACTGGCTGGAAGGGACTTGTGGAAGTGTAGCACGATAGTGCTGGTGGCCACGAAGGTAAAGGTCAGCAGTGTGCAGATGGACCGGAACTGGACCAGTGTCCGGAGGTCCAGCAGCAGCGCCAGGAAAGCCATGAGGACCCCAAATACCAGGATGCCCACTATGGGGACCTGCATCCGGGGGTGCACGTGGGCAAACACCTGGAAGAAGAGCCCGTCGGTGGCCATGGCATATGCGATGCGTGGTAGGGTAAAGATGTCACTGAGCAGGACAGTGTTCATGGCTGTGGCAGAGGGTGGGAAACTGGTCAGCATGGTGGAAAGGCCCACCAGGGGTCGCTGCTGGTGTTCAGGGCATGGGTGGCCCCTTAGGAACAGGGGCATGAGTCTATCTGGGCTCTCAGAGTGAGCCTGAGTGTATGTAAGGTACTGGATTGTTCCCCCTCACCACCCAGGAATGGGACAGCCCAGTTTAGGTGACAGACCCACTGGAGAATCTGTTGAGGGCTGAGTCCCTCCACCAGGAAAGGACCTGGCAACACATGCCCAGAACTGACATTCTGTGTACGATTGGCAGAGGCGGTGAGTAGGTCCCTCCCAACGAGCCTGGGTGGAGAGTCTAATCATTAGCACCTTCCTGGGCCCAGGATGCAACTGGGAACACAGGCCCAGGTGGAACTGTGTTCCCTCGAGGCCTAGGGCAGGGCCCCATCACCCTGTTCCCTCCTTGCCCGGAAAGGCCCCTTACCGCAGATAGCACCAGCGGCCACGATGAAGGCCGCCCAGCTGTAACCCCGCTGGTAGAAGGCATCAGCGAGTGCTGAGTCAGGTTCCAGTCTGTGCCAGGGCACAATGAGGGTGAGCACAGTGGAGACGAGGATGTAGGCACCAGCCACCAGGCCAAGCGTGATGATGATGGCCATAGGCACAGCCCGCTTCGGGTTCTGGGCCTCTTCGCTGGAGGTAGTAATGACACCAAAGCCCAGGAAGGCATAGAAGCAGGTGGCAGCTCCGGCCATGATGCCGGAGAAGCCGAAGGGTGCAAAGCCACCCTCGTCAGCACTCCAGTTGTGCGGGCGGGCCAGGACAAACCCCAGGATGATGATGAAGAGGATGACGAGCAGGTTCATGGCAAGCAGTATGTGGTTGAGCCAGGAAGAGACACGGGCTCCACAGGAGACAAATGTGGAGGCCAAAAGTATGACTCCAGCAGCCAAGAAGTCGGGGAACTGGGCCAGGAACGGCACCTGCCAGAAGCCCACGTGGGCCATGGTGAAGTTACGGATGCGGTGGCTGAAGATGGCGTCCAGGTAGCTGCTCGAGGCGCGGGCCACAGCAGCGCCGCCAAAGAGGTACTCGAGGAGCACGTTCCAGCCAACGAGGAAGGCCCACAGCTCGCCCAAGGACACATAGGTGAACAGGTAGGCAGAGCCCGTGCGAGGCACACGGGCCCCGAACTCCACGTAGCATAGGGCTGCCAGCAGGGAGGCCACAGCAGCGATGCTGAAGGACACGAGCACCGCAGGGCCAGCCATCTCCTTGGCCACGGTGCCCGAGAGCACGTAGAGACCTGAGCCCACTGTAGCACCGACTCCCAGCAGGATCAGGTCCAGCGTGCTCAGGCAGCGCTGAAGTGATGTCTCCGTTGTGGACTCCTCCAGTGGCTTTAGTCGGTTCAGCTTCTGGCAGAAGCGCGCCAGGCTGGCGGTGTTGGGCAGTCCCCAGCCCATGGTGGGCAGCTGAGAGGAGCACCAAGCCAGCTGTGGGCACCTATGAGGGTGAGAGGGAGATGACAGACTGTCCAGATGGATCCTGACCAGCCTTCAGTCATTGCTCTGACCCTGCCCTGGGACTGAAGCCTTGAACCACTGGCTGCCCGGAGGGCTGGATGAGGCAGGGTCAGGGTCACAGGGAAGCATGGAGATCTCTGGCCTGCCTCCGGGGCAAGGGAGGGAGCCTGGTGGAGGGGGACCTGGGCGTGCTTGGGAGGGGCCCTGAGGGTCTAGAGGGGGCTACCCCAGGGAGCCTGGCTGGGAACCGCTCTAGTGGTCTGGGATCCCAGGGCAGGGTGGAACCCCAAGGCTTCCTGGGAGCTGGGCCAGGGCTCCAGGACCTGGAACAGGAGCAACTCTGACCCAGAGGCCACCTGGTCTCAGACAGCAGCACTGATGCCCGCTCTCCCAGCCCTGCCAGGCTGTGTATCAGTGCCTAATGGGAGTGGGGCACACTCTGGGCCCTGCACCTGAGGCCGGGGCCCTGCAGCCCGCCTCCACACTGTGGCCAGAGCCACCTCTGCCATACCCCTGTCCCCAATTAGCAAAACCGTCACCTCCTCTCTGGCCTGAGTCTGTCCTGCATGACTTCCTGCAGCTCACCTGCTGTCTCCCTTGCTGCCACCACAGCTGTCGCTGCCACCACCAGTCTACGCCGGTCCCTACCCCAGGCTGCCAGATCTGGTACAGGACCCCATATCGTGGTCCTACAGGCATTTAGCCAACACTACCCACATCTCACACAGTCAAGACCAGAGATCCTCAGGTTCTAGGGAAGCCCTATTACTGTGCCTGATTCACAGATGAGGAAACCCACTGGTGGCCTCAGGAGGCTGGTGAAGTTTAAGGTCCGGGTCTGGGGTCGGGGCTGGTGGGGTTTGGACCCCGCCCGCTTTCCACTGCTGCAGGCACCCTCCTTGATCCCTCATCCCAACACAGGTACTCCACCAGCTGGGCACCATCCGGGCCCCTCAACACTGGGAACTGTGGGGCTGTGGGCGTCAGGCAAGACGCTGGTAAGACGAGGGTATGAATCTGGCTGAGAGGCCTTGGGCAGCGCCTGACCTCTGGGCACAGCGGGATGGCAGTAAGCCACACTCATCCACTGATGAGGGAGTGCGCAGCTCTGGGGACTGGTCTGCGAATTGGCAGGACTCACGCTGGCTGTTCTGAGCTTGTAGCTGCACACGATGTCCTGAAAGGAGGCAAGCAGACTCCTGGGGATAACCTCAGCCCTCCAGCTGGGGGCACCCCTAGAGCCCCTCAGCCACCAATGGCAGCCCTTTCTAGACAGGAGCACCTGTCAAGCCTGGGGGACCCTGCAGGACCCTAACGGCAGCTCCCCACTTGTGGATATCCGTGAGAAGTAGCGTGGACTGAGCTTCTCCAGGCCAGTCCCCACATCACGGATGACACATCACGGGTCTCACCACGTGACAATCACAACCCCCTCAGGCTGATTTATTCCTGGGGCTGAGGGGTCTTTGTCCTTCTGCTCTTCCCACTTCTTTGAAAGTGGAAAGGTTGGTGTGACAGCGTGTGAAGTTGTTTACAGAAAAATGATGACAATCTGTGCAAGCAACGCACAACTAAAACAGATATCCTCTTCCCCCAGAAGTTTCTCCGTCTTGTCAGGTTTCTATGTGGTTTGCGGAACAGGACTTTAGGGGCACCTGCAGGCTGTCTGGCTCACTGGGCTGGTGACAGGATGGTGGACTCCCAGACAAGATGGTGCCACTTAGAACACTGCCTGAGCCCACCCCCTTGTCCTCTTCTGATATTTGGCTGACATCGTCTCGAGGAACTTCTCAGATGGGCTCCCACTGCCTGCAGGGATGACATCTCCCGTACCTCACTCCTTGTGGCCGAAACACAGCTAAGCAGATGTTCCTTGTTCTGAAATGTTTTGACAAAAATCCAGAAAAATGCATTTCCAACCAAGAGGCTTGAGCAATTTTGTAACAGGAGCTCCCGCAAGGCCTTGCTGATGACAACCTGAGAGCTGATAGGCATGCTTTTGGAAGACTTACTGACTTTATCTACCCAGAGAGGAGCTCTAACCACACACCCCTTCACGAGCACCAACATCCAATGGATATTCGTGGCCAAGCATGGTTGATGCAGTAAACTGTACACGTCCAGGAATATGGCTGGGCCAAATGCTGGATCCCACTGAGCAAGGCAGTTACACAGAGCAACACTATGAAGATGCAGTGAAGAGAAAGCACCAAAAAATACACAAAGAGAAAGCACGTCCCACCTCATCCTACAAAGCCAGGATCACCCTGATACCAAACCCAACAAAGACATCACAGAAAAGAAAACACAGGCCGGTATCTTTTATGAATATAGAGGGAGAATCATTCAACTGAATACCAGCAAGTTGAGTCCAGTGACATATAAAGGACCAAGCAGGATTTATCCCAGGAATGCAAGATTGATTTAGCATCTGAAAGTCAGTCAACGTATTATATGCCATACTAATAGAAGAAGGACAAAACCACATGGTCATCTCGACAGACGCAGAGAAAAACAGTCAGCAAAGCTGGAATAGACGGGACCGCCCTCAAACTGATGAAGACCATCTACGAAAACCCCCGGCTGCTGTGCTCAGTGGTGAGAGACTGAAAGCTTTCCCTCTGATCGAGAACAACCTCGGGATGTCCTCTCACCACTTGTGCTCAACATTTCACTGGAGGCTCTGGCCATGGCAATTAGGTGAGAATGTGACATAAAAGGAATCCAGATTGGAAAGGAAGAAGTACAACTGTCTCTAGCACAGATGACACGATCTTATGTAGAGAAAATCCCAAAGAATCCACACAAAAAATTACTAGAACTGATAAACAAGTTCAGTGAAGGTGCAGGATACAAGATCAATATACAAAAGTCAATTGTGTTTCTATACACCAGCAATGAACTATCCAGAAATGAAATTAAGAAAACAATTCTGCTTCCACAGCATCAAAAAGAATAAGTGTATGTATAAGCATACCTTAGAATAAAATTGACAAGAGAAATGCAAGACTTCAGCACTGAAAACTACTAAACATATTGAAAAAAGTAGAAGACCTAAATGAGTGGAAGGACATCCCACATTCCTGAACTGGAGAACTTAATGTTGTCAAGATGGAAATCCTCCCCAATCGGTCTGCAGATTCAGTGCAATCCCTGTCACAATCCCAAGTGCTATTTTGCAGAAATTATCAAGCTCATCCTAAAATTCATGTGGAGACGCAAGGGACCCAGGACAGCCCAAACAATTTGACAAAGAACAAAGTTGGAGGACTTACACTTTCTGATTTCTCAACAGACCACAAAGCTACAGCAATCAAGACAGTGTGTTACTGACATAAGGATAGACATATAGATCAATGGAATAGAATTGAGAGTCCAAAAATATGGGCAATTAATTTTTAAAAATTTGTAGCCAATTTAAATTTATGGCCAATTGATTTTTAAAAAATAGACTTCATTTTTTAGGGTAGTTTTAGGTTCACAACAAAATTGAGCAGAAGGTGGAGTTCTCATATGCACATGCACAGCTTCCCCCACTCTCACCACACCCCAGCAGATTGGTACATTTGTTGTAATTGATGAACCTACAATGACCCCTCATTATCACCTAAACCCATAGTTTCCATTAGGGCTCACTCTTGGTGTTGTACATTCCATGGGTTTTGACAAATGTATAGTGACATTTGTACACTATTACAGTATGCACTAAAAATCCTCTGTGCTTCACCTACTCATCCCTCCCTCCCCACTAACCCCTGAGAACCACTGATCTTTTTCTGTCTCCACAGTTTTGCCTTTCCAGAATGTGATATAGCTGGAATCGAGTCAGACAATATGTCACCTTTTCAGACTGGCCTTTTTAACTGAGTCATATGTATTTAAGGTTGTCTGATGTCTTCTCACAGCTTGTTAGCTCCTTTCTTTTTAACACTGAGTAACATTTCTTGTCTGGATGGAGCACAGTTGATTTATCCATGCACTTACTGAAGGACATCTTGGTTGCTTCCAAGTTTTGGCAATCATGAAAGGAGCTGCTGTAAACATCCATGTGCAGGTTTTTGTGTGGATATAAGTTTTCGGCTCATTGGGGAAAATAACAAAGAGTGTGGTTGCTGAATCATGTGGTAAAAGTATGTTCGGTTTTCTAAAAAACTACCACACTCTCTTCCAAAATGGCTGTGCCGTGTTGCGCTCCCACCAGCAATGAAGGAGCGTTCCTGCTGCTCTGCATCCTCAGCAGCAGGTGGTGTTGTCAGTGTGTTGGATTTTTGCCCTTCTAACTGGTGTGGAGTGGTGTCTCAGTGTCGTTGTAATTTGCAATGCCCTAATGGAGCCTCTTTTCATAGCCTTATTGGCCAACTGTGCATCTTCTTTGGTGAGATATTTGCTCAGATCTGCCCATTTTAATTGGGTTGTTGGTTTTCTTATTTTTGATTTTGAATAATTCTTCCTATAATTTAGATAACAATTCTTTATCAGCTATGTCTTGTGCAAATATTTTCTCCTAGTGTATGCTTTGTTTTCTCATTCTCTTGGTGGCCAGTTGATTTTTTTCTTTTTTGGCAGGGAAAGATTCGCCCTGAGCTAACAACTGTTGCCAATCTTCCTCTTTCTGTTTTTCTCAGCAAAGCCCCAGAGCATGGTTGTATATCCTAGCTGTAAGTCCTTCTACTACTTCTATGTGAGCTGCAACACAGCATGGCAGCTGACAGACAGGTGGTGGTGTTCTGTGATGGGGAACAAACCCAGCTTACCAAAGCAGTGAGCACCGAACTTTAACAATGGCCACTTGATTCTTGACAAGAGCGCCAAAACAAACCACTGGGGAAACAATAATCTTTTCAACACACTGTGCTGCGACAACTAGGTATTCACATGCAAGTGAATGAAGTCAGATTCCTACCTCACACCACACACATAAATTAACTCAAAATGGATCAAAGACCTAAATCTAAGTGCTGAAACTATACAGGCATACCTCGAGGTTATTAGGGGTTCAGTCCAGACCACCACAAGAAAATGAGTATCATAAGAAAGTGAGCCACTTGAATTTTTTTGTTTCCCCGTGCATTTGAAAGTTATGTTTACACCATACTATAGCCTATGAAGTATACAATAGCATTATGTCTAAAAAAACAATGTATATACATTAATTAAAAAACACTTTATTAATTAAAAACTGCAAACCACCATCTGAACCTTTGGCAAGTTGTAATCTTTTTCCTGGGGGAGGGTCTTGCCTCCATGTTGATGGCTGCTGACTGATCAGGGTGGCGGTTGCTGAAGGTTGGGGTGGCTGTGGCAATTTCTTAAAATAAGACAACAGTGAAGTTTGCTGCATTGATTGATTCTTCCTTTCTTGAACAGTTTCTCTGTAACATGAAATGTGTGATAGCATGTTGCCCACACTAGAACTTCTTTCAAAATTGGTGTCAGTCCTCAGAAACCCTGTCACTGATTTATCAACTAAGTTTATGTAATATTCTAAATCCTTTGTTGTCATTTCAACTATCTTCACAGCATCTTCACCAGGAGTAGCTTCCATCTCAAGAAACCACTTTCTTTTCGCATTCATAAGAAGCAACTCCTCATCCATTAAAGTTGTATCATGAGAGTGCAGCCATTAGTCACATCTTTACGCTCCACTGCTAGTCCTAGCTCTCTTGCTCTGTCCACCACATCGGAAGTTACTTTCTCCACTGAAGTCTTGAATCCCTCAGTGTCATCCATGAGGGTTGGAATCACCTTCTTCCAAACTCCCGTTAATATTGATAGTTTGACCTCTTTGCATGATTCACAAATGTTCTTAATGGCATCTAGAAAGGTGAATTCTTTCCAGAAGATTTTCAGTTTACTTTGCCCAGATCCATCAGAGGAACCACTCTCTATGGGAACTATATCCTTATGACAACTATTTCTTAAATAATAAGACTTGAAACTCAAAATTACTCCATGGTCCATAATCAAAATGACTCCCCAGATCATGCAGAATGGATGTTGTGTTAGCAGGCATGGAAACAATGTCTGATGGACATTGAACATCTCCATCAGAGATCTTGGCTGACCAGGTGCATTGTCAATGAGCAGTAATATTTTGAAAGGAATCTTTTTTTCTGAGCAGTAGGTCTCCACAGTAGGCTTAAAATATTCAGTAAACCATGTTGTAAACAGACGTACTGTGCTCCAGGCTTTATTGTTCCATTTATAGAGCACAGAGAAGATTTTGCACAATTCTTAAGGTCCTTAGGATTTTTGGAACAGTATATGAGCAAAGCTTCAACTTAAAGTCACCAGCTGCATTAGCCCCTAACAAGAGAGTCAGTCTGTCCTTTGAAGCTTTGAAGCCAGGCATTGACTTCTCCACTCTAGGTAGGAAAGTTCTAGAAGGGACCTTCTTCCAATAAAAGGCTGTTTCATCTACATTGAAACTCTGTTGTTTAGAGCAGCCACCTTCACTAGTGATCTTAGCGAGATCTTCGCTGTAACTTGCTGCAGCTTCTCCATCAGCACTTGCTGCTTCACCTGGCACTTTCATGTCATGGAGATGGCTTCTCTCCTTAAACCTCATGAACCAACCTCTGCTGGCTTCATTCTTTTCTTCTGCAGCCTCCTCACCTCTCTCATCCTTCCTATAATTGAAGAGTTAGGGCCTTGCTCTGGACTAGGCTTTCGCTTAAGGGAATGTTGTGGCTGGTTTGATCATCCAGCCAGACCCCTAAAACTTTCTCCATATCAGCAATAAGGCTGTCTTCCTTCCTTATCATTTGTGTGTTCACTGGAGTAGCACTTTTAATTTCCTTCAAGAACGTTTCCTTTGCAGTCGCAGCTTGGCTAACTGTTTGGTGCAAGAGGCCTAGCTTTTGTCCTATCTTGGCTTTTGAGCTGCCTTCCTCATTAAGCTTAATCATTTCCAGATTTTGATTTAAAGTGAGAGACGTGCAACTCTTCCTTTCACTGGAACACTTAGAGGCAATCGTAGGGTTATTAACTGGCCTAATATTAGTATTGTTGTGTTTCAGGCAATAGGGAGGCCTGAGGAGAGGGAGAGAGATGGGAGAACTGCTGGTCAGTGGAGCAGCCAGAACACATACAACATTCATCTCTTAAGTTTCCTATCTTATGGGAGCACAGTTTGTGGCAACCCCAAACAATTACAATTCCAACAACAAAGATCACTGATGACAGGGGCTGGCCTGGTGGCTCAGTGGTTAAGTTCATGAGCTCCACCTTGGATCTAAGGCATGAACCTACACACTGCTTGTCAAGTCACGCTGTGGCATGTGTCCCTCATATAAAATAGAGGAAGATGGTCATGGATGTTAGCTCAGGGCCAATCTTCTTCAGGACAAAGAGGAAGATTAGCAGTGGATGTGAGCTCAGGGCTAATCTTCCTCAACAAAAAGCATAAAGAAAAAATAGCTCACTGATCACAGATCACTATAACAAATTAATAAGAATGGAAGTATTTGAAACATTCTGAGAATTATTAAAATCTGACACAAAGACAAGAAGTGAACCAATGCTGTTGGAAAAATGGTGCCAATAGACTGGCTAGACCCAGGGTTGCCATAAACCTTTGATGGGGTTTAGGGCAGATTGCCCCAAGATGTCCACTCTGGTATGTGGATTATTTCAAGCTGAAGACAATCAATGCTTGGAAGATATTGGAAGAACTTTTGACCTTCCCCCAAACTGCCTAAAATAATTTAAGATAGAAGAGCCTGTCCCAGGAAGGAGCTCTTACCATAGATAATCCTAGGTGTGGTGGGCAGGAAGACATCTAGCAAGGGCCATTTTATGAAAAGAGCTCTTTCAGTTCCCATTGTCTGTAGATGGGACAATGCAAACACTTCTTTACCAAATATTAACTCTTTCCACCTTCTCGTAGATTGGCTTCTCCCCTTTGAAGTCTCAGACCTCTATCTCCTTCTCCTTAGTCCAGAAAGACATATACACCTCATTTTGCCTGACCATCTTTGGAATTCTTCATGCTCATGAAGTCAATAGGTACACATATTAAACTGTGATTTTCTCCGCTGCCCTGCCTTATGTCAGTTTTAATTCTTTGACCAGCCGTAAGAAAAGGAAGGGGAAAAGGGGGAATTCTCCCTCTTCCCCTGCAGTTTTGGTGTAGCCATCAGGATTCCACACTGGCTGGCAAGCTGCCTTCTCTGGCTGGAAGAAGTGCTTTCTCCCTGGCACGATCGCAGATGTGGAGATTCTGGGTCGTCTGATGAAGGCTGGCAAGAGGTAAGATTTCTGACCACATCAGCCTCCTGGAGTCTCTATCTGTGGGGTTTGGTGGAGGGAAATAGTGAGAATTTCTTTCTCTCTTTCTAAATTTATATTGGCAGGAGAAAATATTTGGGAAACTATTTTCTTGTGGTTTTTAGTGACTCCAGTAAATTTTGTAGCGTACTCTTGGCTTTTTCATCCTTTTCTTCCCAGAGATAGTCACTTGTTTTTTCTTTTTTGTATATGTATTTGTGTCGTATGTCATAAGAAGGAAAAACCACAGAGTTGATGCAGACATAAGCCCTATAAGCCTGTTGTCTGGGCCGGCCCAAAGGCACAGGCTGGTGAGTTTGCAATCTCACCAGAGCAGCGTCTGTTGAGACAAACTTTGCTGTGGGTTCATATGCATGTGAGGTAACAGCTGTTGCTGAGGGATATCTTGGAAGCCAAAAGGCTGCAATATTGGTGGGCATGGGTCGAGCAGTTCAGAGCCGTTGGGGTGTTGCCTCCTCAAGAAGACTTCCATGATAGGAAAATTTGGTCATGAAACTGCATAGATGGCAACAGGTCTCCCGCCAAACTCGAGAAAATTCCTGTGCAATGAGGTGCTCTGTAAAACACACACAATCCCCAACCCCATGGCACATCCCTCCTACGTATTAGTTCGGCTCCAAGGGACCCAAGGCAGAGCTAAAGTTGTCACTGTGTATGTAGGGGAAAGAAACACAACCAGATGAGCTTTTTCCTTCCACCGTATTCTGTGTCTCGAGAACTTAGCTTTTGACCAGTGATAATATTTTCCGTGGTCTCCAGCATCCAGAAGGTGCATTTGCTGGAGTAAACCTTGGTGGCCAGTCAAATAGACTGAGGTTCCAAGCATTCTCTGTCTGGCTGTGCCAGGCTCTCAGGTGAGTTTGTCATAAAGGGTCCAATCCATGGAGGCCTTTGTCATTTCAGCCTTCCTTATTTGTTAGCACTGGAAAAGTCCCATTCCTGTGGCTCCTGCCTGGTGTCACAGATTAGTGGGTCTGTGACTAGAGGCTCCCATGCTCTCCTGAGGGACCAGAGACACCATTTTCATTACACCATCCTTACTGCCTGTGCAGCAAAGCTCTTTACTTCCCCCGAGGGTTTGAGGAGTCACCTTCTTGGATCATGGGGGATGCATCATCTGTGCCCTCTCCAGGGGCACTTCTTGCATCCATGGTAAAGATTTACTCTAACCCTGGAAGTTACCTCCAGATCTTTCCTTATAAAGTCCCATTGGACTGAGTCACTATTGGAATAAATACACCAATGGAGATCCTCCTCGTCCAGGGCCAGATGATGGATCTTTTGAATTAGAGTAAATTTTATATTTGAAAACTATTCAAGAGAGCTCTTATCACAAGCAGCTGCCTTATTGGTATTCATGGGAAGAATAATTGAAAAGAAAATCCCCCCAAATATAATGGCTTACCTTAGGGAATCTCTTAATAAAATGAAAGAATGGAAGTCTGACTTAGAACAGAGATTAAAAAGCAAATTTAATGTAAATGTAACCACAGGCCCTCCAGGACCAGTTCAACAAAGTGATTAAGGATCGCCTTTCAGAAAAACTGCAAAGCCACACAGCCAGAGCATGTGTAAATGAAGAAATCAAGACCTGAAACGACCTCAGGACTGAATACCTCCATGCCCACAGAACCCAAGGACCAGGACGTGACTGGAACCTGAAAGTTGGACTCTTGTCAGATGTGAAGGGTCCCTCCTTCAGGAAGATCTAGTGTTAAGGTTGCTTCCCCACCCTGTCATAAATGTTTAATACATTACCATAAATGCTTGAAGCCCACCAATCAGAACCTGGCCTACCAGCATTTCTGTGTGCCAGCATAATCTCCCTAACCTCTTAAATTCCCCCCCAAATCCTGAACTGGGGAGACAGGTCTCAGGACACCTGCCCCCGTCTCCCCGCAGGTTGCTTTCACAGAATAAAGCTGATTCTCCCCCTCGAGTCGGACGCCATCATTAATTGGCTTGTTTGTGCACATCAGCAGAGAACCCCAATTTTGTGTGGTGAAAACTGGTGACCACGAAGGGACCAAGGTCCTGCAACCACCCGCCCAAGGCCCTGCATCCCCTGGCAGGGTGTGGGGTCTTTTCATCCACCCTAAGTGGGGCTTGAACATTTCCTCCAGAGGCTTCGCTGATTGGATCCCTGTCTCCCCACTGTGGTGCTCCAGGCCCTAAGGCATTCTTTTCTTCCCTTTGGGAGAAGAAGCAGCTTCTGGATCAGGATGTCTCTGGACTCGGGGTAATTAACTCTGAGAAACTGACTATCCTTTACCCTGTCTCTCTGGTTTGATTTCCTGGAAATATAAGTTTGTCTTGTGTTCTGGGAATCCTGGTGGGCTGAGAGCTGAACCTTGGGCCTAAACCATCCAAGGTATTTAGAGATAGAAAAAATCCTCCACTCATGAAGTTGCTTCTGGGTCTGGGCAAGTCCTGGCGCTGGTTCTGACTTTCCCCTGGAAATCTGGTTTTGAGTAGTTCTTGGCTCTGGTTCTGAGCTACTCCTGGGACCCTGGCTAGTATTATGGTCTGTATTACATGTAGAATTGTATTCTGTATTAACGTTTGTCTGAACTGAATTGGCTGTTCTGGGGACTGAGTTTCTCAGTAACTGTAACAAACTCTCTTTAGAAATTACTGTGGTGTTGTGACTACATTGGGCAAAACCCTAAAATGGGGATAAGTGTAAACAGCTGGCAAGATAACCTGGGATAATTTAGAATTACAGTGGCCACTTTGGGCTCCTTTTGAGCTTTCAAACAAGAAACAAACCTTTAAAGGCTCAAAGTCTCCACCTTTTGACCTAAAGCTTCCAGAAGCTGTCAATGTTTACAAGAACTGCAGACTCTCATCAAGCTTGTTTTGTGTCCTGAGGGCTTGACTTGATAATCATCAGGTTAGGGGAGTCTCAAAACTATGGCAGGAAAAAGAATGTGGTTACACTGCATTTTTCGGACTGAGATGGTCAGACAGAAATGCAGGTTGCACTCCTGTTTGTGGCTAAGGGTCCTACCAGCTGCCATCGGCCTCAGGGGAAAATTATATTAGCCGTTAGAAGGAAGACTTCGTTAGGCCTTCATTGTAAGGGTCTTGATTTCGGGGACACTTGAAATTTTCACGATCTGACTCTAG
Source organism: Equus asinus (assembly GCF_041296235.1). Lineage (NCBI taxonomy): Eukaryota > Metazoa > Chordata > Mammalia > Perissodactyla > Equidae > Equus > Equus asinus. The sequence goes on along the minus strand of NC_091797.1, from coordinate 86,161,666 downwards.
CTGCAGCATAAATATAATTTTGACTGGCATATCTAAATTCTTAAACAATCAGAAGTGCTAATTTGAGCCCCACCTGTAGCCTCTTAGGCTGAATTTTCCCAAATTGGGTGCCTTTTAGCTATGAGTCTGAAGTATCTGCTACTGAGTACTCATTGGTTTATTGATCCTTCTGCTCCCAGAGATGGTCACTATTTTCCCTTGTCTCTGTCTTTTGCATCCTTTGCCATAAAAAGGGAAAGACCACAGGGTAAGATGCAGGCATCTCCATAAGCCTGTTGTCTCGGCAGGCCCACAGTAAAGTGTAGGGCCATGTATGTTGTATGTCCATAAAGTGGAAGCTGTTGCTAAGGGACATCTTGGAATCCAAAAAAGCCACAATATTGATGGGCACAGGTCAAGCAATGCAGAGCCATTAGGTGGTCACCATCTCAAGAAGACTCCCTTGATAGGATAAGTTGGTCACAGAAGGAGGTTGATGACAACAGGTCTCCTGCCAACCTTAAGAAAATGTCCGTGCAAGCATGAGGTACTCTGTAAAGCACACACAATCCTCAACCCTGTGGCAGCTCCCCTCCTAGGTATTAGTCTGGCTCCGAGAGACCCAAAGCATAGCTAAAGCTGTTAATGTGCATATAGGATCAGTTTTTCCCCTTTTGTCTTGTTCTGTCTTCAGAGCTTGGCTTTATGACCTCTTTGGTCATGAGGGGTCCCAGGCCATTGGAGGTCTTTGTTGCCTCAACTTTCATTGCTTGTTAGTGCACTACCAGCTGTGCAGCGGAAGCCTTTGCTTTCTTGGATTATTTTTGGGAGTGAACTTTCTGGATCCTGTGAGGGTTGTTTATTTTACACCCTCTTTTGGGGATGCCTGTTGCATCCAGAGCTAAGCCATAATTTCTTATTAGTTTGAGTCACTATTAGGATCCTACTCATCAAAAGTCAGAAGATGGTTCCTTAAATGGGAAAAACTTCTAAATTGACAAAAATGCAGCTTAAAGTGTGGATCAACCTCTTTCCAGTTCTTTGGGGAACTGTAAACAACCATCTTTGTCTTGCAGATCCCTGCAGGGCCAGCACTGTGGCTCTAGAAGGCAATTCAAAGTTCACTTGTCCTTTTCCAGCCCCAAAGCCTCCCCTGTTCCTCTCAAAATGCTTGTAGGTATTAGGATGTTAAAAATGAATAAGGCAAATATGCCCCCGAAACTCCATCTTGGAGAGAACTTGAGTGGTTTCTCCGTGCCTTTGTAATATAGTTGGACAGACAGATCAACCTATTACGTCATTTAAGTTACAACCCAGTTTGTGAGAAATGAGGAGCAATTGTCCTTGAAAAGAAATCCTTGCAAAAGACTGGAAATTCAGCTGTAGAGACAGTTCAGGTTCCACCCATTTTCCTTATCTCAAGGAGCTTGCAAGCCCTCCAGGGAATATCTAGACCATTACTAATTCCTAGGACTGAAGAAAAAAAAAAAAGGAAAGAAAAATGGCCATAAGATCACCCTTGCCAGAAATCTAGCAGGCTGAGTGTCTTCCCCACAAATATTAGTAAAAATGGCTTTAAACAAAATTTGGGTTTGTAACTAGTGTATTACTGTACCTGATTCATGGCAGTAATTTTAAAACAATAGGTGTGGAGACTCTCTGTATGTATTTTTATATGTATGTTACATGTGTGATATTTTACCTCCAGATGGTATAATTTCTAAAGAGCTCTATTCAGTTGGCTTAAATTAAGCACTTACATAAATTATTTCTAAATGTAACTAACCCCAATGTCTATCAAGTTAACATGATATAAGTTAATCTTTGGTAACTGAAAGGTTATTTAAGATTGTTGGCTTGATTAAAATGGGCATATCCTCACAGTTATCAGCATTGGATATAATGCAGACATTCTGCCTTTATTATATGTTTATTGGTCATATAAGCTAATGTTATCTCTATGACAAAACTATTTAGCAAAAATAACTTAAAATGATGGCTAATTTTGTCCAATGTCTCATAAAGTTTTGTAGGCAATCTAAATAATTATTGGGATCAAGTAAACTAAATAGATGTGGAAAAGATAAAAGTGTTGGGTGAAATTTTTTAAATAATTATGTATTCTGGCATTATATTTAAGATAACTTGCAGCATCTCTTTGGTAACTTGAAACTTTGAAGTTTTGCTAGGTGAAATTAAATGATAAAAAATTCATTGGATATCTGGGTCATTTTCAAACATGTTAGTGTACTGAAACATTATCACTAAACATGTCTAAGTTTATCTACTTTTGACTTCTTATTACAGAGAAACTAAAAGTTGTTTGGATCTAATACTAAGCATGTCTTGTATTTTTATTAAAAGATTGTGCTATGAAGTAGCATGTTTCCAGAAGTTATAAAAAAGTATTTTTTATAAATTTGCCAAGCCACAGAATGCTAATATAAAAGACAGTTCATAATTACTTTTAAGTTTTCACTAAAGTCTGTAAGGGTTAAAAATTCTACTGAAAATTATTAAGCAAAACATCTTTGTATTCAAGAAAAGTAAGATGTAAGGTATAAAGAATGGAAATATTTTTGTTTGTATTTTAAGAAAGATAAATTTGTACTAAAGTACTAGGAGGGAGAAAGGAAAGCATGGGACAAATTCTGAAAGTAAAAAGAAAGTTATAGAAGGTCCATGAAAGAGGAATCCTAAAAAGAGTTTTATGCATGGTCAAGTTGGCTAAAGATTGAAGGAAATCTAATTAAGTAAATAAGTTTTAATGTCAAAAAATAAGCTGTTGCAAAAATTAAAATTTGGTTCTCTTTCTCTTAAAAGGGTAATTTTCCTGGACTTTTAGTCAGCTTTTGATAAAGAGGTTATAAAAGGCTTTTCTTTATTTTCGAGTAAGTTGACCTAAAATACAAGTGATCTGTATTTTGTTAAAGTAATTTCCTATGGGGCTGGCCTAGTGGTGCAGTGGTTAAGTTTGCACACTTGCTTCAGGAGCCCAGGGTTCCCTGGTTTGGATCCCGGGCATGGACCTACACACCACTTATCGAACCATGCTGTAGCAGGTGTCCCACATATAAAATAGAGGAAGATGGGCACAGATGTTACTCAGGACCAATCTTCCTCAGCAAAAAGAGGAGGATGGGCAGTGTATGTTATCTCAGGGCTAATCTTCCTTGGAAAAAAAAAAAGAGTAATAATTGCCTATGTTCAAAAAGACTGAGGTCTCCCTATTAAGGTTTTTCTTGACTATTTTAACTCTCTATTTGACCTTGACTGTTTCTGTTGTCACTCTGAATGGATAACTTGGTGAGCATTGTTTCCTATTTGACCAAGTGTTTTAAACCATTTGATATTTTTGAAAAGCTTCCCCCCAAATTCAAATCCTAAATGAAGTCTTTCTTTTGACTTGAAGGAAAAATTTTTTTCCTTGAGAATTTTCAGAGGACCCCTGGGACTACTCAAAGAAATATATTCTCTCTCTTCCTGTGAAGAAGAAGATACTGAAAAAATTAGGCTTATTTGGCATGTTAAATTGCATAGGGAACATTGTCAAATAAATGATGATAAACCTTCTTAGGTGGTATTATGGGGGTAAATGTTATTGATATAAATGTTCAAAAAATTATTCCTAAAATTCTTATTTGTCCTGGTTGTCAGCCAAAATTCTAGTTATCTTGAAGTGTTGTATGTCACAGAAATAGGTTTCTTTGTCAATTGCCATTTTCAGTCTTTTGTCATTTGCAGATAGTTGCTCCTTTACTCTGATGGTTTTGCAAATATGTTTCATCTTTAGATTCATGGAAAAGACTGACACTTACTCTAGAGTACAGGTTTCTGATAAATTTTCAAAGGATAAAACTGAACTTAGTAGGAAATACAGAGCTCTAATGGAGAAACTGATGACTTCATGAAACTGCCAACAGAAGATGAAGATCAAGAATTGATTACACAGGACTGAATGAACTGATGAGGATGATTATAATTTTTGTGACTTTTATTTGAGGTGTTGCTGATTTTTAATGTTTTGTTTTTTCCAGTTTTAAGAAAACCTTTTTCTCTTTCTCTTCAGCTAACTATGACTTATAGCAATTTTGTAAAGTTATACGTTTGTAAGTAAAATTGAAACATTTATTTTTTATCCCTATCTTATCCCTCCAAGATTTGGAAACTTAACGAGTGAGTATTGTTTTCATGGCAATAATAATCTGTTCTGATTATAACAGGACACTATTGGAAACATTGGTTTTAGTATTAAAGCTTTGAATGGAATGTCATGTTTGAGAGAAATATGCACACTCAGATATGACAAGACAGCTTTTGAGGAACAAAGAGTGAACTTTGTGAAATAAAGCCACTTGATAATATAAGCCTGGTACCTTGCTTACAGGGTTCTCAGAAAGCTTACCAGGTGAGTAAAGAAGGCCAATTCTCTGGTAGGTGCCTGGAAACTCAGAATATTTGGGGGACCTCGACAAGAGAGGAATGCCCCCAAATCTGTAGGCATTGTAGGCAGAATCTGATGACAAATCTTTGGCTTGGCTTTCCTGGCCTCAAGAGGCCTTTAAAGTCCAATCTGAGATTCCCTATAAAAAGTTCCAGCAAAGCAGATTTAAAGGAGCTTATATGATCAATTGATTTTCTTGCTGTACTTGTTTCAATAATTGGGCCAAGTATATTGAAATTAGACTTATTTTACAAATGAATGAATCTTAATTGGCTATCTTTGGTAAAAATGAGGGTGACTTTTGAGAGAAAAATTTTCTTTCAATAGAAACTATAGCACACATTCGTGGATATTAGGTTCTAGTTCTGATAATTGTCTTGAGGTTTTGTTTTATATCTGTTAACTGGACTGGATACTGAATTCTTCAGTATCCTGAAATATATGGCTAAAAATCTCCAAATGAACATTTTTAATATTTTCCATGCCACATAAACATACCACTTGTGAAACTGAGGAGAATCCACTTGTGTATCACAACTCCAAATTCTTTTCAGCATTGAGAGTCTTATTCCGCAGCTAAGGAAATCATGAGTTGGAAAAGGCAATCTTAGATCTCTCCATGTTAATGGAACAAGAGTTCAACACCATGCAAACTTTGAAAATACTCCAGTCAGAGATTAACAGTCTAGCCTCTGTGGTCTTCCAAAATCCACCTGCCGTGGACACACTGACTGCCCAGCAAGGAGGAGCTTGTGCATTCATCAGTGAAAAATGTTGCTTTAATGTGAATCAAACAGGGCAAGTAGCATGTAACTTACATCTATTAAAAGAGAAGATTCACACTTTCCATCAGATGAATGAAGCTCACCCATTTTACTGGACTGACTTATTCCCAGGATCAGGAACTGGTTTAATGTAGTGTGAGGAGACGGGCTCTGACCCCTTCTTTTCTGCTTGTTCATCCTCATTCTAATCCATGTTCTTTTCTCCCTTTGCAGATTTCTTACTACTTGGCTACTAACTCATTTTCTCTCTCCACAGTCATTTGCTTAGCTTTTAATATGTGAAACTTCCAGGGAAGTTTCAGATGAGGGAATTGATGGGGTTCAGGGCAGGACACCCCAAGAGGTGCCACTCTGGGATGTGGATTATTTCAAGCTGAAGACAATCAAGGCTCAGAAGAACATCTGACCTTCCCCCAAATTGCTTAAAGGAATTTAAGATAGAAAGGCCTATCCCAGAAGGAGCTCTTGTAAATGATTCTAGGTGTTGTAGGCAGGAAGGCATCTAGCAAGGGCCATTTTATCAAAAGATCTCTTGTCCAGGGCCCATTGTCTACGGATGGACAATTGAAACATTTGTTTACCAAATATGAACTCTTTTCATCTTCCTGAAAATTGCCTTCTCTCCCTTTGAAGTCTCAGACCTCCATCTTCCTCTGCTTAGTACAGAAATACATATATACCTGATTTTGCCTGACTGTCTTTGGAATTCTTGATGCTTATGTGAATTCTCCACGTACACTTATTAAACTTTGTTTGATTTTCTCCTCCCAACCGGCCTTAGGTCATTTTTAATTCTTTGAGCAGCCATAAGACCCATAAGGAGAAAAGGGGAGGAATTCTCCCTCCTCCCCTACAGCTTCTATTTGTAAAAAATTCAGTATCTGCAGAGCACAATAAAATAGCTGTTGAGATTGTCTCAAATTATCATTTGTTATGTAGAGCCCTGGGGTATTGGATGGTTCTGTTCTCTGTTCAACGAAAGACCATGAAGGAATTGAAATAGAGAAGTCTGTTACTCACAGGTCCTGGAGAAAGTCCACAGCACACCCTGATGGGCCACATCAGAGGTTAAGGCAGAGGGCAGGCAGAGCATGGCAGGACCTGGGGCATATTCCTTATTGAGATCCGCAGGTGGAACGCTTTGGGGTTCTCAGGCTAAGACTGGATTGGCCAATTCAAATGAAAAAGAGGTTTAGGTAAGCTTCCCAGGGGTCTTATCTAAGGGGCACACAGGGGGAAGGCCCTGGGAGGCAGGGAGAATGCTTCTCAGAAGGGCAGTTGCAGGAGTCATATCAGGAACTGACACGTACTTGTGACTCTGCTGGTGGTTATCTAGGGTGTGCACTCTCGGGAGGGGCCAGTGTCACTTCAAGGCCCCTGCAGGCCACTTGGCCACACAAAATGGATGCTGAGGCAGCAATGCTATGGAGTAGTTTAGCTAAGCTCCCAACAAACTCTTGGAAGAAAACATTGGAGCAAATCTTCATGATCGAGGATGAGGTAATGGTTTCTTTCTTTTATTTTTTATTTTTATTGAGGTAACATTGGTTTATAACATTGTATAAGTTTCAAACGTACATTAGAATTCGACATCTGCATGTACTACAGCGTGCTCACCACCAAAATGTAGTTTCCATCCATCACCATATAGCTGACCTCCATTTCCCATCTCACCCTCCCCCCAATGGTGTCTTTGAATATGACACCAAAATGTCAAGAAACCTAATAAAAATATAAATGAGTTGGATTTCATCAAACTTAAAAACTTGTCAGCTTCAAAGGATACCATCAAGAAAGTGAGAAGGGAATAATCCACAGAATGGGAGAAAATGTTTGCAAATCATATATCTGATAAGGTGATTGTATCCAGAATACAGAAAGAACTCTGACAACTCAACAGTAAAAAGGTAAATAGCCCAATTTAAAAATGGGCAAATGGGGGCCAGCACCATGGCACAGTAGTTAAGTGTGGCATGATCCACCTTGGCAGCCTGAGTTCGTGGGTTCAGATCCCAGGTGCAGACCTAAACCACTCATCAGCTATGCTGAGGCAGTAACCCAAATACAAACTAGAGGAAGATTGGCACAGATGTCGGCTCAGGGCTAATCTTCCTCAAGCAAAAAAAAGGAAGATTTGCAACAGATGTTAGCTCAGGGTGAATCTACGTCAGCAAAAAACCCAAAAAACAAAAAACAAAGGATATGAATGGACATTTCTCCAAAGAATATATACAAATGTCCAAAAAGCACATGGAAAGATTCTTGACATCATCAGTCATCAGGGAAATGCAAATCAAAACCACACTGTGATGCACCCCCTAGGATGCCTACAGCCAAAAAGTCAGATAAGATTAAGCATTGAAGATGACGTGGAGTGATTGGAATCTTCATATACTGCTGGTGGGAAGGTAAGATAGTGCAGCTGTTTTGGAAAAGCACTGGGAAGTTCCTTAAAAAGTTAAACATGAAGTTAGCATGTGATACAGCCATTCCACCCCTAGATATGTACCCAAGACATGTCTGCACAAAAACTTGCTGTGAACTTTCATAGCAGCATTACTCTCAATAGTCCCAAAGAAGAAGCCATCCAATGTCCATCAACTCATGATGGAGACATAAAATGTGAACTATCCATACAATGGAATATTATTGGTCCATAAGAATGAATGAAGTGCTGATACAACATGGATGAATCTTGAGAACACTGTGCTAAGTGAAAGAAGTCAGTTACAAAAGATGCCATATTGTCTGATTTCACTGATATGAAATCTCCAGAATAGGCAACTCCATAGAGACAGAGAGTAGATTAGTGGTGGCCAGGGGATGGGGGAGAGGGGAATGGGAAGTGACTGCTAATGGATACAGAGCTTCCTTTTGGGGTGATCACAATGTTCTGAAATTAGACAGTGGTGATGGTTGCACAATTCTGTGGGTGTACTACAACCCACTGAAGTGTACATTTTCAGTTGGTGAGTATTATGATGTGTGAATAAAGTTGTTGAAAATAAAAGATTAAGCATCAAACTGTTTCCAAGAAAGAACTCCAGGGGCAGGAAGGGCTGAGCGCCAGAGAGAGTGCCATGAAGGAGACGGGTCTTATGCACTTCCTCATGGGGCAGAACATGAACCTCTGAACTGAGTAACACTGCAAGACACCTGCAGCTCCTCACAGTCATGGACGTGTGCCTCCCTCTGGCTAGTCTCAGCAATCGGTTATTTTTAGCGAAGATCAGTTTTCTGCCTCCAATCCCAGTTAACATTCTTTGTAATGCACACCTCCCTCCTGTGCCTTTCAAAGCCCCTGACTTATTCAAAATATATTGTGGTGTACATCCAAAAGCTATATAATGTTATAAAACAATGTTACTGCATTTAAAAATAAATAAATTAAATTTAAAAAAAAAAAAGCCCCTGACTTTTACTCCCTAGCGGGACACTATTTGGGTTTCTACCAGAATCTGTGCTCCCTGGATTGCAATTCTCTGATCCCCAAATAAAAACCTCTCTGCCTCTCATTTTGGCTTTTTGACTTTTAGCTCAAGATACATGGGGTCAGAAAGTGGGACCTGAAGTGATCTCACCTTTGGGGACCAGCGTCCCCTGGAACCACGTACAGTACCTGCACAAGCCACCTGGGGCTCACCCTTTGTGAATCACTGACTCTTCCAACTGTGAGTCCTCTCAAGTTCTGACCTCCCTCCACTTGATCGAGGTCGGTCCCTTATTTTGGGATTGGGGGTGACCGCCCAGGAGGTGACTGTCTCAGTCCTATGTGGTGGCCATTGCCACAGGAGGGGATCCCTCAGCAGAATTTTTTCCCTGGTTGGTGAGTACTCTCACTGAATTGAGGAGTTCCCTTATTGTCATTCCTGTCTGTGTGATTTTCTTTCACATAGGACTTCATTTTCTAAAGTTTCCCAAGAATTCTCTCCCTCAGGAACTCCAGCTAGTCTTATGTTTAAGACCTAAGGTCTGTTCTCTTGTAAATTTCTATATCAATGGACCAAAATTACTAAAGATGATTTAAAACCACAATGGCCAGTAGGGGGAACATTCTAATTACATAAGATCATTTAAAAGATGCACTTAAAAGCAAAGGCTTCAAGGGGCTGACCCAGTGGCATAGTGGCTAAGTTCAGGTGTTCCACTTCAGCAGCCCAGGGCTCATAGGCTCAGATCCTGGGCATAGACCTACACACCACTGCTCGAACCAGGCTGTGGCAGTGTTCCACATACAAAATAGAGGAAGATTGGCACAGATGTTAGCTCAAGGACAATCTTCCTCCAGCAAAAAGAGGAAGGTGCACAATGGATGTTAGCTCAGGACCAATCCCTCTCACCAAAAAGAAAAAAAAAAGAGCAAAGACTTCAAAGTTCTAAAATGACTTTGATACCGGACCTGTCAATCTCAAGTTTCTGTGCCCAATGCACAGTAGGCCAAACACTGAAACATCGGTGCTTGGAGATGGGGAAAGGTTGATTTGAATTGGCCAAAATGAGAAGGTGGGAGCATGGGTTTGCTCAAACCCACCTTAAGAAGAGCAGGAAAAAGGAGGTTTTATGGAGCAAAGGGTCTTGGCAGAGGGAGCTTTGGAGAAATAAAGGGTCACTCCCAATAAGCTCCTGGGCAATCTGACTTGGGGGCATCAACAGCGGCTGGGGGCCAGCCATCCTGTGATCACAGCCTCTGCAAATGCATTCTATTTCTTCTGGAAAACAAGCTAGCAAATCCTTGAGACCCATAAGTCAGCCCTCAGGTTAAACAAGAAAACAGCAAATTGATAAGAGGCACTCATGTCTTTGATGGGAAGAAGTCATGTTCTTACTGAATATCTATAGTAACCCTCAGGTGCCCAGCTTCGGCTTCATTGCAAGTTTTGTTGCCGAAATCTAGTGAAAAATTAAAGATATAAGAGGGACCTAAAAGAAAAGACTACACAACCATAAACAGAAGTCCACCAAGTTAGTGGACTGACACCCTCATTTCTCTTCTTGTAGGAGGCCCCTGGATGGGCCCCTCCAGTGTTGATGAGACTCAGGGTTTTCCTGGTAAACTGCTATGTTATTCTCTTAAACAGCCTAGGGGAAAATAAAATTAGAATCAATGAGGTTATTTAATACTGCCAGAATTATATACTGTTTTTCTAAGCCAAAAACTAACAAGGTTTTTACAATGATCTTTTTTCTTTACTAGCTCTCTGGTCAAAAATTGGCCAAATTCAAAGCTGACATTCAGAGCCTGAGAGGAATTTTTTAAACAGGATTTCTTCCCTAAGTTAAAAAAAAAAGCAACAAAATATGTCCCCAGAGAGAAAGAAGTAAATTAAGGATAATGCAAATGGTCAGGTAAATGAAGCTATGTTTTCATTTAAGTTACAACTCAATTTCTGAGGCATTGAGAACAACCGTCCTTATCTTACAAATCCTTGCAAATCTGAAAGTGCAGCTCTGCAGGCAGTTCAGATTCCACCCACTCCCTTTCACCAATCCTACACCCCGCATCTGACTTGAAGCCTTGGACCCTCTCCAGGAATGTTCCCATTTAGACCATCCACCATTCCTGAGACTGCAGGAAAATTTAAAACCCCAATCACCCTGAAAGTCCTAGGAAAAAAACTTGCATTTTTTTCTCTCTTTCATTTAAAGTTGTAATTTTTTCCCATATCTGTAGAATGAAAACACCTCAGGAGATAATACTCCACAGTCACCTGAGACTAAACCTGGCTCCTCAATCAGAAAAGCCTGAGGTTACAGTAAAAAAAGGGAAAAACATATCCTTTGAAATGCAGGCTGCTAGAGAGGCTTTTCCCCTAAATCTAATTCATAGCCTCCTTATCTCCAGCAAAGATAAATCTTAAACATCTTCTCCACAAATATTAACAATAACAAAAGCTTTTAAGCAGATGACCTTAACTTGTTCCATCTACTAGAGACACAATGCTTTATAAACTGGTCAGTTTTGTATTGTACCTGATTCACTGCTATAATTTTTCAAATGAAAGCTCTAAGGCCTCTGTCTGTGTTGGTCTATATACACGTAGCTACATTATACATGTGTGACATTGCTGTACCACCAGATGGTATAAACAAAAAGTGGATTTCTATAAAGAGCTCTATCTAATGAACTTAAAGTAAGAACTTACATAAATTATTCCTAAATATAATAGACACTGACTCAAATGTTTTTCAAATTAACCTGATATAAAATAATTGTTGATGAAATTAATCCACACCCAATCTATAAATGAAAATTGGGGTGAGTTTATTCTGAGCCAAATGTGAGGCCCATATAGCCTGGGGCCTTCCTTCCCCAAGGAAGGAGGGGCACTGAAGAGGTGGGGTGTACAGAGTGGTTATATACCCTCAAAGAACTTGTTTCACATATGATTGAAATGTCCCTTTTGCAACACTCATGAGACTGCTCTGTTGACCCAGCTATTGATGGACACAGCGGGTAGTAGGTCTGTGGTCTCGGTGGACAGAGAGGTCTGTTTTCTTGACCTGCATGGTCACAGATGATCACAGCAATCAGTTCCTAGCCTAGGGAGAGATGCTGATCCTTAAGGAAATGCCAATGTGGGGGAAGTTGCCCCTTTATCTTAAGGCCATTTGTTCTTGTCTTTGGGGCATAGCAAATGCTTAAAGCAGATATACAATGCATGCTCAATGGTCATGTCAGGCCCTTTTGGAAAAACAAGATCAGGCTGAATTAGGTTTACACCAAATGGCTTCCTCATATTCTCCAATATATCCTATTACTTGAAATTTTTGTTTGTCATAATCATAGCCAAGCAAAGCTTGCTTAAGTTTGTTGGCTTAATTAAAATAGACATGTCTTCAGAGTTATCAGCACTGGACATAATGGAAACATACAACTTTTATTCTACCTGGGTTATTAATCAAATAAGCTCATGTTATCACTCATAAAATTTGTCAGCAAGAAAAGATTAACTTAAAATGATAGCTAACTGGTTTAATGTCTCATGAAATTTTCATGAATAATCCAGTAAGATTGTTAAGAGAAAATGAACAATATAGATGTTAATGAAATAAGGCATTTTAAGTGCAATAATTATGTTTCATGGCATGTGTACTTTAAAATAGCTTCTCCGAATCTTTTGGTAACTTGAAACCTTAGAGTTTTGCTAAATGAAAGTAAATGATGGGAAATTCACTGAACATCTTGAAAAGATAAAACAGATCTCCAGATAAGCTAAAACAGGAAAATGGTAGCTACTGCACAGGGGTTGATCTACTTTTGGCTTCTTATTACAGAAAAAATAAATGATGCTTGGATCTACTAGTAAACACATCTCATGCCACATTAAAAAAATTTATGCTATGAGAAATATGTTTTCAGTAAAAGAAGGTACAAGGAATGACGATATTTTTGTAAGAGGTTAAATTTGTCCTAAAGTAACACTGGTTATGAGAAAGAAGAAAGGTGAAATTTTGAAGGTAAAAAAGAAAGTTTGTGGAAGAAGAACCCTGAGGAAAGAGTCTTGTGCGAGGTCAAGCTGGCTAAGATTGAATGAATTCAATTAAGTAAATGAGGTTTAATATCAAAGTAAGCTGGTGCAAAATTGAAATTTGGTTTTCTCTGTGTGTTTGTTATAAGGACAAGGTCTTTTGGGCTTTTAATCTACTCCTGATAAACAGATCATGAAAAGTTCTCTTCATCTTTGAGTAATCTGGCCAAAAGGCAGGGATTTTATGTTTTATCAAAATAACTTGCTGTGCTTTATGTTAAAAGCTGAGTCTTTCTATTACAAAGAGCTAAGGTTTTGCAGCTTTGTAACCTTCTATATTTGCCTTTGAAACCTTTCATCATCTTGGTTAAAAGATAATTAAATATTGTTTCATAATGATCTTTGATCCTATTTAGGCAAGTATTTGAAGGCCTTTGATGTTTTTGACAAACTTCTGCAAACCAGATTCTAAATAAAGTCTTTTTTGACCTCCAGCTCACATTGTGATTTTTCAGAGGATCCCTGAGACATCTTAAAAGATTGATTTTCTCTCCATATAAAAAGGGAGATGTTAAAATAATTAGGCTTATCTGATATGTAAAATTACATGGGAAACATTGTCGATAAGCAGGTAAGCCTTCTTCATGGGATGCCTTTACAAGTATATGTTATGAGTTCTAGAAATTACATGAAATTCCTGGGAGTCTAACATGTCCTGGAATAAAATGCTGTCTGTCCTCAGAATTGAGGCTCACACTAAACACCAGGAAAGTTCCTTAGCTGACTTTCATGCAAAGGCAGCAACCACAGAATCTGTAAAGATGGGCACATGTGGATGAAGTCCATTCTGCCTCTGCAAAGAACAGTCCCTCACTGCCAGACTTTTGTCATCCTGACATCATTATAACAAGGCAACAGCCTCCTCCTGGAGCAGAGAAATGAAGGTGGGTAAACAATGGCTGTAAATTCAATAGTCAGGCCATGGAAAACCCAAGAGCCCACTGGCTTCTTCCAAGCTCTCTCTGAAAAATTCCATTTTTCAGTTTTTACACTCCTTCACCCGTTATAGGAAAAACTATTTCTCTCTCAGAGGCCTCAGAATTCTTCTCTCTGGGTCCTTTGAGCACCTGCAGCTGGACTTCATTCAACTGTCACTTCCTATGGTTCACCAATATGTTCTTGTTGTTGGATGTGTTTTCTGGATGGGTTAAAGCCTCTCCCTCACCACAAAGCTGATACCCTCATGATGGCAAAGAAACTGCTAGAACATATGCTTCCCACTTGGATGCACCTTCCACAACCTCCAGTGACCAAGGCACCCACTTCACTGGGCAATCATAGGAACCTTAATGAAAACTCTGCAAACATCTTGGGATTATCACTGTCCCTATCACCCACAATCATCAGGCAAAGTCAAGAAAACTAATGGGAAAACTGGATTCAAGCAGAACAAGTATTAATTACCCAGGACTACATTACCTAAGGAGGATGTTCTAATGCTTTGTTTTTCCAGATTTAAAGAACTCTCTTCTCTTAAGCTATCAACAATTTGGTAAGACATATCTTTGAAAACAAGGATAACATGCTTACCTTTTCTCCCTACCTCATCCCTCAGAATTCAGAAACTTTCAGTGAGTATTCTTATTTTCACTTGTGTAAATAATCAGGCCAAGTTTTTAATATAAATGAATTACTTTTACTGTGATTATCTTAGGTAAAAAACAAGTTGTGGGAATGGGCTGGCCCCGTGGCTGATTGGTTAAGTTCATGCGCTCCACTCCAGGCAGCCCAGTGTTTTGTTGGTTTGAATCCTGGGTGTGAACATGGCACTGCTCATCAAACCACGCTGAGGCAGCGTCCCACATGCCACAACTAGAAGGACCCTCAACGAGGAATATACAACTATGTACCAGGGGGCTTTGGGGAGGAAAAAAATAAAATCTTTTAAAAAAAAAGTTGTGGGTAATTGTAGAGAGAAAAACTATGTTTGAACATTTATACATATTAGATTCTAGTCCTGTTAATTGTCTCTGAGGTTTGTTATTTACTGAAGACTGGACCCCCTGGCCTAAGATATGCCTTCAGTCCTGCAGCCTGTTCACTGTGCCCTCTTTGGAAAATATGAACTCCGTGAGACAGACACCAGCAGATCAGTGTCTGCTGGCACACAGCCTTCTGCTGCTCCCCTGTTGTCCTATGTGCGTATGACCAGCTACTGTGAGTCTCTACTGTTTTATGCTCAAGCCCATCACCAACATGTTAAAGACACTTTCCTGGATTCCAATTTAAAAGATGATGTTGGTCACAGTCTAGAGCCTGGTGACTGGGTATTCTGGGAGCATCATCAGAGGAAGACAGCCCTGGAGCCCCATTGGAAAGGACCTTACCAAGTGTTCCTGACCACTGACACTGCTTCAGAAGTAGAAGACACTGCATTCTGTGTGTCCCCCATTTGGGTACATCTTTGTGTGTGATTACTATGGGGAACCACGGGCTTATGAATGTCTAGACAACTGACATATGGCAAGATAGTTCCTTAGGATAAAATTTCATTTCCAGTTCTTGATAAAAAAGAAACCCAACCGCCAACTCATAGGTCTAGGTGAGACTTGGAGACCCCTTTCTATACCTCATGTACTCTCCATTGATTGCCATTGCCAAAGGCTTTGTCCCTTGGATTGTTGTTGCCTGTAATGAGCTGTTGATAAAAAAATATATCCCTAACCATAGCTAGACTGGCATATTATATTTCTTGAGCCTTAGCACAATAACAATGAACCCTGGATTCCCTAGCAAGGGTTGTACTAGATAATCGAATGGCACTCAGTTATCTCCTTGCAGAACAGGGTGGCATCTGTGTTGTAGCCAACACTTCCTGCTGTACCTGGATCAACTCTTTGGGAGATGTTGAGTTAGAACTTGGAGAAATTATAAAAATAGAACAGGATGTCTCCTATGCAGTATCTTTTAATGACACCCTCTGGTTACCTATCAGTGTTTTCAGCTGGCTTCCTTCAGGCATAGGTGCTTGCATGAGACCGGGACTTCAAATATATAATATGAGTATTACTGGAATTTTTTCTATGTGTATTTACATTTAAGCTTCTCATGGTACTACTCACTCAGATCTGCTCCAAGTTATACTAATAACTATCGTCCTGATTTGCATGATCTTTGGAGCCTTCAAGCTACTAAACATTTGTCTTTCTCGATGTTGTGTGTCTATCTCTACGTGCAGAATAATGATTGCTCAGCGACTTGAGATGATCAACCAATCTAGAAACTCCAAAAAAAGGACTTGATACTTTCTCCAGCTAGAGACCATGCCTAAGACTTATTTCCTGACTGCCTCCTTGTTGCTCAGATGTGACCAGAGCCTCTGACTACATTACTCCTATTGATGGTTAAGCACCATGCTTCCCCTCCATGAGGGTAACAAATAGAAATGGCAAGCCATAGGATATATTGGAGTATATGAGGAAGACATTTGGTGTAAACCCTAATTCGGCCTGACTTTGTTTTCCCTAGAGGGCCTGACTGTGGCCACTGAGCGCACATTGTATATCTGCTTTAAAACATTTACTATGGCAAGAACAAATGGCCTTAAGATAAAGGTGAAACCTCCCCACACATCAGCATTTCCTTAAGGATAAGCATCTTTCCTTAGGCTAGGAACTGATTGCTGTGCTCACCTTTGACCACCCAGCTCACCTGTGACCACCCAGTTTGAGACAGAACTGCCACCCTGCTGTGTTCACCGAGACAGCAGACCTACCTGCTGTTTCCATCAAGCGCTGTGCCAACAGAGCAGTCTTGTGACTATTGTAAAAGGGACATTTCAATCCTATGTGAGACAGCCTCTCTGGGGGTATATAACCATTCTGTGTACCCCACTTCTTCGGTGCCCTTTCTTCCTTTGAGAAGAAAGGCCCAGGGCCATGGTCCTCAGATTTTAGCTCAGAATAAACTCTCCCAAATTTTCATTTATAGATTGGTTATGGATTATTTTCATTGACAAGGGACATGGCTTCCCAGGAATGAGCCTCCTGGCAATGAGGGAAATATTAATAAATCAAACAGTTGATCTACAATGCTTTCTGTTGAAAATGTGCACAATGACAACAAAATGGAGTAACACATGTCAAGCCTTCTACAATGGAGCTGGGAGGCCACTAAGGAAATGGGGCTTATGCAGGCATACCATGTCTCTACTCAGAGGGAATGTCACTTTTGAATTGTGCTTCATTGTTGTTATCTTGTCCTTCTCTCAAGAGGTGTGCTTACTCCCACGGATAAGAACTTTCTGCCTTGGAGATGGCCTTAGCAACCAATCACGTATAGCCAAGAAGCAACAGTTGTTGCCAGCACCAGTCACAAATTTTGCAAAACATCTTGTGGAATTTCTCTCTTTTTGCCTTTATAAACCCTTGCCTCCTTTGTCTTCCTCAGAACACCTTTTGGGTTTCTGTCTGAATCTGTGTCTCCTGAGTTGCAATTCTAGTTGCCCAAATAAACATCTGCTGTTTGAATTGTAGAGAACTTTTCCTCATCAACATCTCATAGTTCTGGAGGCCAGGAGTCCCAGATCAAGGTCTGGGAGGGTTGATTTCTGGTGAGGCCTCTCTTCCTGGCTTGCAGGGGGCTGCCATCTTGCTGTGTCCTCACATGGGAGCAGGGGAGAGGGCAAGCTTTTTGGTGCTTCCTCTTATAAGGATACTAGTTCTACTGTGGGTCAGGGCCCCACCCTTATGGCATCATTTTACCTTAATCACTTCCCCTTTTTTCTGCTTTTTCTCCCCAAATGCCTCCAGTACATAGTTGTATATTTTTTAGTTGTGGGTTCTTTTAGTTGTGGCATGTGGGACGTCGCCTCAGCATGGCCTGATGAGCAGTGCCATGTCCATACCCAGGATCCGAATCCCCGAAACCCTCAGCCTCCGAAGCGGAGCACGCGAACTTAACCAATTGTTTATGGGGCCGGCCCCAACCTTAATTACTTCTTCTCTCCAAATACATTCACACTGACAGGGCTTCAACATATGATGTTTTGGGGGAAAATTCAGTCTATAGCACCCTCCTTCCTCAGGGCTCCAAGCATGCCATGCACACAGCTGATTTTTAGCCTGTACCATGCTGTGTTTTTAAGTACTATTTATTTTTCTGATTCTAAAAGTAACGCATACTTAGAGTAGAAAGTGTGGAAAATGCAGAGAAATATAAACAGAATAAAAATACGTGAACCCACAACCTAGAAATAAACATTATCAGTATTTTTATATTGATAATGTAAAGCCAGGTGTTCTTTCGGTCTTTTTATTTTGATGTACATTCATACATGTTCTTGTATACAACTTGGATCAAACAATATGACTTTTTTTGGTAACAACCTTCTTGAGATGTAATTCACACACCATACAATTCACCCTGTTAAAGTGGTGGACAATCCATCAGATCTTAGTGTAATCACAGAGTTGTGCAACCATCGCCACAATCAATTTTAGAACATTTTTATCACCTACGAAAGAAATCCAGACCCTTTGGTTGTCAGTCTCCAAACCCTCCCCTCCCCCAGCCCTGGGCAGCCTCTATTCTATCTACTTTCTGTCTCTGTGGATTTGCCTATTCTGGACACTTTGTATAAACAGAATCGTACAAAATGTTCTTTTGTGACTGACTCCTTTCACTCAGCATAATGTTGTCAGGGTCCATCCATGTTGTATCAGGACACATTCCTCTTGCTACATGATCCTTTCCCGCAGCAGCATGCTGCTTATTCCATTCTCTTCTAAACAGCTGTATTGAGATACAATTCACCTATTTAAAGCCCACAATTCAATTTCTTTTAGTATAGTCATGGAGGTGGGAAATCACCACCATAATCAATTTTAGAACATTTTCATCACCTCAAATTTCATTCCTCTTTATTGCCAAATCATATTCCATTGCATAGGTGTCCCACAGTATTTATCCATTCATCAGCTGGTGCACATTTGCACCTTGTGGCTATTAAGAAGAACGATGCCATGAACATCTGAGTACAGGTTTTGGTGGGGACATATGTTTCCATTTCTCTGGGAGTGGAGCTGCTGTGTCACATGGTCGTCTCCATGTTTACCCTTTTGAGGACCTGCCAGACAAACCATGTGAATTTTATCCAAAGTTTCCCAGTGTATTAATCATGTGCACTTTCACAAATTCTTAAATGTTCTTTAAACACTTGGCTTTAGTGTTTGCAGAGTTCTGAATCTGAGTTAACCATCCTTTGTTGTTGGGCACTTAGATTATTTCCAATTTTTGTGTTATAAACAGCATTTCAGTGGACGTCGTTGGGCATCAACCTTTTTCTGTGTCTCTGGTTATTTCTGTAGAGCAGATTATCAGACCATTGGGTCAAAGGTCACAGGCAATTCTGAGGCTCTCAGTGCATAATGATAAATTGCCTTCCAAAAAAGTTGTGTCAGTTAGGTTCTCACAAGTTGAGTGTGGGAATGCCAATGGCACACCAGCTTTTATTTTGTCTCCTGAGGTCACTGGGGCAGGGACTTTGGGCATCTTGACCCTGTGCCCAGCTCAATGTGCAACACATCATATGAGTTCCTGTTACATAAATGAGGGAGAGCAGAGGAAGGCCCTGGTTACTGCATGGACCATAGGGGCCGAGGAAGGTACAAGTGTCTGAGTCATCATGGCTGGTTCCCTAGGACTGTCTCCTAGTTGACATTGGGACTCAGTGAAGACTCAGGTGGTAACAAGGCATGACAAGGCCCAGAACCCTCCATGTGGAAGTGAAGTGGCTGATGGAAGATGAGGAAGCCACACTCCACAGTCATTTAGGGACAGACGCTGGTGGGGACGGTCTGAAGACTGCCAGCAACTCTGTTCTGTGCTCCACTCTGCGGGCAGCAGTCTTTATACAATGCCCTGGAAGAACGACCTTCACTGAGCTGGCGAGGTCCTCAAGCCCTCTGCTCACCTGGACATCCTGAGGAGACACCCAGGACCAGGCAGCTCATCACTTTCTGAGAACCTGACTTCTTTCACTTACACACACAGGGCCTCGAAGAAGCTCCTTAGGACAGCTTCTCTCCTATTGATGACAATGTCATTACTCCCCAAACTGTTAAAAACAGAGAAGGGAAAGGGCACAAGGGGACTTCTGGGGGCCTGCTCTATTTCTTGATGGGCGTCTGGTTACATAGGTGTATGCTGTTTCTGAGAATTCACTGGGCCCTGCCCTTAATCCATGTGCATTTCACAGCATAAATGTTGTTCCTCAATAAAAAATGAAAACCAGAGAGGTTGGGGGAAGAGAACCAGCACTGAGTCTGTCTCTGCACAGGCCCTTTCTGTGGGGTCTGTCGTGTCACCCCCTCACAGTGACCCTGCCTGGTAGGGATCAGCCGTGTTTCACAAGGACCCAGGGCTGAGTCCTAGGAAGGCTTTTACGTGGACTGTAGGATTCAGAAGTGTTTCCCTTACAGCTGAGGAGAGTATCTGGGCCAGGCAGAGGAGACTAATGATAACAGGTTAGGAACAGGAAGTAGAACATTGTGTCTAGACTAGTGTTGATCTCGGATTCAGAATCCAGGATCTAACATTGATGGATCAGGATTTGGTCCCAGGCCCGTCAGACTCCAAACCCTGAGGAATGTCCATTACACTAATGCTTCTGATAATAACCATTCATCATATTGAATAAGCATGTTTTGCAGGACAATTTCATATATCATTCCATTTTTTCTTAGAGCAGAGGGAACATGGGGACCCCTCACCCAGCCCCTCCTCCACTCCACCCTGCCTCCAGCATCTCCCTCCACACCACAGGGGGCTTTCTTTTTACCTTTCCCTCAATATTTTATCTAAAAGATTATGAAAATCTATAGTACACTTCAAAGATTAGTACCGTGAAAACCCATATAGCCTTCGTGTGGGTTCACAATGTTTGGGGTTTTTTTTTTACCATTTTGCCCGGTCTGCTTTCTTCGTCCCTCTCTAGAGGGAGCAGATATATTTAGATAGATATCACAGGAAACCTTTGGAAAGTAAGTGGCAGATATTCAGACACTCACCCCTCTCAATGCTGGCCTGTGAATTAGGACCTTCTCCAGATGACTGCTGTCCTCTTGTCGCACTCAGGAAATTTAACACTGGCAGACAAATCTAACATTGAAATTTCCCCAGCTGTGCCAATAATAGTTATAAATCTTTTGTTTTCTGACTCAGGATGCACTTCAGGATCTTGCATTGCATACAATGTCATGTCTGAGTCTCCTAAGCAGAACCTTTCATCCTTCTGCCCCTGCATGTCACCTCGTCACTTTCACACATACGTGCACTCAGCCACTAGGCCTGGAGGTGACAACCCTTGACACTGCTCACTGGGCCAGGCCTGGCCTGGCTTCGCTGGCCTCCCCAGCCCTTCACAACCATGTGGGGCTGGACCTGCCCATGCCCTGCCCCCCTCAACTCTGTGCTTTCCCCACTCTACATCTCTGCCTTGAACTTCTTCCTGACCCCTGGAAAACCAGCCTGAGAGTATCCTGGCAGGAAGCCCCCTGGTTCCCAGGGGAGCAAGTCCCCTCTCTGGACCCCACAGCCCAGGCCTGGCCCCACTGCCCCTACACCACTTCCAGTGTCTGTTTAGGGACCCTTCTGTCCCCATCCCCTCAGCAGGCAGGGAGCTTCTGAGAGGTGGGTCCCAGCTTGCTTGTCCCCCATGTCCTCAGCAGTGACACAGGGCTGAGACCCAGGACTCAGGCTTGGGGTGGATGGAGTCAGTGGATGAGTAAGATGAAGCCTGTGGGGGCCGGGCCAGCCCAGGAGTGGGCAGAGCAGACCACTAGACTCTCCTGCCCCCAGGACAGCCACTCACTGCGGGAGGCCTCAGGCGCGGAGGCCCGGAGACTGCTCCAGCTCCACAGTATCCCCTTCAACATTCTCCTCACTGGGGAGGTAGGGCCCAGATCAGGGTGGGTGGAGGCAGACAGGGGTGAGGGATGGGAGGCGGCGACAGCCACAGCCAGAGCGGCTTAGCCCAGGCCTCTCAGGCAGAGAAGTTTGGTTCTGTGCAACCAGAGTCCAAGGCAGGGGAGAAAGCAGCCTGACAAGAGGAGCTGTCTCAGCTGCTCTTATGCTGGGGTCCTAGGTCAGGTCCCCTCCCAGCTCTGGGCCTCATCCATGGAATGAGTGTGATGGGCAGATGGTCCGACCCTCCTGGGACCCCAGGCAAGGGCACAGACATCTCTTGGGCCCATAACCACTCGGCTTATGTGTACCAGCCCCTTCCTGGTGGAGCCCTTGGGCTGTCGGGATCCTTTGGGACATTCTGCCTGTCTCCTTGGTGACCCCCAGCCCAATACCCTGCTCACTTGGCTGCAGGGAGCCATGGAGTGGGGAGGCTGTATATGTGGACACATATGTCACTGCTGCCCAAGGTCACACCTGAGAATGTGTCTGGCCAGCTGCTCGCCATAACCTGAGGCAACTGCACAAGGACCATGCTCTGACCAAGACCCCAGGTGCAGCCCAGGGGCTGGAGAGAATGTCTGTAACAGAGCACATGGAAGCCCCAGCAGGCTGGCCTGGTTCTGGCTCTGGCATCCTCCCGGGGGCCTGAGTCCAGCATGCTGGAGAATTTCCCCATGTCCCCGGGCCCGTAGTCAGGAGGGGAGGGATGGGGGCTGCAGGAGTCCAGCCCTCTCTTGGTCCCAAGGAGGGGCAGGGATTTGGGAGTGCCCACCCCAGGGAGACAAGTGGCTGCCTTCTCAGGGGTCCCTGGTGACCAGGTCATGCTGGCAGCTTGCTGGTGGAGCCAGAGTGGGGAGGCCCAGGGCTGGGGCTCAGGCTGGGCAGCATCTGGAATCACCTGGAACCTGGAAGCCCAGCCAACCCTCAGGTCCCTGCTGTCTCTCAATCCCCAGGGCAGTGTCCATGGGAGGCAGGGTCAGAAGGGCTGGGGTGAGAGTTCATGGTCCTGAGGCCTGGTTATTGGAGTGGGGTCACGTGTGCCTGGTTGTCCTTGGGGCCCAGAGAAGGCTGATGTCAAGGCCACAGAGAGTCAAGGAGTAAAGCTGCTAGAGCCAGCAGCTTCCTGTGTGGTCCTCACAGGCGGGAACTGGGAGGTGGAGGCATCTACAGGAGATGCAGCATGGCCTTGGGGAAACCAGTGGGGGTGCAGGGTGGGCCTGGGACCCCGAGGATGGGGCCCCACAGCCACCAGTTGGGGCCCAGGTGCTCCTGCTCCCACCTGCCCGCGTGTGTCCCATCCCTAGCCGTCATCCCAAATCCCTGAGGGGGGGGCAGGGAGAGAGGCAGCTGGAGCTGCGGGCCCTGAGCTTGGAAACAGCTGTTGCCTCAGTCTGCACGTGGCTGTGTGCCCCCAGGGGAGCCTTGTGTGCCTGTGCCTGAGAGATGCGTGATGCGTGTACCTGTGGGCCTCGACATCCCGGGGCCTCAGGCACATGTCCTGCTGTCTAGGAGCCCTGGGAAACTGAGGGAACCCAGGAACTCCACTGCCATTTCTAGGCGGCCTCCTTGGGGTCCTAGTTCTGCTCTCTGGATCCGCCCCCAAGAGGACATGATGAACTCCTGGAAGGGAGCCTGGGCCCACCCTGTCAGGGACCCCTCTGTGCCTGGTATGTGTAGGAGTGTGTGCAGGTCCCCTCTGAGCTGTCCAGAGGGCACTGGCCTGAGAGGAGGACCCCGGGACCCAGGCCCGGCCATTTCCCTGACTCAGGGCCATCCCAGGGCTTGTGCCTCCCCCTTACAGAACCTCAGCATCTTTGTTGTGGATTAGGGACAATCGTCTGGTTCCTGGGGGCAGATGAGGACTCAGTGCTGCAAAGAACACCACAGTGACACGATGGCAGGCCATGGGGGTGGCTGAGCAGTTATTGCGGGTCCCTGGGACTTCGGGCCTCTTCCCTGCCCACCCTGCTCACCTGCCCAGGTAGCTGGAGTTGGTCATAAAGTGGAAGGTGCTGGGCAGTGCACGGCACCAGCTCCAGCTGTGGCCCACTCCCAAAGACTCGAAGTTTGGCACCTGGGCTAAGGTCTGAGGTCCTTGTCATGGACAGGCCTGCAAACCCAAGCTGCCCCAGATTAAAGGAGCTGCCAGCTCCTCGGTCCCCATGAGGAGGTGCAGGAGGGCAGGCAGGCCCCTAGCGGTCCTCATGGATTGGCGGGCTGCTCCGTGTGGCCGGGATCCTGGGCCGGTGCCTGGCTGGGGATCTGCATGTCCTGGGCTGTCTTTTCTGGGCTGCTACGTGTGGCAGTCAACCCCAGCAGCTCCCGCTGGTTCTCCTTGCTGTGCCAGATGCCATAGCCAAAATACACCGTGAGACCTGCAAGGGTGACACAAGCCTGAGGGGCAGGTCCCAGCCCAGCTTCCCTGCTTGCTTCCTCCTGCAGCCCACCCAGGGTCCCAGCCTGGCCCCCACTCACCAATCAGCAGCCAGATGGCGAGGCCCAGCCAGGCTAGGTAGCTCAGCTGCAGTATGAGGAAGATGTTGAGGAGGATGCTCAGGGCTGGAGTCACGGGCACCATGGGAACCTGAGGGGGCAAGGGCAGGGCTGCTGGGCTGCAGGGAAGGGCTGCTGGCCTGGGGCCTGATTTCTTGGGAGCCCACAGAGCCTTTCTCCACCTCTGGGGATTCTGGAATCAAGGGCCTGCTCACCATGCAGAAAGAGGGGGATGGGGTACTGGCCTCCCCCACCCCATGAGCCCTGGTGCATCCTGCCACAGCAGAGGAGGAAGGGGCGAAGGGAGCTGGCTGGGCTGAGAGTGAGGGGTGCTGGCTGGAGGAAGTACCTGAAAGGCATCCTCCCGGTGCTGTTGCTGGTGGGCCCCCAGGACAAGGAGACTGAGCAGAAACACGACGGAGCTGAGCAGGAGCAGCAGGGTGTGGCCCCAGGGTGGGAGGTGCAGGGCCGAGCCCCCAAAGACCAGCACGCAGTCCAGAGTGACGGCTGAGGACACCAGGACACCGAGTGCCCAAGCCACAGCGGCTCCAGGTCTGTACCCACCCAGGAAGCCAAGGTAGGGCCTCAGGGCTGGTCGCAGCTGCCCGGGCTCAGGGGCTGAGGCCTGCTCACTGCCCACCGAGCCTGCTGTGTCCAGTGAACTGGCTGGAGGGGACTTGTGGAAGCATAGTACAATAATGCCGGTGGCCAGGAAGGTGTAGGCTAGCAGTACAGTGATGGACAGGAACTGGAACAGTCCCCGAAGGTCCAGGAGCAGTGCCAGGAGAGCCATGAGGACCCCGAACACCAGGATGCCCACTATGGAGACTTTATTCCAGGGGTGCACATGGGTAAACACCTGGAAGAAGAGCCCGTCGGCAGCCATGGTACAGACCACGTGTGGCAGGAAATAGAGGATTCTGAGCAGGACAGTGTTCATGGCTGTGGCAGAGGGTGGGAGACTGGTTAGCATAGTGGACAAGCCCACCAGGGGCCTCTGCTGGGGTTCAGGGCATGGGTGGCCCCTTGGGAACAAGGGCATGAGTCTATCTGGGCTCTCAGAGTGAGCCTGAGTGTAGGTAGGGTACTGAACTGTTCCCCACCACCACCCAGGAATGGGACAGCCCAGTTCAGGTGACAGACCCACTGGAGAATCTGATGAGGGCTGAGTCCCTCCACCAGGCAAGGACCTGGAAGCACCTGCCCAGAACTGAGATTCTGTGTACAATTGGGAGGGGCGGTGAGTAGGTCCCTCCCAACGAGCCTGGGTGGAAAGTCTAGTCATTAGCACCTTCCTGGGCCCAGGATGCAACTGGCAACACAGGCCCAGATGCAACTGTGTTCTCTGGAGGCTTAGGGCAGGGCCCCACCACCCTGTCCCCTCCCCACTTGCCCAGAAGAGACCCTCACCACAGATAGCACCAGCCGCCACGATGAAGCCCGCCCAGCTGTAGCCCCGCTGGTAGAAGGCATCAGTGAGCACCCAGTCAGGATCCAGGCTGTGCCAGGGCACCATGAGGGTGAGCACAGTGGAGGCGAGGATGTAGGCACTAGCCACCAGTCCAAGGGAGATGGCGATGGCCATAGGCACAGCTCGCTTTGGATTCTGGGCTTCCACACTGGCGACAGCAATGACTTCAAAGCCCACGAAGGCATAGCAGCAGGTGGCGGCACCGGCCATGATGCCAGAGAAGCCAAAGGGCTCAAAGCCACCCTCATCAGCACTCCAGTTGTGCGGGCGGGCCAGGACAAACCCCAGGATGATGATGAAGAGGATGACGAGCAGGTTGATGAGAAGCAGCACGTGGTTGAGCCAGGAAGGGACACGGCCTCCACAGGAGATGAATGCGGAGGCCAAAAGTACCATGCCAGCAGCCAAGAAGTCTGGGTACTTGGCCAGGACAGGCACCTGCCAGATGCCCACATGGGCCACAGTGAAGCTGCGGATGCGGTGGCTGAAGATGGTGTCCAGGTAGCTGCTCCATGCACTGGCCACAGCAGCGCCACTAATTAGACACTGGAGGAGCACTGTCCAGCCAACAAGGAAGGCCCACAGCTCACCCATGGACACATAGGTGAACAGGTAGGCAGAGCCCCTACCAGGCACACGCACCCCGAACTCCGCATAGCATAGGCCTGCAAGCAGGGAGGCCACAGCAGCGATGCTGAAGGACACAAGAACCGCAGGGCCGGCCATCTCCTTGGCCACAGGGCCCGTGAGTACATAGAAGCCTGAGCCCACCATGCCACCCACACCCAGCAGGGTCAGGTCCAGCGTGGTCAGGCGGTGCTCCCACGGCATCTCTGTGGTGGACTCCTCCAGTGGCTTCAGCCGGTTCAACTTCTGGCAGAAGCGCACAAGACTGGCAGTGCTGGGCAGTCCCCAGGCCATGGTAAGCGGCTGAGAGGAGCACCAAGCCAGCTGCTGGCACCTACGAGGGTGAGAGAGGAGTGACAGGCTGCCCAGATTGGTTCTGACCAGCCTTCAGTCCTTGCTCTGACCCTGCCCTGAGGACCGAAGCGTTGAACCACTGGCTGCCCGGAGGGCTGGATGAGGCAGGGTCAGGGTCACAGCGAAGCATGGAGATTGCTTTGGCCTGCCTCCGGGGCAAGGGACGGAGCCTGGTGGAGGGGGACCTGGGCATGTTTGGGAGGGGCCCTGAGGGCGGGGAGGGGGCCGCCCCAGGGAGCCCAGCTAGGAACCTCTCCAGTGGTCTGGGATCCCAGGGTAGGGTGGAACACCAAGGCTTCCTGGGAGCTAGGCCAGGGCTCCGGGACCCATAACAGGAGTGTTCTGGCCTCAGACAGCAGCCCTCATGCCCACACTCCCAGCGCTGCCAGGCTGTATATCAGCGCCTGGTGGGAGTGGGGGACATCCTGGGCCCTGCACCTGACGCTGAGGCCCTGCCACCCACCTCCATACTGTGGAGCCACCTCCGCCATACCCCTGTCCGCAGGTAGCAAAGCCGTCACCTCCTCTCTGGCCTGAGTCTGTCCTAGCAGGACTTCCTACAGCTCACCTGCTGTCACCCTTGCTGCCACTATGGCTGCAACCGCCACGGCTCTATGCTGGTCCCCACCCCTGGGTGACAGATTCAGCACTGGGCCCTACACTGTGGTCCCACAGGCATTCAGCCAATGCCACCCATACCTCAAACGGTCAAGACCAGAGATCCCCAGGTTCTAGGGAAGCCCTATTACTGTGCCCGGTTCACAGGTGAGGACGCCCAGGCCACCAGGTAACTGACTAGCCCAGGTCACCAGGGTGGCCTCCGGAGGCTGGTGGGAGTTAAGGTCCAGGTCTAGGGTGGGGGATCTGGAGCCCACCCGCTTTCCACTGCTGCAGACACCCTCCTTTATCATTCGTCCCAACACAGGTACTCCACCAGCTGGGCACCATCCAGGCCCCTCCACACTGGGAGCTGTGGGGCTGTGGGCGTCAGGCAAGACGCTGGTAAGACGAGGGTATGAACCTGGCTGAGAGGTCCTGGGCAGCGCCTGGCCTCTGGGCACAACGGGATGGCAGTAAGCCACCCTCATCCGCTGACGAGGGAGTGCGCAGCTCTGGGACTGTTCTGTGAATTGGCAGGACTCACGCTGGCTGTTCTGAGCTCGTAGCTGCACACGATGTCCTGAAAGGAGGCAAGCAGACTCCTGGGGACGACCTCCAGCTTGGGGCGTCCCTAGGGCCCCTCAGACACCAATGACAGCCCTTTCTAGACAGGAGCACCTGTCAAGCCTGGGGGGCCCTGGGGGACCCTAACGGCAGCTCCCCACTTGCGGATATCCGTGAGAAGTATCGTGGACTGAGCATCTAGTCCATGCAAGTCTCCGCATCATGGGTGACACATCACGGGTCTCATCACGTGACCATCACAAACCCCTCCTCAGGCCTATTTATTCCTGGAGCTGAGGGCTCTTTGTCCTTCTGCTCTTCCCACTTCTTTGAAAGTGGAAAGGTTGGTGTGACAGGCTGTTAACTTGTTTACAACAAAATGATGACAATCCGTGCAAGCAAAGCACAATTAAAACAGATATCCTCTTCCCCCAGAACTCTCTCCATGTTGTGAGGTTTCTATGTGGCTTGTGGAATAGGACTTTAGGGTCACCTGCAGGCTGTCTGGCTCAGTGGGCTGGCGACAGGATGGTGGACTCCCAGACATGATGGTGCCACTTAGAACACTCTGCCTTAGCCCGCCCCCTTGCCCCCCTCTGATATTTGGTTGACATTGTCTCGAGGAACATCTCAGATGGGCTCCCACTCCCTGTGGGTATGACATCTCCCGTACCTGTGTGGCCAAAACATAACCGAGCAGATGTTCCTTGCTCTGAAATGCCCTCACAAAAATCTAGAAGAATACATTTCCAATCAAGAGGCTTGGGCAATTTGGTAACAGGAGCTCCCCCAAGGCCTTGCTGATGACAACCTGAGAGCTGGTGTGCAGGCTTTCAGAACACTGACTTTATCTACCCAGAGAGGGGCTCTCACCACACACCCCTTCACAGGCACCAACATCCAATGGATATTTGTGGCCAAGCGTGGTTGATGCAGTAAACTGTAAACTTCAAGGGATATGTGTGGGCCAAATGCTGGATGCCACTGATCAAGGCAGTTGCACGGAGTGACACCAAAAAGATGCAGTGAAGAGAAAGTGCCGAAAAATGCAACAAGAGAGAACACTTGCCACTTCATCCTACTTAGCCAGGATCACCCTGACACCAAACCCGACCAAGACATGACAAGGAAAAAAATCTACAGATCAACATCTTTTATGAATATAGAAGCAGAATTGCTCAAGTGAATACCAGCAAATCGAATCCAGCAACATATAAAAAGGATCAAGCAGGATTTATCCCAGGAATGCAAGATTGATTTAGCATCTGAAAATCAATCAAGGTAGTATGCTATACTAATAGAAGAAGGATGAAACCGCATGGTTATCTCAACAGACACAGAGAAAAATGGTCCACAAATGTGGAGTAGAAGGGACCGCCCTCAAACTGATGAAGACCATCTACGAAAACTCTCGGCTGCTGTGCTCAGTGGTGAGAGACTGAAAGCTTTCCCTCTGATCGAGAACAACCTCGGGATGTCCTCTCACCACTTGCCCTCAACCTTTCACTGGAGGCTCTGGCCATGGCAATTAGGTGAGAGCTGAAATAAAAGGAATCCAGATTGGAAAGGAAGAAGTACAACTGTCTCTAGCACAGATGACACGATCTTATGTAGAGAAAACCCTAAGGATTCCAGACAGAAAATGTTAGAACTAATGAGCAAGTTCAGTGAAGGTGCAGGATACAAGATCAATATACAAAAGTCAATTGTATTTCTATACACTAGCAATGAACTATCCAGAAATGAAATTAAGAAAACAATTCTGCTTCCATAGCCTCAAAAAGAATAAGTGTATGTATAAGCATACCTTAGAATAAATTTGACAAAACAAATGCAAGACATATACACTGAAAACTACTAAACATTATTGAAAAAAGTAGAAGAAGACCTAAATGAGTGGAAAGACAGCCCACATTCCTGGACTGGAGAACTTAACATTGTCGAGATGGCAATCCTCCCCAATCGGTCTGCAGATTCACTGCCATCCCTGTCACAGTCCCAAGTGCTACTTTGCAGAAATTATCAAACTGATCCTAAAATTCATGTGGAGACGCAAGGGACCCAGGACAGCCCAAACAATTTGACAAAGAACAAAGTTGGAGGACTTACGCTTTCTGATTTCTCAACAGACCACAAAGCTACAGCGATCAAGACAGTGTGTTACTGACATAAAGATAGACATAGAGATCAATGCAATAGAATTGAGAGTCCAAAAATATGGGCAATTAATTTTTAAAAATTTGTAGCGAATTTAATTTTATGGCCAATTCATTTTTTAAAAATAGACTTCAGGCACCGGCCCGGCGCAGCAGTGAAGTGCGCATGTTCCACTTTGGTGGCCTGGGATTTGCCGGTTCGGATCCCAGGTGTGGACATGGCACCGCTTGGCAAGCCATGCTGTGGTAGGCGTCCCACATATAAAGTAGAGGAAGATGGGCACAGATGTTAGCTCGGGGCCAGTCTTCCTCAGCGAAAAGAGTAGGATTGGCAGCAGATGTCAGCTCAGGGCTAATCTTCCTCAGAAAAAAAAAATAGACTTCATTTTTTTAGGGCAGTTTTAGATTCACAACAAAATTGAGCAGAAGGTGGAGTTCCCATATACCCCAGCCCCTACACATGCACAGCCTCCACCACTCTTAACATCCCCCAGTAGATCGGTACATTTGTTGTAATTGATGAACCTACATTGACACATCATCACCTAAAGCCCATAGTTTCCATTAGGGCTCACTCTTGGTGTTGTACATTCCATGGGTTTTGACAAATGTATAGTGACATGTATACACTATTAGGGTGTGCCCTAAAAATCCTCTGTGCTTCACCTACTCATCCCTCCCTCCCCACTAACCCCTTGGAGCCACTGATCTGTTTCTGTCTCCACAGTTCTGCCTTTCCAGAATGTCATATAGTTGGAATCAAATCAGACAGTATGTAGCCTTTTCAGATTGGCCTTTCTAACTGAGTAAAATGTATTTAAGTTTGTTTTATGTCTTCTCACAGCTTGTTAGTTCCTTTCTTTTTAACAGTGAGTAACATTTCTTGTCTGCATGGACCACAGTTGATTTATCCATCCACTTACTGAAGGACATCTTGGTTGCTTCCACGTTTTGGCAATCATGAAAGAAGCTGTTGTAAACATCCATGTGCAGGTTTTCATGTGGACATAAGCTTTCAACTCATTTGGGTAAATACCAAGGAGTGTGGTTGTTGAATCATATGGTAAAAGTATGTTTAGTTTTGTAAGAAACTGCCAAACTGTCTCCCAAACGGCGGTGCCATGTTGCGTTCCCACCAGCAATGAAGGAGCGTTCCTGCTGCCCTGCATCCTCAGCATGTGGTGTTGTTGAATTGGATTTTTGCCCCTCTAACAGGTGTGGAGTCGTATCTCATTGTTGTTTTAGTTTGCAGCGCCCTAATGACATAAGATGTGGAGCATCTTTGCATTGGCTTGTTTGCCAGCTGTGTATCTTCTTTGTTGAGGTGTTTGCTCAGATCTTCTGCCCATTTTTACTTGGGTTGTTGGTTTTCTTATTGTTGATTTTTAAGAGTTCCTTGTATATTTTGGATAACAATTCTTTATAAGAGATGTTTTTACAAGTATTTTCTCCTAGCGTATGCTTTGTTTTCTCATTCTGTTGGTGGCCAATTGATTTTTTTCTTCTTTTTTGGTGGGGAAAGATTCGCCCTGAGCTAACAACTGTTGCCTATCTTCCTATTTTTGTTTTTCTCACCAAAGCCCCAGAGCATGGTTGTATATCCTAGCTGTAAGTCCTTCTAGTGCTTCTATGTGACCTGCCACCACAGCATGGCAACTGACAGACAGATGGTGTTTTTCTGTGACTGGGAACAAACCCAGCTTGCCAAAGCAGTGAGCACTGAACTTTAACAATGGCCAACTGATTATTGACAAGAGTACCAAAACAACTCACTGGGGGAAACAATAATCTTTTCAACACACTGTGCTGAGGCAACTGGATATCCACATGCAAATGAATGAAGGCAGACTCCTACCTCACACCACACACAAATTAACTCAAAATGGATCAGAGACCCAAATCTAAGAGCTGGACCTATACAGGTGTACCTTGGAGATATTGCAAATTCATTTACAGACCACCACAATAAAATGAATATCACAATAAAGCAAGTTACACAAACTTTTTGGTTTCCCAGTACATAGAAAAGGTATGTTTACACTATACTGTAGTCTATTCAGTGTGCAAAGCATTAATTAAAAAGTAGTTTATTGCTGAAAAACACTAACCATCATATGAACCTTCAGTGAGTTGTAATCTTTTTGCTGGGGGAGGGCCTTCCCGTGAAGTTGATGGCTGCCAGCTGATCAGGGTGGTGTTTGCTGAAGGATAAGGCAGCTGTGACGATTTCCTAAAATAAGACAAGAGTGAAGTTTGCCACATCAATTGACTGTTCCTTTTATGAACAATTTCTCTGTAGCATGTGGCGATATCTGACAGCATTTACCCACAGTAGAACTTCTTTCAAAGTTGGAGTCAATCCTCTCAAACTCTGCTGCTGCTTCATCAAGTAAACTTACATAACATTCTAAATCCTTTGTTGTCATTTCAATGACCTTCATAGCATCATCACCAGGAGTAAATTCCATCTCAAGAAACCACTTTCTTTTCCCATCCATAAGAAACAATTCCTCATCTGTTAAAGTTTTCTCATGAGATTGCAGCAATTCGGTCCCATCTTCAGGATCCACTTCTAATTCTAATTCTCTTGCTCTGTCCACCACATCTGCAGTTATTCCTCCACTGAAGTCTTGAACCCCTCAAAGTCTTCCATGAAGGTTTGCATCAATTTCTTCCCAACTCCTCTTAATGTTGATATTTTGACCTAGAATCACAAATGTTCTTAATGGCATCTAGAATGGTGAATCCTTTCCAAGACATTTTCAAATTACTTTGCCCATATCCATCAGAGGAATCACTACCTATGGCAGCTGAAGCCTTACAAAAAAATGTATTTCTTAAATAATAACACTTGAAAGTAAATTACTCCTAGATCCATGATCAAAATCACTGTCCAGATCCTGCAGAATCCGTGTTGTGTTAGCAGGCATGAAAACAGTGTCTGATGGACATTGCACATCTCCATCAGAGCTCTTGGCTGACCAGGTACATTGTCAATGAGCAGTACTATTTTGAAAGGGATCTTTTTTCTGAGCAGTAGATCTCAACTGTGAGTCTACAATATTCAGAAAACCATGATGTAAACAGACATGCTTTCATCCAGGCTTTTTCCATTTAGAGAGCACAGGCAGAGTAGATTTAGCACTATTCTTAAGGGCCCTAGGATTTTCAGAATGGTAAATATGCACTGGCTTCCGCTTCAAGTCACCAGCTGCATTAGCCACTGACCAGAGAGTCAGCCTGTCCTTTGAAGCTTTGAAGCCAGGCATTGACTTCTCTCTAGCTGTGAAAGTCCTAGATGGCATCTTCTTCTGATATAAGGCTGTTCCATAGACATTGAAAATCTGTTGTTTAGAGCAGCCACCTTCACTAGTGATCTTAGCTAGATCTTCGCTGTAACTTGCTGCAGCTTCTCCATCAGCACTTGCTGCTTCACCTTGTGGGTTTTTTTCATGCAGATGGCTTCTCTCCTTAAACCTCATGAACCAACCTCTGCTGGCTTCACCCTTTTCTTCCACAGCTCCCACCTCCCTCAGTCTTCTCAGAATTGAAGATGGTTAGGGCCTTGCTCTGGACTAGGCTTTAGCTTCAGAGAATGTTATGGCTAGTTTCATTTTCTACCCAGACCACTAAAACTTTCTCCATATCAGCAATAAGGCTGCTTCACTTTCTTATCATTGGTGTGTTCACTGGAGTAGCACTTTCAATTTCCTTCAAGAACTTTTCCTTTGCAGTCAAAGCTTAGCTAACTGTTTGGTTCAAGAGGCCTAGCCTTTATCCTATCTTGGCTTTCGACCTGCCTTCCTCAGGAAGCTTAATCATTTCTAGCTTTTGATTTGAATTGAGAGTTGTGCGAGTCTTCCTTTCACTGGAACACTTAGAGGCCACGGCAGGGTTATTAGCTGGCCTAATTTCGGTGTTGCTGTGTCTCAGGGAGTAGGGAGGTCTCGAGGAGAGGGAGAGAGATGGGGGAACAGCTATTCAGTGGAGCAGTCAGTACACACACAACATTTCTCAATTAAGTTTCCCTTCTTATATCGGTGCAGTTCGTGGCAACCCAAAACAATTACAGTACTAACATCAAAGACCACTGATCACAGATCACCACATCAAATTAATAATAATGAAAAAGTTTAAAACACTGTGAGGATTACTAAAATGTGACAAAAACCTGAAGTGAGTAAATGCTGTTGGAAAAATGGCGCTGATAAATTTGCTTGATGCAGGGTTACCATCAGCCTTTGATGGGGTTCAGGGAAGACTGCCGAAGATGTGCCACACTGGTATGTGGATTATTTCAAGCTGAAGACAATCAAGGTCAGAAGATGCTGGAAAAACATTTCACCTTGCCCTAAGTTGCCTAAAAGAATTTAAGATATAAAGGCCTGGCCCAAGAAGGAGCTCTCATCATGGATAATTCTGTGTGATAAGCAGGAAGGCATCTAGCAAGGGCCACTTTATCCAAAGAGCTCTTTCAGGTCCCATTGTCTATAACTGGGACAATGCAAACATGTGTTTACCACCTGTGAACTCTTTTCATCTTCCTGTAAATTGCCTTCTCCCTCTTTGAAGTCTCAGATCTCTGTCTCCCTCTCCTTAGTCCAGAAAGACACATATGTCTCATTTTGTTTGACTGTCTTTGAATTCTTCATGCTTATGTGAATTCCCCATGTACACATATTCAACTTGGCTTGATTTTCTCCTGCTAATCTGCCTTAGGTCATTTTTAATTCTTTGATCAACCATAAGAACCAGGAGGGGATAAAGGGGGACTCTCCCTCTTCCCCTGCACGTTCTATTTGTAAAAAATTCAATGTCTGCAAAGCACAATAAAAAGCATATGTCTGTAATAGGTGTTGCCAAGATGTCAAATTAACATTTGCTAGGTAGAGCCCTGGGGGTGTTGGATGGTGAGCCTCTTTTCAACAACAGACCACAAAGGAATTGAGATAGAAAAGTTTGTTACTCACGGCTCCTGGAGAAGGTCCTCAGCACGCCTCAAGGGGCCACACTGGGAGGTTAAGGCAAAATGCAGGCGGAGAACAAGGTGGGACCTGGGGCATATGCCTTTATTGGAGTCCACAGGTGGAGTGCTTTGTGGTTCCCAGGTTAAGTCTGGACTGGTCAATTCAAACCAAAAACAGGTTCTGGTAAGGTTCCCAGGGGTCTTATCTAAGATACACACAAGGGGAAGGCCCTGGGAGGTGGGGAGAATGCTTCCCACAAGCACAGTTACGGGAGTCATATCAGGACCCGACATGTACTCTGACTCTGCTGGTGGTTATCTAGGGTCTGCATTCTTGGGAGGGGCTAGTGTCACTTCAAGGTCCCTGAAGGCCACTTGGCCACACAAAATGCATGCTGAGGCAGCAATGCTATGGAGTAGTGTAGCTAAACTCCCAACAAACTCTTAGAAGAAAATGTAGGAGTAAATCTTCATGACCAAGGATTAGGTGTTGGTTTCTGTCTTTCTTTTATTTTTTATTTTTATTGAGGTAACATTGGTTTATTACAGTGCATAGGTGTCAGGTGTACAACATTATAATTCAATATCTGTGTGTACTACAGTATGCTCACCACCAAAAGTGTACTTCCCAACCATCACTATATAATTGACCCCCCTTACCTTTTTCTTCAACCCCACAATGGTTTCCCTAATATGACACCAGAAGTTCCAGCAACTTAAGATAAATATAGATAAATTGGACTGCTTCAAAACTAAAAACTTGTGTGCTTCAAAGGATACCATCTGATATGGATCAAGGCTGCTGCAAGGAGACAAGTCCAAGGCTTCCTGGTCTACATGCCGACCTATACCACCCTCTGGGAAGTATAGGACATCCTGACCTAATTTGACCTGATTTGTATCCAAAGTTATACAACCACCCAATAACCAGACCCTATCTGCACTGATACCATTCTAAAGTATTTTTTTACACAATCTTTCCTTTGTTTGTAAAGAAATAACTCACATACCTATGCCTTATAGATTTAGCTCTACCCTCAACCCATTGCAATCTCTTCACTGCCCATGGGTGATGTCCCCATGCTATTCTCTGAATAAAAGAGCACTACTACCAGACCTTGAGAGTGCAAGAAATCTTTCTTTTGACTCCTTGGCTACCTGAGCCCTCATCATTACTTCTGGTGGCCCATATGAGGATCTTGCTTCACTGGCTTGTGAGCTTAAGTTCTGGCACTTCCTAGTGCCATCTACTTTTTCAAAGATGCATCTAAATTCACTTTTTCATCAGGAACCTTCTTGGACAGCTGTATGAATCCAACTTTGCTGCCCATGGCTACTATATGTAGCGAACCATGGCATCAGCCCAAAGAGAATCAGTACCTTAAGCCTGAGGGTGATGAAGAGTGAATTAATCCATTCTTTCCTAATCCTATCTCTAATATATAAATTTTACATGAGCACGGGTTGACCACTTAAGTCATTAGGAGGGTTGCCATTCTCCAAGCTTCTTGTGACAGATTTCTTTCCTAAGGCTGGATTGGCATCCCTCCCTATGGATCCTGACCACACTCTGAACTGTGGAAAAGTCACAATCGGCACTCTGGTTCAAGGTACGTACCAAACTCTAACATTTGGTTGAGTATGGGAAACCCTTCTTGGAAGAACAGCTCCAGGATGCAATTGTGTAGAATGTCCCCCAGACTGGCAGAAAATTCTTCACTTTTTTTCTCTATTCTTTTATCTCTGGGCCCATTCACCAGGAACCTATTACTGCCAGGCACAATAGGGGAGATATACAAGAGATGCAATGCAGGGGGATGCCCTCATCACCCCTTGCTATAGGAACCTCACAGGAGGAAGAATGGGTAAGACAATGCCCTAGGTTCTGGGGGGATTTCAAGGTAATGGACTCTTTTCTTTCATCCCTCTTAGAGTTACAGTGGCCATTTTTGGCTCCTTTTGAGCTTTGCAACAGAGAAACAAATAACCTTTAAAGAGTCAAAGGCTCCACTCATGAGAGTCCCTCCTCTCCTGGTTTCCAGGCCTGACCACCCCGGCGACCCCAAATGGGGAGCCCTCTCTTGGTTGTTGACTCACTGAGTATTTTAGGCACCTACTGAGTCACTTATGAAGACAGGAGTCCTGTGATTTATTCTATGAACTATCCTGCTGGGGTTGAGCGCCCCAGCACAAGAACTGTTGTGTGACCCTTATCTTGATAACCCTTAAGAAGAGGCCATGAGGGCAAGGCCTAATCTTCTCTTTTCCTTTCTTTGTCTGTCTCCTTCATTACCTCCTCTGCTATCAGCAAGTTGAGGTTAGGTTCAGGCTGGACATGAGCAGAACCTGCACCTTCTGTAAAATTTTAATCATTTTGCTAGGGACTTAACTCTCAGCTCCACTGTTAGGAGCCCTGGCCCCTGGCCCACTCTAGGCCTTTGCCTCCTGCTTCCCTGGCTCACCTTGTGCTGGCTCAGGGACTAAATGCCTCAGCTGTGCAGAACTTGACTAAATCTTAGAACTATGTTGATGCCTGAAGTCAGGCTCTGCACCCTTCTCCAGGCCCACTGTCAGTCAGACACCAGCTTTACTGCCATGGGGAACACCCCAAGCATCCCCAGATATTCACCCCTATGGTGCATTTTAACTAATTGGAAACACTTTCAATTGGATGGGTCATGCCCCAGAAACTCCATCTTGGAGAAAACTTGAGTGGTTTTCTGTCCCTTCATGATGTAGTTGGACAGGATAGATC
The DNA here is from genome assembly GCF_041296235.1 of Equus asinus. Lineage (NCBI taxonomy): Eukaryota > Metazoa > Chordata > Mammalia > Perissodactyla > Equidae > Equus > Equus asinus. Next base: position 86,124,036 of record NC_091797.1, on the reverse strand, counting down.
AACCTATAAGGTCATTTGAACTACAACCCCACTTCTGAGAAATCAAGAGCAACAGTCCTTGGAAAATCCTTGTAAGACTGGCAATGCAGCTCCAGAGGCAGTTCAGGTTCCACACATTTCCCTGATCTCAAAGAGCTTGCAAATCCTCTGGGGACTGTCTAGGCCATCACTAATTCCTACGACTGAAAGAAAAAAGGAAAAAGGAAAAAATGGCCATAAGCAGGCCCTTGCCAAAAAATCTGGCATCTTAAATAACTTCTCCACAAATATCAGTAAAAAGGCTCAAACAAAATTTGGATTCATAACTGGTGAGCTTTGTATTACTCTACCTGATTCTTGGCAGTAATTTTAAAAGCAATAGCTGCGGAGACTCTGTGTATGTGTGTCTATATGTATGTTATATGTGTGTATTATTTTACCTCTGGATGATATGGCCAAAATTAAGAGCTCTGTCTAATTGGCTTAAAGTGTGTGCTTACATAAATTCCAGATGTAATAGAAATTAACGCAATGTCTTTTAAGCTAATATAATATAGATTAATCTTTGGTAAATGAAAACTCATTCTAGTTTGTTGTCTTGATTGAAATAGGCATGTCCTCACAGTTGTCAGCATTTGGATATGATGCAGGCATGCAGCCTGGGTTTACTAGTCAGATAAGCTCATGTTGTCCATTAGAAATTTGTCAGCAAAATAATAACTTTAAATGATAGTTAATTTTGTCTAATGTCTCATGTTGTTTTCATGGGTAATCTGAACATAATTGTTGGAAAGAAATGATTTGGAGAGATGAAAATGGGTAAGAGTTTGTGGGTACAATAATTGTTTTATGGCCTGTATACTCGGGAAAAAACAGCTTCCAAATTCTTTTTGGCAACTTAAAGTTTTAGAGTTTTGCTAAATTAAGTTAAATGATAAAAATCTGTTGAGCATCGGAGTCATTTTTGGATAGGATGGAACACTGAAACATTATTGCTAAGTGTATCTAAGTCAAGTACTTTTGGTTTCTTATTGCTGAGAGGGTAAAGGATGTTTGGGTCTATTAGTAAACATGCTTGTACTTTATTACTATGAAGTAACATGTTTCTAGAAATTATAAGGTGTTTAGAATGCTGATACAAAAGTCCATAATTGCTTACTTTTTAGTCTTTGCTAGGGCCTGTAAGGGTTAAAAATTCTAATTAGTATATGTAATTAAAGCTACTGGAACTTATTAAGGCAAACATCTTTGTATTCAAGCAAAGTAAAAGGTATGTTTTCAGTAAAGAAGGTGTAAGGAATGGAAGTATTTTTGTTTGTTTGGGTTAAGAAAGATAAATTTGTCCTAAAGTACTAGAAGTGAAGAAAGCAAGCGTGAGACCAATTCTGAATGTAAAAAGACACTTGTCGAAGTTTGTGAAGGAGAAATTTTGAAGGGAGTTTTATGCCTGGTCAAGTTGGCTAAGATTAAAGTAAATCCAATTAAGTAACTGAGTTTTAATGTGAAAAATAAGCTGGTGCAAAAATTAACATTTGGTTTTCTCTCTCAAAAGGATAATTTTCTTGAACTTTTGGTCTGCTCTTAATAAAGAGGTTATAAAAGGTTTTCCTTTAACTTTAAGTCTACCTAAAAGACAGAAAATCTATGTTTATTAAAATAATTTCCTATGTTCAGAAGGACTGAGGTCACTCTGTTAAGATGTTTGACTGTTTCTGTTCTCATTTTGAATATATACCTGAGCATTGTTTGACAGTAAGTGTTGTTTCCTATTAGAACAAGCGTTTTACAACCTTTTGACATTTTAGACAAGCTTCTCATTCAAAGAAAAGTTCAAATGCTGAATGAAGGTTTTCTTTGACCTGGTAGAAGGAAGAAAATTTCTCTGAGGATTTTCAGAGGGGCCCTGAGACTTATCAAAGAAATTTGCTCTCTCTTCCTATAAGAGGCAAAATAGTAACCCAATTGGGTTTATTTGGTCTATTAAATTACATGGGAAGCATTGTCAAATAAGTGATGATAAACTTTCTTTGGTGGTATTATGTGGATGCATGTTATTGATATAAATTTTTTAATTATATAACATTCTTACAATTCTGATCTGTCCTGGTTGTCAGCCATAATTCTAGTTATTATGTTGAAGTGTTGCATGTCACAGAAGTAGGCAGGTTTCCTTGTCAATTGCTCTTTTGAGTCTTTTGTCACTTGCAGATAGTTGCTGTTTTACCCTGATGCTTTCTGCTTTTGCAAATATGTTTCATCTTCAGAGAAATTCATGCAAAGGATTCTGACACAGGATTCTAGCATACAGGTTTCTAATAAACTTTCAGATCATAAAACTGAACTGGTAAGATATTATAGAATTCCAACAGAGAAAGTGATGACCTCATAAATCTGCTAACAGAAGATCAACATCAAGAATTGATTATACAGGTCTGTATGAACTGATGAGAATGATTATAATTTTTTATGATTTTGTTTGAAATATCATTGACTTTTTGATGTTTTGCTTTGTTTTCTCAGATTTAAGGAAATCCTTTTCTCTTATGCTAACAATGACTTCTAGCAATTTGGTGAAATTCTACCTTTGTGAGCAGGACTGATACATTTATCTTTTTCTCCCTACCTGACCACTCCAAAATTTGGAAACTCAGTGAGTGTGTGAGTATGTTTATTTCATCGCAGTATAGTTATTTGCATAAGCTCATGAAGAATCTGTTCTCCTTATAACAGGACACATTTGGAAACATTGGTTATATAAACAAGGCTTTGACTGGAATGTCATATTTGAGAGAAGGATATAGACTCAGATATGACAAGACAGCTTCTGAGGAATATGGTTGACTTTCTGAAACAAAGCCACTTGGAAATATTGGCCTGGTACCTCGATTACAGAGATTCTAGCAATTGTACCTGGTAAGTAAGGAAGGTCACTTATCTGGCAGCTGCCTGGAACCTCAAAATATTTTGCAGGACCTCAAGAAGACAGGAATCCACCCAAATCTGTAGACATTGCAAGCAAACTCTCATGGCAAGTCCTCGGGTTGGCTTTTCTGGCCTTGAGAGGCCTTTACAGTTCAATCTGAGATTCCTCATAAAAAATTCCTGCAAAGCAGATTTAAAAGAGCCTATACAGTCAAGTGCTATTCTTGCCGCACTTATGTAAATAATTGAACCAAGTTTTATGGAAACTACACTTCTTTTGCAACCTAGTTACTCTCAATTTGTCTATCTTTTGTAAAAAAAAAAATGAAGGTGATTTTAGAGAGAAAAATTTTGTTTCAGTGGAAGCTATAGTACACATTCATAGATATTAGATTCTATCTCTTCTCTTCAACGAGATTCATTTATTACTAATCATAATGTCTCCTTGTGGCCATCCGTCTCTGATACCTGGGAGCTACCTGGCCACAAACAAACTTTTTCCTTCAACTCTACTGCCCAAGTACTAACTAGATTCACCTTGTCACAGGTGGATCATAAACAATGAGCTCCTGAGGTAAAGTCCCCAAACTATTGATACACACAGGATGGACTATAACAAATTTGGAGTGAAGATATTAGGCTCACTCCTCCTAGTGGTCAACTCAGTCAAAAGGCCACTCTATGCTGGGGACAAACCAATCACACTTGTGATACTTGGCCTAATAGCATCCGATCCATGTGACAAATTCACCATTACATGTGTTTTCATATCATAGCCTTAAAAAATACTATTTGGTTTGGGACTGACCAGGATAAACAGCCGAGCACACGTTGGTTAGTCCCTAATGGCACTCAGTGGTTATGTGGCTCCAATTTATGGCCTTGGCTACTGCCTGGAAGCATTGGGTGATGCACCCTAGGTTTCATCTGGATGCAAGGTAGAACTACATTTTCTCTATCTCCTGCTGCTAACCTGCCCAATCTACAGTAACGTTGGACTCATTCTGTCTTCTACTGGTATGATCACTTTGCCTCAATTTTCCTTCACCAATTAGGAATTGAAAGTGTCATCTGGCGCATGGAAGCCTTAAACAAATTTACCATGAAGACATTAAAGGATACACAACATAGCCTTTTGCTGCTGAACTTAGAAGCATCCCAAATGTGTAAGGCAGTCCACCAAAACCAAATGGCACTGGATGTCTTGACAGCAGCACAGGGAGGCACTAGTGCCATTATAAAAACTGAATGTTGTGTCTATATTCCTGACTATTATCAAAATATCTCCGGCCTCCTGTCCGGTATGAGTCACCAAATTAAATCCATGTCTGACCCTACCCTATCCGTAAATGATTGGTTGCACTCCTGGTCAGGTCCAGGTCTCTGGACTACTGTCAAAACTTTATTCATTGCATTAATCATATTGCTTGTATTTCTTATTATAGTTTGTTGTCTATTTCGTTGTTTGTCTTCCACATGTCAACAAAGCTTCGCCCCCTGGACCACTTCTTCTCAAATGATTCTCTTGTCTCCAGGGGATCCGTATATCTTGTCTGCCATGGACTCCATGGGCACAACATTCCTGTCCACTGAATTTCCTGCCTGTACCCCTATGGCCCAATTTAGGGACAGATCTATGACCTTGTACAGCTGGAAGTAGTTACACAAGATTGACCATCATCCAAATCCCCAAAGGAGGTTGGGGCCAAACGGGTTCAGGGGGATTTTATGAGGAAGATTAAGTCTGCCCCAGGGAGAGAAGCCCAAGGTGTTCTGGTGTGCATACCGATCTATATCATCCTCCAGGAAGCATAGGACTTTCTGACCTGATTCATATCCAAAGTTATAAGAGCACCCGAGAGCCAGATATCACCTGCACTGATACAATTTTAATGACTGTTTTACCTGGCCTTTCCTTTGTCTTGTAAATAAATAACTCACATACCTATGTCTTATAAATTTAGCCCTACCCTCAACCGATTGCAGCTCTTCACTGCGCATGGATCCTGTTCCTATGATATTCTCTGAATAAAAGAGCACTACTACCAGGCCTTGAGAGTCCAAGAAATATTTCTTTCAACTCTTTGGCTTGCCAAGCCCATATCACCATCAAGAAAGGGAAAATATAATAAGCCACAGAATGGGAGGAATTGTTTGCAAATCATATTTCTGATAAGGGCATTTTATCCAGAATATACAAAGAACACTTACAACTCAACAGTAAAAAGACAAATTCCAAAATTTAAATATGGGCAAAGAATCTGAATAGACATTTCTCCAAAGAAGACACATAAATGTCCAATAAGCACATAGAAAGGTTCTTGATATCATTAGTCATTAGGGAAATGCAAATCTAAACCACAGTATGATGCATCCCCCAGGATGTTTGCCATTTTTATTCCTGAAAATCATGGTCAATGAACGCTTGCTTAAGTTTGTTGGTTTAATTAAAATAAACATGTCTTCAGAATCATCAACATTGGACATAATGGAAACATACAACTTTTATTATACCTGGGTTATTAGTCAAATAAGCTCATGTTATCACCCATAAAATTTTTCAGCAAGAAAAGATTAACTTAAAATGATAGCTAACTGGTTTAATGTCTCATGAAATTTTCATGAATAATCTAAGTATGATTGTTAAGAACAACTGTATTATATAGATGTTAATGAAATAAGGCATTTTAAGTGCAATAATTATGTTTTATGGTATGTGTACTTTAAAATAGCTTCTCCAAATCTTTTGCCAACTTGAAACCTTAGAGTTTTGCTAAATGAAAGTAAATGATGGGAAATTCATTGAACATCTTGAAAAGATAAAACAGATCTTCAGAAAAGCTAAAACAGGAAAATGGTAGTTACTGCACAGGGGTTGACCGACTTTTGGCTTCTTATTACAGAAAAATTAAGCGATGTTTGGATAAATTAGTAAAAAAATCTCATGTCACCTTAAAAAAATTTATGCTATCAGAAATATATGTTTTCAGTAAAAGCAGGTACAGGGAATGGAGATATTTTTGTAAGATGGTAAATTTGTCCTAAAGTAACACTGGTTATGAGAAAGAAGAAAGGTGTAATTCTGAAGGTAAAAAAGAAAGTTTGTGGAAGAAGAATCCTGAGGAAAGAGTCTTGTGTGTGATCAAGCTGGCTAAGATTGAATGAATTCAATTAAGCAAATGAGTTTTAATATCAAAAGTAAGCTGGTGCAACATTGAAATTTGGTTTTCTCTGTGTGTTTGTTATAAGGACAAGCTCTCTTGGGCTTTTAATTGACTCCTGATAAAGAGATAATGAAAAGGGTTTTTTGGTCTTTGAGTAATCTGGCCAAAAGGCAGGGATTTTATGTTTTATCAAAATAACTTGCTGTGCTTTATGTTAAAAGCTGAGTCTTTCCATTACAAAGAGCTAAGGTTTTGCAGCTATGTAACCTTCTATATTTGCCTTTGAAATCTTTTTGTCACCTTGGTTAAATGGATAATTAAATATCGTTTCATAATGATGTGTGATCCTACTTAGGCAAATATTTGAAGCCCTTCTTTGATATTTTTGACAAACTTCCCCAAACCAGATTCTAAATGAAGTCTTTTTTGACCTCTAGCTCACATTGTAATTTTTCAGAGGATCCCTGAGACATGTCAAAAGATTGATTTTCTCTCCATATAAAAAGAGGGATGTTAAAATAATTAGGCTTCCCTGATATGTTAAATTACATAGGAAGCACTGTCAAATAAGCAATTAAGCTTCTTTACGTTATATCTCTACAAGTATATGTTATGAGTTCCAGAAATTCCATGAAATTCCTGGGAGTCTAACATGTCCTGGGATAAAATACTGTCTGTCATCAGAATTGAGGCTCACACTAAACATCAGGAAAGCTCCTTAGCTGACTTTCATGCAAAGGAAGCAATCACGGCATCTGTAAGGATGGGCACATGTGGATGAAGTCCATTCTGCCTCTGCAAAGAATAGTCCCACACTGCCAGAATTTTGCCATACTGACGTCCTTATAACAAGGCAACAGTCTGCTCCTGGAGCAGAGAAATGAAGGCGGGTAAACAACAGCTGTAAATTCAACAGTCAGGGCTAGGAAAACCCAAGATGGCCACTGGGCTCTTCCAAGCTCTCTGAAAAATCCCATTTTTCATTTTTTACATTCCTTCACCCAATAGAGGAAAAACTATTTCCGTCCCCAGAGGCCTCAGGATTCCTCCCTCTGGGTCCTTTGAGCACCTGCAGCTGGACTTCATTCAACTGCTACTTCCTGTGGCTCATCAGTATGTTCTTGTTGTTGGATGTGTTTTCTGGGTGAGTTAAAGCCTCTCCCTCACCACAAAGCCGATGACCTCACAATGGCAAAGAAAATGCTAAAACACGTGCTTCCCACTTGGGATGCACCTTCCACAACCTCCAATGACAAAGGCACCCACTTCACTGGGCAATCATAGGAACCTGAATGAAAACTCTGCAAACTTCTTGGGATTATCACTGTCCCTATCACCCTCAATCATCAGGCAAAGTCATGAAAACTAATGAAAAAATGAGGTCAAGCAGAACAAATATTAATTACCTGGGACTACATTAACTGAGGAGGATGTTCTAATGTTTTGTTTTTCTAGACTTAAAGAGATCTTTTCTGTTAAGCTACCAACAGCTTGGTAGGACATAGCTTTGTGAACAAAGATGAAATATTTACCTTTCCTCCCTCTCTGATCCCTCCCGAATTCAGAAACTCTCAGTATTCTTATTTTCACTTATATAAATAATCAGGCCAAGTTTTTAGTATAAATGAGTTAGTTTTGCTGTGATTATCCTTGGCAAAAAAAAAAGAGTTGAGGGTAATTGTAGGGAGAAAAATTATGTTTTGCACCTTTATACATATTAGATTCTAGTTCTGTTAATTGTGTTTGTGGTTTGTTCTATACTGTGGACTGGACCCCCCTGGCCTAAGGTATTGCCTTCAGTCCTGCAGACTGTGCGCTGTGCTCTCTTTGGAAAATACAAACCAACTGCACAAGGCAGTCACCAGCAGATCAGTGTCTGCTGGCACACAGGCTTCTGCTGCTCCCCTGTTGTCTTATGCACCTATGACCAGCTACTGGGAGTCTCTACAGTCTTACGCTCAACCTATCAACAGGTTAAAGACCCTTTCCCAGATCCCATTTTAAGCATCCTGTTGGTCAGTCTAGAGCCTGGTGACTGGGTGTTCTGGAAGCATCATCAGAGGAAGCCCTTGAGCCCCATCGGAAAGGACCTTACCACGTGCTCCTGACCATTGACACTGCTAGTGAACTAGAAGGCATTGCATTCTGTGTGCTCCCTGTTGAGTACATCTTTGTGTGTGATTACTGTGGGGAACCATGGGCTTATGAATGTCTAGACAGCTGGCATATGACAAGATAATCCCTTTAGGATATCATAATATTCCATTTCCAGTTCTTGTTTAAAAAGAAACCCAAACCCCATCTCATAGGTCCGGGTGAGACTTGGAGACCCCTTTTATACTCCTTCTTCTCTTCATTGATTGCCATTGCCAAAGGCTTTGTCCCTTGGATTGACGGTGCCTGTAATGAGCTATTGAGAAAAAAATGTATCCCTAACTATAGCTACCCTGGCATATTCTATTTCTCGAGCCTTAGCACAATAACACTGACCCCTGGATTCTCTAGCGAGGGTTGCATTAGATAATAGAATGGCACTCAGTTATCTCCTTGCAGAATAGGGTGGCATCTGTGTTGTAGCCAACACCTCCTGCGGTACTTGCATCAACTCTTCTGGTGATGTTGAGTTAGAACTTGGAAAATTTATAAAAATAGCACAGGATGTCTCCTGTCCAATGTCTTTCAATGACACCCTCTGGTTCCCTATCAGTGTTTTCAGCTGGCTTCCTTCAGGCAGAGGGGCTTGGATGAGACCAGGACTTCAAATATGGTTTATGATTACTACTGGAATTCTTGTATGTGTACTTGCATTTAAGTTTCTTATGCTACTACTCACTCAGATCTGCTCCAAGTTATACTAATAACTATGGTCCTGATTTGCACGATCTTTGTAGCCTTCAAGCTACTAAACATTTGTCTTTCTCGATGTTGTGTGTCTATCTCTACGTGCAGAATAATGATTGCTCAGCGACTTGAGATGATCAACCAATCTAGAAACTCCAAAAAAAGGACTTGATACTTTCTCCAGATAGAGACCCTCCCTAAGACTTATTTCCTGACTGTCTCCTTGTTGCTCAGATGCAGCCGGAGCCTCTGACTGCATTACTCCTATTGAAGATTGAGCACCTCGCTTCCCGCCATGAGGGACATGACTTCCCGGGAATGAGCCTTCCTGGCAATGAGGGAAATATCAGTATGTCAAACAGTTGATCTACAATGCTTTGTGTTCAAAATGTGCACAGTGACAACAAAATGGAGTAACATATGTCAAGGCTTCTAAAATAGAACTGAGAGGCCACTAAGGAAATGCGGCTTATGCAGGCCTCTACTTATGCATGTCTCTACTCAGAGGGAATGCCAATTTGAACTGTGCCTCATTGTTGTCATCTTGCCCTTCTCTCAAGAAGTGTGCTTACTCCCATGGATAAGAACTTTCTGCCTTGGAGATGGCCTTAGCAACCAATCACGTATAGCCAAGAAGCAACAGTTGTTGCAAGCATCAGTCACAAATTTTGCAAAACATCCTGTGTAATTTCTCTCTTTGTGCCTTTATAAACCCTTGCCTCCTTTGTCTTCTTTCAGGTTTCTGCCCGAGTCTATGTCTCCCGAGTTGCAATTCTAGTTGCCCAAATAAACATCTGCTACTTGAGTTGTAGAGGACTTTTCCTCATCGACATCTCATAGTTCTGGAGGCCAGGAGTCCCAGATCAAGGTCTGGGAGGGTTGATTTCTGGTGAGGCCACTCTTCCTGGCTTGCAGAGGACTGCCCTCTTGCTGTGTCCTCACAAGGGGGGAGGGGAGAGAGCAAGCTTTCTGGTGCTTCTTCTGGTAAGGATACTAATTCTACTGTGAGTCAGGGCCCCAGCCTCATTTAACCTTAATTAATTCCTGTCTCCAAATACATTCACATTGACAGTAGGGCTTCAACATATGAGATATTGGGGAAAACAGTCTGTAGCACCCTCCTTCCTCAGGGCTCCAAGCATGCCATGCACACAGCTGAATTGTAGCATGCACCATGTTGTGTTCTTAAGTACTATTTATTTTTCTGGCTCTAAAAGTAATGCATACTTAGAATAGCAAGTGTGGAAAATGCTGAAAAATATAAACAAGATAAAAATACATGAACCCACAACCTAGAGATAAGCATTATTAATAACGCCAGGGGCTCTTTTGGTCTTCTTTTTTTTTTTTTTGAGTGTATACATTCGGGACAAGCACTGGGCCCAGCTTCTGATGGAAGATGTTTCCCCGACCAAGAGGCAGCCGGGAGAGGGAGGTGATGCGTTCAGGTCAGACTCTCAGAATCCAATGCGCCTAAGGGCCATCTGAAGACCGTCCAGCAGATGGCTGCAAATGGGGATCCAGAGCTTAAGAGAGAGTCTGGGTTCCAGCCAAGGGCAGGAGGGGGTGAGCCTCAGGCTGGGGACGGGAGTGCTGCAGGGGCTCCTCTGCCAGTTGAGGGAGCTGAGGGCCATGCAGGGCTGGATCCCCTGGAGCTGGTGGTACTGTCCTCTGAGCACATGCTGTTGGCACAGTGGTCCTTGTGGACCTGCTCCACCCTCGACTGCACCTCTCTTCTCTGTCTTCTGCTCTCAGCCCTGCTCAGCCACTCCCTCCCCACTGGCATCCCTGGGGGAAGGAACCATGCTGTACACAGAAGGCCTCAGGTAGGTCTGAGCCTGGGTCCTGCAAGGCCAGAGGAAGAGCAGGGGAGAAGGGGAAGGGGAAGCAAGGGTGTCCTTGCAGTCTTCAGCAGAGCAGCTCTCCAGTGGGCTGAGGAGGAGGAAGGACAGCTGGGAGGGAAGGACGAAGAGGGGAGGAGTCTGCAGAAGTGCACCGTCCAGGCCAGAAATGCGTGAGTGATGGCAAAAGGAAGAAGGGGTCATTAGACGAAGCCAGGAGGTGCACTTCCCATTGGGGCTCTGGAACCTGTGTACCCTGCTGCCATTGGAGTGCGAGAGGTGACAGAGGAGGGATCTGTGCGGACAGGCACAGGCAGGTCTGTGCTGGGGCCTCCCCCATCAGGCTAGCACTCACAACAAGAATCCTCAGTGTCTGGTTGACCCAGTGCCCCAGGCCCAGGCTCAGGGCTCCCACCATACAGATGCAGTTGTTGCTGCAACAGAAAGACACTTGCATTGTGCTATCATGCAAAGAAATTTCCCCAGGGTCCCAGCTGGAGCTGCTGGTGCATCCACAGGGTCAGACTTCATACTCCTACCTCCACACACATGCTGGGGACCACCCTGGGCAGATCAGTGAGTAAAAGCTGGATAATGACCCTGCTTCACTGGAGGCTCCCAGTGTTCAGGGAGATCACCCAGCAACACGCCCAGAGCGTCCCTCCCCCCTGGTGGAGACCTGCAGCTGCTGCCTGGCCCTCAGAGCTCAGCAGGTGCTCCCCCGTGTTCTGCCCCAGCTGGCACCCTGTCCTTATCACCATGACAGCTTCTGTTCTGGAACCAGCTGCCTCTCCACATCCTCTCCTCCTCCTCCTGCTTCTGCTGGACCTGAACACCAGACCTCAGCACAGCTCTTGGTCACATTGGGAATCAGTCTCACTTCTCTCTGACTTCTCAGACCCCAGCTCTGGCCTTGAATTTCAGCATCTCCCGTGGCCTCCTCTGGCCTTGGCTCCTTCCATGAGGAGCGGAGCTGGGCAAGATTGCAGCGAGTAGGCCCTGCTCACTCTGGCAGCCACGACCTCTTGGGCCTCTGCCTCTTTCCTTCCCTCTGGCATGCAGCTCCTGCTCTGGTTACCTGCTGAGGCCTGGGACCCTGCCTGGGCCTGAAGAAGCAGCCCCCAAACAGCAGGCCCCCAGCAGTCATGTGCTGAGGAGAGCATGTGAGCACCCACCTTGCACCAGGCCCTCTGAAGAGGTTTTACACATACGTGTGCAGCTCCCAGCCCCCTGCCCGTGCAGTGGGAATTACGAGCCCCAGTGTTTGAATGATGAACTCCAGTGAGAAGGATGGAGCTGGGCGCTCTCAGATTGCGGCTCAGGCCCCATCATGGGTAGACTGTGGTAGGTTTGGGAATTAAAGTGCTGAACAGCAGCAAGATCACAGAGCCCCTGGTCCTTGGAGTGGCTATGGGCCCGGAGACTGTGACAGAGGGGGCACCCTGTGCTCCCCACCTCATTTTGAGTTCCTCCAACGTGTTGTTGGTCTTAAGTGCCTCACCCACCATGGAGGCTCCAGGATCTCCAACTCCTTGTATGAGAAGTCCAGGAATCTCAGGAAGATGTTTACCTGGAATGCAAAAGAGGGAAGCCGTGGCACCACATGTGATGGTGGAGAAAGTCAGGGGCCACAGCCTCAGCGCCCAGGAGGCCCGAGGTGAAAAGAGCAGGGACCGAGAGTGGAAAGGCAGAGTCCAGGTTAGAGTCTTGTGTCTTGGATGGTGGTGAGCAGCGGGGCCGAACCCCTGGAAGTACAGTGGAGAGAGGGGTGTGGATGTGAATGACCCTCAGAGCCTGGAGGGCTGCCATGTGGCAGCAGGCCACAGAGACACAGCGATCAGATCCCATGCCCACTTGGGGGCCTCTCAAGGGCAGGGGCCCTGAGGCACGGAGTGGCTCAGGGGCCCAGGAGGGCTCCAGGGGAGGGCTGTTGGGGGTTGCAATGGGGAGAAGGGGGCACCTTATGGATGTGCTGGGAAGACAGAGCCTGACCTGCCACCTTCTGGGGCCGGAGCCCAGGTCAGCCCCTGTCAGAGGGCAAAGCAGTGGCTGCTGTTCCTTAGGAGGACCCACAGAGGGAGCTGGCACCTGCTGGCGCCTTCTGCCATCCTGGCAGGGGCTGGAGCCACCTGTTCCTGATGCCTACAAGCCACTACATCCGAGGGAGTAGGTGGGCTGTTTGAGAGTTTCTGGGACCCCAGGGTGCCAGGGCGTCATCTCAGGAAGCATCTGCATATGCCCAACAGTGAGCATGTGTCACCAGACTGCACCATGTCCCCACCAGCCGAGTGTCTGTGACATCTGGGGAATGTGTGTGACAGTCAGCTTCTGACGCCTCAGTAAGTGATGTGAGAGTGGACACAGAGAGACGCAACATTGTCGTCACTAAGTGAAGCTGGGAAAATTAAAGTCACTTAAAGAAATATTCTTGAAGCTCTGCTGAAAAGATCCAAGGTTCATTTGTGAAGAGCTGCAAAGATAGGGAGCAGGCATCTGGGAGCCCTGCCCCAAAAGACAGGCTGGAGGGGCTGACAGGCGGGAGCCTCATATGTCCATTCCCCTGGCAAAGGCCATGACTCATGGGCCTCACAGGTGTTATGTTAAGCTTGGTGAGTCCTGTGTTTTCTGCCAGGGCTGGTCCAAGTGTCTTCCATTAAGAAACGACAAGAGAGACCTTCTTATTCACTGTTTATTCCTTCAAAAAATGATACTGATGCCTGCTGTGTGCCAGGGTCTCTGCTGGGCACAAGGGTCACAGAGTTGAACCCAACATAGGCCTGTTCTGCCCTCAAGGATTTCACATTTAATAGGGGAGACATAAATACAAATTAACGAGATGTAAGATATTCTAGACTACAAAAAGGGAGGCATGGGAACAGAGTGGGGGCTGACACTGCCTGGTGGGGTCAGGAATGTGAGGACAGAGGAGAGAACCTTGAAGACTGAGGGACTGCCCACACATGTGCACGCACAGTGGAGAGCAGACACAGGAAAGAGCAAATGTGTGGAGGCCAAGAGAGCACACGGCACTGGTGGAAATGCACACAGGCCTGGCTCTGGGGGCAGGTGGGGGGAGCCAGTGAAATGAGGGAGGAACTATGGGCACCTGAGAGATGCTGAGAGACTTGAATGCCAGAACCAGGAACTTGGCATGACCATATCAGTGGTGAGGAGGCAGGGAGGGCTTTAAGAAGTGACAAGGCTGGATTCCTTAGCAGTGGTTGTAGGGGATGGAGTAGGGTGGGCAGGGGCAGAGACGAGAGGCTAGGGGACTGTTGGAAGGCTTGTGCCATAGTCTATAGGCAAGAAGTGACAAGGCTAGCGCAGCTATGGTGGAGAGGAGACAGTGGTGGTAGGGACAGGAAAGTGCGGGCCGTGTGGGGTTAAGAAACCCTGAGAGATATTCAGCATGTAAAATGGGCAGAAGCCCCACCCACCCATCCACCTTGCTCTCCACTCCCTCAGCACTCAGCCAGTCTGACCTGTGTCCAGGTCTCAAAAGTGCTGGGACCAACATGCCTCTGGGCTGTCCCCCTGTGGGGAACACTTGACCCCTTTCTTCACCTGGCTAACAGGTCCTCATCCTGCTAACCTGGGGTCATGGTGTCAGGAAGGGTTGCCTGCTTGGCTGGGCTGGGCTGGGCTGCCTTGGGCCCCATGTCTACTGTGCTTCCATCCTTCTAGAATCTGGCCATTAGACCTCTCTCTGCCTGGGCAGTCACTCATGGATCTGAATTTGACCCTTCTCCATGGTTCCAGCACCGAGCACAGGTCTAGTAAGGCTGGTCTGAAGACATGCACAGAGGAAAACAGATGCCCTGACTGAGCAGAGTGCTGAGCGGGCCCCCTGGGCCTGACAAGCCTGGACAGACGCTTTCAGCACCGTGGAGAGCTCCCGGCAGGAGGGGCGGCCCCCGCGCCGCCTCCCTGGGAACAGGGCTCAGACTCCTTGCACAGCGCTGGGTCTGACCCCGCAGGCTCTCAGACCTTTCCAGGGCTGGGAGGAGAGGGCCGTGGTCTCCCACTTTGTAGGGAAGCCCCTTCTTTGCTGAACAGCCCGAGGATGACAAGGTTCTTGTACACCCAGGAATCAGCCACTTGTAGTTCTAATGCTTGTTCTTCCTGACCCCTGCAGCCAACCATGTGGCAGGTGCTACAATCACCATGGGTCAGCTGGGGAGACTGGACTCAAGCTCCTTCACTCCTTCAGGGTGTCAGGCCCATCCATAGAGCCCCAGTTGGGGAAACAAAATGGCCCTGCTGAGTCTGTGCTTTTCCAGGCTGAAGACCGCCCCCTTCTGTATTTGTGCAGCCTGCACAGGGCCTTAGCCTCCAGCCCCTCCCTCCTGGTCGCCTCTCTGGTTCTTGCCTCTGACCACGCACGTCCAGAGGGATGCCTATACTTGGTTTGTTGAAAGTCTGAAACGAGCTTCTCTTTTAATTTCAGTGACTTTTCACAATAATTTTCTTAGAAGGTGAACCGGCTCTCTG
The DNA here is from genome assembly GCF_041296235.1 of Equus asinus. Classification (NCBI taxonomy): domain Eukaryota; kingdom Metazoa; phylum Chordata; class Mammalia; order Perissodactyla; family Equidae; genus Equus; species Equus asinus. The sequence goes on along the minus strand of NC_091797.1, from coordinate 86,108,798 downwards.
GCAGTTAGATTCTAGTGCTGTTTCCCACAGGCCAAGGCTGGTGCCACCCCACGTGCTCTACACAGTTTGAGACAGAGCAGTGACTCCCAAACTTTCAATCAGACAAATCTCCTGGGCACCTACTAAAATGCAGATGCACAGGCATCCCCCCACCCCCCAGGAGTCTGGTTCAGCAGGTCCAAGGCCCAGGAATCTGTATTCCTAACCCACGGTCCCAGATGATTCTTACAATTGATTAGAGTGGTCGATGATAGGCAGGTAGAACTGCATGTACCTCGCAAAGCAGATAGCTCATGCAAAGGCCCTGGGACATGAGAGAAAGTGGTGAGATCAAGGAATCTCACTGATGTCTTCCATAGACTCAGAATAAAATCTTCTTGCCTTTTGCCATGATTTGTAGCCCTGCAGCCCCCTGTTGCCTCTCCACCCCACAGCCTGGCTACTCTCCCCGGCCCAATAGCCCAGTCACACCGGTGTCTGTCAGTCTGAGAAACAGGCCTATGTGTTCACTGTTCCTCTGCTTGAAATGTGCTCCCTCTGGCCTTACCATGGCTGATTCCTCCTGACGCTGCACATTTCAGCTTCAATGTCACCTCCTCACAGAGGCCACCCTGGCCATCTGTCTAAAGCAGGGAGCCCCTTTCTTCTCTAGAATCATGCCCTGTTTGTTTCTATTGTAGCATCAGTAATTATGGAGAATAACCTTGTTAACATGTGTTCCCTGAGGCCAGGGCCTCTGTTTTGTTCATGCTGCGTCGCTAGTACCTAAATCAGCATCCCACAGAGGCAGCAGTGGGCAATGAGATACGCAGGGGATGGAGTAAGAGTTCCATGTGGAAGGAGTGGGAAAGGGGCAGGCTAAAGTGGGAAGTAGGGAGCAGGCACCAGAGCATGGCTGCTAGAGTGGTCCTGCCAACCTCCACCCACTCCTGCCCCAGGAAGATAGGCCCCACAGTGGCCCAGGTCAGATGGGACCTTCTTGGTCACTCAGTTGCTTATAGCTCAAGTCCAGGGATTTCAGGCCAGTGTGGGCCGTTGGGAGTTCAGCAAGGTACTGGGCCACCTGCTCCTCCAGGCCATTCTCTGCCAGCTGTACTTCTGCATGGCCAGGCACACTGCAAGGGCGGCACACACAGTCTGGGCACCCATCACTCCCAGCTCATTCTCCGACAGGTCCACATCTGGGAGCTGGCACCAGTTCTCAATCGGTGGGATCCAAAGTCAGGTACCACCCTCCTCCACCATCCCCCAAACTTCCAGGCCTGAGGCAGTGGAAGGGGCTTTGCAGATGGACTGTCCTGGGGCTGCAAGGCCACTCTGCAACCCATCAGCTGGATACCCCGACCCCCACCTCAGGTGAAAAGGAGCTTCTTTGTCAAGGGTTTAAAGCCACCTCCTTTGTGGTGCTGTGGAGGATGCTATGATGGAGCTGCAGCCACCTCGTTGATGACTCGTGCCTGGAAGCAATATAACCCCCCACTGAAGCCCTCACTGCTGCACCTCTGGGGACTGGCAAGGACAGTCTAAGGGGCCATGCTCAGAGCACATATACAGGCCTCTGCTGAGCATATAATGCTCATCACAACCCCAAGGGCTAAGTGCTATTGTTGGGTCCATTTCGCAGATTGGAAACTGAGGCTCAGTGAGGTTGGATGGCTTTCCAGAATCACTATGCTCTTCTGTGGCAGAGATGTCATTTGGATCCAGCCCTATCAAAGTTCCACGCAGCCCTCCCTCCTCTCACAATGCCAGTCCCCGCCTCTCTGTGTTGAAGGACTCTCCCATCCTGCATTCAGGCATTGGGCGGCCACCATATACGGAGTGGTGCTGGCCAGCAGAGGAACGGGCAGAGGGGTGGGATGGGACTGGAAGGGAGTGGCATCCAGCCTTGGGTGCACCACAGAGGGTCTACATCCACCCCCAACCACCCCACCCTGTGATGAGGCCCCTCCCCCAGCAACACCAGCAGGAGAAGGCCTGGCTGTGGGGGGACCCACACCCCTCAGGAAAGGGAGAACTCAAGTCTGCCCACCTGTCCCAGGCTTGGCAACTACCACAGATGCTGCTGCTTTTGCTCAGGGCACCTGCCAGGGCCTCTGCACCAGCCCCACAGAGCCCATTGTCCTGAAGGTCCAGCTGCTTGACATAGGGATTAGAGGTAAATGGGGAAGCCAGAGCCCGGGACCCCTGGGAGAGAGAGGGGACTGAGAGGCCTGGTCCTTCCCAGGGCTAAAGGCCCCACACACAGCTGCTCACTCCCCTGGCTCACGTTCCCAAGGCTCAGTCTACTTGCTGCCCTCCAACTGGAAGGTCTTCCTCTTCCCACATGCCCAGGGGATACTTGCTTCTTCTTCTGGGCTCCACCAGACCTCCTGGAGACTTCCCTGACCCTCCCCCCCCCCAGTGCATTAGGGGCCTCCTGCAGGCTCCCCAGCCCTTATACTGATTTCCATCATAGCCTGGATCCCATCTGTCGCCCAGATGTGGGAGACGGGACATACCTGGCACAGAGCAAGGCCAGGGAATGTGTGGGATGGGCTCACGGAGGGCCACTCCCATGGCTGCTGACTCCCAAGTCCTCCCCCTCCAAGCCTGGCCCAGGGTCCCTCCAGGGGTACCTGGGTCCCCAGGCCACAATGCCTCAGGTTCAGCTCTGGGGCGCTTCCCTGGTGCAGAAAGCAGGAGGCAAGCACAATGCTATGGGCCCGGCAAGACCTCAGGGGGAGGGTGTCCTTGACCAGTTCTCCAAGCCCATGGATAGGCGACAGGGAGTAAATGTTGCTCCCTCCCCAGGGACAGCCGCCTGCCTCCTCCTCTGCCGTCTGTCACCACCCAGCCTGTTTCCCCTCTAGAGGCATTTCTTTCTGTGCTGGTAGCAACTCCTGCCCCCATATCCAGATGGGGACATCGAGGCTCAGAGAAAGCAAATCCTTTCCCCAAAGTCACACAGCTAGTAGTAGCTGATCCCGACAGAGCCAGACTGAGGGCCCTGCCTGTCTGACACTGAAGCGCATGCTGTGTCTTTTCTATTGCATCGAAGACCACATGTGTTTTATGAGCATTTTATAGAGGAAAATCCTGAAACAATTCTGAGTTCTATACATCCATTAGCTTAGTTTTTCCTGAGGGTTGGGAAAACCTAGCCCTGATCCTATTTCAGGATGGGGTGGGAAACCCCTTCTTAGAATCTTTGGCTAGGTTTTTGCATTGTAACATCTTTCTGGAAGCTTGTGCTAATGGTGGAACAAGTGATGCTGCCAAGAGCACTTCCAGGAGGGCACAGGGCTGGAGGGGCTGCCCGGAAGGTGTCCCACAGAGGGATGTGCTCTCTGCTGCACTGGGGTACCCTGCCTCCTCGGCCTCAGCCTGCCCCCTCCACCTCTGCCTAGAAGCCCCCAAGGTGATGGGACAGACCTGAACCCCCTGCCCACGGTATCTTCTGTCTTCAGGTCAGAGTCTCAATCTGCATCCGAACCCTCCTGGGGCTCCGCGACTCCTGCAGGACACCCAGCGGCCGCTGCCTCCTTCCCCTCCTGCTGGTCATTCTCCCCAGACCTCTCGCAAGGACCCCTCATGGTTACACCCATTTCGCAGTCACAAGCACTGAGGCTGGGACTGAGCCAGGGGCACCTAGAGCACAGCCGGGGATGTGGGCGGACCCGCCGGCTGGGTGGACCAACCGAATTTTGCGGACAGTGAACAGGCCCCTCCGCAGCCAGGAGTCACTCCCTCCTGGCGGCTGTCGCCTGGCAACCCCGTGTTGCTGGTTGCTGTGGAAACCGCGCTGGCCAGTGCTGACTTTCAGCCTGCTCCTGGGAGAGCGCAGAAGGGCGCGCGCCACGGGCCAGGCGCAAGGCTGGGCTCCTTGAGGGGGCCTGTTCCCGCTGCCGTCCGTGTGGATCCCGCATCGGCCCCCTCCGCGGACTGGGGAATGTGCCTGACTCCACAGCTGTGCTTTAGTCCCTGCGTTTGTGGGGTGGGCCAGCTCTACCGGGCATCACACAGGAGAGCCTGGGGGACCTTGCAGGGCCAGCCACCCTCCTCTCTGGAGCCAGAGTCAGGCTGTCACTCTGTGGGTGCCAGGTCTCTCTCATGCTCTAGTGTCGCAAGTGCGGCTTCCTCCACCAGGAACCTTCCTCCTCAGCGTTGCTTGTGGAACTTCAGAATCTACAAGTGTCAGCTCAGAGGTCCCTACTTCCTGAAGCTTTCCTTAGGCCCTCCTCTGGGCTCCCACAGCCCTCTCAAAGTACCTACAACACTGTCATCCCCTGTGTCCCCAAGGAAGTGAGGCCAAAGGGCAGGGGAGAGGAGCTGCTCCTCTCTGTTCCCTAAGACCCAGTAGAGGGAGTCTGGAGGGGAAGGGAGGCCCAGGGCAGCTGGGGGTTGGGCCTGAGCCCAGGGCTGGGGTGGGCTGGCTCCTACCCTGAGTGGAAGTGTCCCTTTAGCAGCTGCTGGCCTGGCCTGGCCTGGGCGCCTGCTGTGCCTCCTGTTGAGCTGGGGCTGCAGCTGCTGTGCTGTCTCCTGCACCCGGGCAGTCAGCAGGAGCTGAGAGCATGGGCTCCCCAGGGGCCGGGACAGGCTGGGGGCTTCTGGATTACAGAACTGAGAAGCGTGTGATGACCAGGACTGGTGGCTGGGCGCCCTGCAGAGGCTGCTGCAGCTGGGGGTCATGGCCTATGTGGTGGGTGAGAGAATGGCACCTGGGCAGGTTGGCTGCAGGTATCCTGACTGGTCCTGCTGGGCTGAGGGCTGGGGTCTGACTCTCCAGGGGCTGGTGGTGGTGGAGGGGGCAGTTTGGGACAGGGTAGGGACAGAAGGAAGGATCTCCGTCTGTCTAGAGGCCAACAGGGACAAGAGCAAGCCATGTGCTTTTTTCCTCCTGTGCGCCCACCTGCCTCCTTTCCTGGGCCTTGTCCCCAGCCCCGTGTTGGGCTCTGGGCATGGAGCAGGATGAGTCTCAGCCCAGTCCAGGAGGCCCCAGGAGGAGCAGGAGGTAGTCCCTGACACCTGTGAGAGCTGGAGCCCTAAGGCCCCCGAGAAAGACCACCACTTGTGGCTGGGTCAGAGGGCCCTTTAAGGAGGAGCTGGCTATGGTCGTAGCAGGGGGCGGGTGAAGGCCGGTGAAGGAGGTGGTGGCAGGCACCTCAGTCTGAGAGCATGGGCTCTCCGATGCATGGCCGGGACTTCTGGCCTGTGCAGGGTGTCTGGGGTGGCAAATGAGGCTGCAGAAGAGGTGGGGGCCCTGGACGCTGTGCTGAGAGCCTATAGGGTGTGTAGGGACCTAGTGGGTAGGGCCCAACTCAGCCACTGCTCACCATGTGCTGGGGACACACCACACTGCCCATCACCTCCTCCCCAGGTGGGCCTTCCTCACCAAAAACGGCTACCGGGAGCAGGACCTGGACCCCCAGGTTTCCATCATCTCCAAACTCAATGGGGTTTCCTAGACCCAGAGGAAGGAGCTGGGGAACCGGCTGTGGGAGGTGGCCGACTTCATGAAGCCGCCACAGGTGGTGCCTTGGTGCTGCTGCCAGGCGCTGCCACCTCTAATCGCCCCCATGCAGCGAGTGTGTGCAGGGGCACATGTGATGACAGAGGGAGTATGGGCACTGTTACAGGGTCGGGCTCAGGAATGGCCTGACAGAGGAGTGGCCCTGGACAGGGCTCTCAGGGGGTGTGTAAGAGCTTTCCAGGAGGACAAAGAGGCGGGGCGGGAAGACAGGCCAGAGGCACCGCATTACGCAGGTGCATCCGGGAGAGTGGAGGGTCTCGGCACTCAAGGTTTGAGCTTGAGGGAGGGCTGGAGGGGCCTGGGGGCCAGGGCCTGGGGCTCCTGAATGCTCCCCTCCATCACCTGCATCCTGCGGTCTGGCTCCTCCTCTGTGCCTCCAATGCTGCACTTCCGGCCCCTTCTCCCTCCACCCACATCCTCTACAGCCCCAGGGTACACCTCTGTTCTGCTGATGCCCAAATTGTAGCCCACTGACCACCTGCCCACGGCATGGCTGCCTCCTGAAGCACTCCCACCACGTCCAAAGAGAAACCTCCTTCTCCCACTGTGGCCTCTTTTCACCCAATGAGGCCATGACATCTCCCAGTGCCAAAGCTGGACCCGGTTCGACACCTCCCTGTCCCTCCCTCCTGTCCGTTCCACCTCCTGAAGGTTTTCCATGCTGCCCATGCTGTCCCTGTGGTCTTCTTGTGGGTCTCCAGCTGTGCTCTATGCAGCAGCCAGGCCGAGCTTTCACAGGTGACACCATCAGAGCCTGCAAGCCCTTGCTTGCCACCTTGGAAAGCTCCCTTTCCCTGATGGTGGCCACCAAGTCCCCACAGATCCTGACCGCTGCCACCCCCTGTGCCCTCTGCCCAGCCCTGCCCTCTGCTTCCTGGGTGTGCATCCCCCGAAACGTGCAGAGCTGTCACGGGCAGCACACGGTGCTAGCTCCTCTTCCGCACAGCCACCCTCCCTCTGTCCCAGGCAGAGCTTGCCACCTGCTCCCCTGCCCCTGGGTGTACGTGCAGTGACTGGATGGGCAGACAGGGCTCAGAAATGGCCCGAAAGCCAGCCCGCCTCCTGTCTCTGCCTCAACTTACCTCACTGGGGGCATTTTCCTGGGGCACAGGGTTGATGGCTCGATGGGGCACGACCCCTCCTCCCCTCACAAACCCAGCTGCCAGCCTGTCCTCTCCCCTCGATGGAGCTGAGCAGTGGCCAACCCTGACACCTGCCTTCCAGGTGGAGAACGTGTTCTCGGCGACCAATCTCCTTGTGACGCCAGATCAAGTTCAGGGCAGATGCCCAGAGGCAAGGCTGCTGGGAGCCTCCCAGTGGGTCCCTGGTTCCTCCACCAGCCCTGGGTCACCAGCCATGTCCCCCCTCCTCCTTCCCAGCTGACTGAGGGCTCAGCATGTGTTGCTGTAGCCCAGGCACTGAGCTGAAGCCTTCTCATGAATAATTTCATTAGTCTCACAAACACCCTGCCTGGCAGGAGGTACTGCAGGCCTCATTGAAGAGGAGAAGACTGGGGCTCAGCCACGCTGAGTCACTTCCCCGAGGCCTCCAGCCTGTGGGTGACGGGACTCTGCCCCCCTGAGCAGTCTGCTTCCAGAGCCTTCTACTGTTGTTCTCCATGAGGTGTCCAGGCCCCTCCCCATCCTGGTCCCTCCTCAGCACTCTCCAGGTTGTCAGTTTAACACCTAGAACTGGGCACAGTGCTTAGCTGGGCTCTAATAGCAAGGCCAAGCTGAAAGATCACCTCCCCTTCTCTATGCCCAGCATCTGTTAACGTCTCACAGGGCAGCTTCCATTTTCCAAACACAGCACACTCCTTCCTTTGTGAAGCACAGGGTCACTTATGATCTCTGGGTATTTTTTCACAAGTGTGGTCAAGCCAGAGTGCCCCACCCTCTTCTTGCCTGTTCATGCAGAAATGCAGACTATTCTCTGAAATCTCACCTTTTCCTCTTCCTGGGGATGTCCCAGGAATCCAGTGTCTGTCACAGAGCACACTTGTTCTCCTCCTCAGCGATGGACTTTTTTCCAATTTCTTTTATTGCTATAAAATACACGTAACGTAAAATTTACCATCTTAACCATTTTTATGTGTAGAGTTCCCCACTTTTCTTTTTTTGCAAGGAACACTGACCCTGAGCTAATGTCTGCCCCCATCTCCTCCTACTTTGTATGTGGGACATCACCACAGCATGGCTGGATGAGTGGTATAGGACCACATCTGGTATCTGAACCCTTGAACCCAGGCTGCTGAAATGGAGCAAACTGAACTTAACCACTACATTACTGGGCTGTCCTCCCCTGAGTTGTGGATTTTCTCTGAACAGTTCGGTCCCAGGACGTAGCCCGGGAAGCCTACCTCCATGGTGACATCTTTCTTTAACTGAGTTCAACACTGAATCGCTTGCTGGGCTGGAAGGTAACTGTGTGGGTCCCTGTCCCCTGGGTCCTGGTCGTTGGTCTCACCTCAGTTGCTGGGGGTGCCACATGTTCTGGTTGGCCCTGTGCACAAACGAGGTGAGGCACGTGCACAAAGCATGTGCTGGCATTCAGCAAACACACACGATGTCCCTCCTTTTCTAAAAGCTTGTAAGACGTCTATTTAATCTTTGGTTTGTGGACTGTCCTGAAATTGTGCTGGGACCATGGTTCTGTGTTTTCTGGAATCTGATTCCTCTTTGCCCATGCCCTGCCTTCTCGCCCTTCCCTCGAAACTGCTGGGGCTGTGAAGTAACTCATCAGCTCTGACAAGCAGGCTTCCTGAGTTCCTGAATAGCAGAGTTCCTGCCAGCTCCTCAGGGGTCCTGGTCATCTGGCCCCTCCAAGCACATGCAGTGTGTCCTCGTGGTGCCACAGCCTCCAGCAAACACCTGTCGAGCCTCCCCCAGACCAGGCTTGCAAAACTCCACCCTCCCCACCTCAGGGAGTTCCTGCACAGACAGCCCAGCCAGGTGGGGGGCCTGCGATGGGGACAGAAGCTGCAGCTGGGAGACCCAGGGAGGCTCGTCAGCCAACCCGGGGCCTCAGGAAGGCTTTCCCGCAGGGTGTGAGGCTGGAGCCGGATGTTGAGGATGTGCAGGCAGAGGGGGCTGCGTGGGCAAAGGCTGCGAGCAGTGCGAGATGAGGCCCCTCCAGGGCTCCCGGCACTGAGTGGGGTTGTCCCTAGATTGGGACTGGGCCAGGGAAGGGGTAGCCCAAGGTCACAGAGGCCCCGTGAGCCCCTCTGAGGAGCTGAAGTGGATCCAGCAGCAGCGGAGCCACAGATGGGCTCCGGGGAGGGCGCTCAATCGTCTGTGCATTGGGATGGACCACGCGGGCTGCGGGAAGGTGTGGATGAGGGCAGAGGTGGGGTCCCATAGTGGTCAACATGGGACCCAGTTGGAGATGACAGCGGCACAGCCAGGTGAAAAGGAGGGGCAGACTCAGAACATAGGTAAGGACAGTGAGGCAGAGCCAGTACCCCACGCTTAACTCAGTTCACTTCTCACAGTCCCATCCCGCACAAAGTGCCACGATCTCATTTGGCTTGTCAGAGTTCCCAGCCCCTCCTGTCACCCTAGTGCTGTGTTCCCTGGAGCCCTGGACAGCGGCGTCCAGCCTCCACCTGCAGAACCACGTCTGTGGAAGTGCCTGATGCTTGAGGGTGCTCCCTCTCCAGGGTCTGGGACTCCCAGAAAGCTCGCCACTGTCCCCTGCTGGCTGATACCCAGAACTCTGTGACCATGGGCAGGTACCAGTGTCCTATTTGATAGCAGAACAAGCCAGGAGGGGCCTAGCCTGTGGTCCTTGGCCAGTGTGTGGGGTCCCACTTCCCTACAACCCCTGTAACAATGGTCCCATGCTTTGCCTGCCACACCCAGCACCTCTACCCTGGCACAAAGGCACCCCCCCACCCTCGAGTCCCTCCACCTTCCCTCTTCTGTTGTCCGAATTGGACTAGAAGAGCTGGGCCTCCAGGAATCACTTTTGCCCCCACCGGAGTGACAACTATCAGGAGGAGGAGTCTCGTTCTGACTAGGGCTACAGCACTGCACCCCTATCTGGCCAGGGGCTGCTCGCCCTCCCCATCTAACCATCTCCCGTTATTTGCACCCTCCAGATTTCCCATGTGCCCCAAACTCAGGGAACCCTAGGGGCTAAGTAGGGGAGGGGCATGTCCCTGTAGCCTGCAGGGCTGGGTCACGAAGGGGAGACACCTCCTGGGCCTGGACAGCTCTGCTCTCTCACCACCTCAGCACCCTCCATCCATTGGGGACCTGCCGGGCTGACGAGGACTGTTCTGAACGGGAGACGGGAATGCACAGCCACATAGCTGGGGCCCTGTCTTCTGGCACCTTCACTGGGATGGGGGTTCAGAGGGGCATGCTGGGACCCCAGGTGGCTGCAGCGTGCAGGCCTGGTGGTGCCTCTGCATCTCTTCTTTCTCCAACAGCCCCCTGCCACTCCCTTCCCAGACCCTGTGGAGACTGAAGGGCCCGGAGTTTGCCTTGTGTTTTCAAGGCATAAACACGGGTCAGTGTGTGGTGCTCAATGGGACCCGCAGGACCTGTGAGATCCGAGGCTGGTGCCGTGTGGAGTGTGACACTGTGCCAGTGTAAGTGTCCCTGACACCCAGGGCAGGGTCCCAGGACCAGCAGAGCCTGCCCCTTACCTACCCCCACCTGCGGGGAGCTGGACACTGTCACCAGGGTGGCCCTGGCACCCACTCATTCGCCCTTTCCTGAGGCCTGTAGCCTTTCTCTGCTGGTTGGGGGTTGAGAGTTGGGGGGAGAGATAGGGGCTGGCAAGGGTGGGGGCCCTACCTAGCGGACTCATGGATGAAGTCCTAGCAGGCCCAGGGCAGGGGGTGGGGGAAAAATCCTACCCTTCAGCTCCCACACAGACTGTCACTCCCCCAGCTCTAGCCTTGGCGGGGTGCTCCCTGGGGATCACAGAAGCCAGTTTTGTATGGAGACCTGCAGGGAAACAGTGGGGCTCCTGTTGGGGCTGGAAAACGCTCTCCCGGGCTCTGTCTCCAGTGTTCCCCACAGCTCCCTGCTCTCCAGCTGTCCACCACCCTGGCTGTGGTTAACTCCGGCCCTGCCCAGCTCCCAGCCCTCCCCACCCCCCCCCCAGCACTGCCACCACAGGTAGAACCCCTGCCCTCTCAGCTACCCTGCACGGGGGTCTGTGCAGCCAGAGTCCAAGGTGGGGGAAAAAGAAGCCTGACAAGAGTTGTCTCAGCTGTTCTGGTCCTGGAGTCATAGGGGAGGGCCCCTCCCAGCTCTGGGCCTCATCCATGGAATGACGAGTGCAGGGAGCAGATGATTTAAACCCCCCTAGGATACCAGGCACTTCTTGGGCCCTTACCTGCTCAGCTTATGAGCACCAGCCCCTTCCTGGTAGCAGCCCTTGGGCCTTCCTGGTGGCAGCCCTTGGGCTGTGGGGGGCTGAATGGGGAGGAGAGTAGAGGGGCTGAGTTGGTGGGCATGGGGTTCTTTGGGACCTTCTATCTGTCTCCTTGTGACTCCCAACCCAATGCCCAGGAAGCTGCTCACCAAGCTATTGGGAGCCATAGGATGGGGAGGCTGTATATCTGCACACGTCACTGCTGGCCAAGGTCACACACAAAAGCGTGTCTGGGCAGTTGGCCACCCCAGCCTGAGGCAACTGCACAGGGACCATGCTCTGACCAAGACCCCATGTGCAGACCAGGGGCCAGAGACAATGCCTGTAACAGAGCCCATGGAAGCCCCCAGCAGGCTGGCCTGGTTCTGGCTCTGGCATCCTCCTGGGGGCCTGAGTCCTGCATGCTGGAGAATTTCCCCATGTCCCCGGGCCCACGGTCAGGAGGGGAGGGACGGGGGCTGCAGGAGTCCAGCCCTCTCTTGGTCCCAGGGAGGGGTGGGGATTTGGGGGGTACCCACCCCAGGGAGACAAGGGGCTGCCTTCTCATGGGTCCCTGGTGACCAGGTCATGCTGGCAGCTTGCTGGTGGGGTGACATGGGCCAGGTTGGGGAGGCCTAAGGCTGGAGCCCAGGCTGGGAAGCACCTGGAATCATCTGGAACCTGGAGCCTAGCAAAACCTTGGGGTCCCTAGTGCTTCTCAATCCCCAGAGCAGTGTCCATGGGAGGTGGGGTCAGAAGGGCTGGGGTGAGATATCACAGCGCTGAGGCCTGGTTATTGGAGCGAGATGACGTGTGCCTGGTTGTCTTCGGGGCCCAGAGAAAGCTGATGTCAAGACTGCAGAGAGTCGAGGAGTAAAGCTTCCAGAGCCAGCAGCTTCCTGTGTAGTCCTCACAGGCAGGAACAGGGAGTTGGAGGCGTCTATGGTAGACGTAGCATGGCCTTGGAGAGACCAGTGAGGGTGAAGGGTGAGAGGGTGCAGGGTGGGCCTGGGGACCCCCCCAGGGTCAGGCTCCACAGCCACTAGGTGGGGCCCAGGCGCTCATGCACCCACCCCACGCTGTTATCACAAAGCTCTGACGGGGTGGCAGAGAGAGAGGCAGCTGGAGCTGTGGGCCCTGAGCTTGGAAATAGCTGTTGCCTCAGTCTGCAGATGGGTGTGCACCCCCAGGGAAGTCGTGTGGGCCATGTGGGCCTGTGCCTGAGTATGCATGTACCTGGGCAGGTGGGCCTCTACATCCCGGGGCCTCAGGCACATGCCCTGCAGTCTAGGAGCCCTGGGAAACTCATGGAACCCCAGAACTCCGCTGCCCTTTCTAGGCGGCCTTCTTGGGGTCTAGGCTCTGCTCTCTGGATCCACTCCCAAGGGGACATGTGGGGAGCCTGCCCCTGCCCTGTCATGGACCCGTCTGTGTCTGGTGTGTGTTAGGTCCCCTCTGAGCTTGGCCAGTGGCACTGCCCTGAGGGCAGGACCCTGGGTCCCAGGACTGGCCATGTCCCTGACTCTGAGCTCTCCCTGTACTGGTGCTTCCCCCTTATAGAACCTCGGTACATTTGCAGTGGATTGGGAACAATCACCTGGTTCCCGGGGTCAGGTGAGGACTCAGTGCCACAAAAGATGCCACAGTGGACACAGCAGCAGGCCATGTGGGTGGCTGAGCAGTTATTACTTTGGGTGCCTAGGGCTGCGGGCCTCTTCCCTGCCCACCTTACTCCACCTGCCCAGGTAGCTGGAGTTGGTCATAAACTGGAAGGTGCTGGACAGAGTCCACCACCAGAAGTGGCCGTGGCCCACTCCCAAAGACTAGAAGTTCAGCACCTGGACTAAGGTCTGAGGTCCTGAGGACCATTTGGCACGGACAGGCCTGCAAACCTGAGCTGCCCCGGATAGAAGGGGCTGCCACCCCCACCCCCAGCCTCCTGAGGAGGTAGGGGAGGGCAGGCAGGCCCCCAGGGGTCCTCATAGACTAGCAGGCTGCTCCATGTGACCAGGCTCATGGGTAGGGGCCTGGCTGAGGGGCTGCAAGGCCTGCACTGTCTCCTCTAGGCTGCCATGTGTGGCAGTCAACCCCGGCAGCTCCTGCTGGTTCTCCTTGCTGTGCCAGATGCCATAGACAAAATACACCACAAGTCCTGTAAGAATGGCACAGGCCTGAGGGGCAGGTCCCAGCCCAGCTTCCCTGCTTGCTTCCTCCTGCAGCCAACCCAGGGTCCCAGCCTGGTCCCTACTCACCAATCAGCAGCCAGACGGAGAAGCGCAGCCAGGTCAGGGAGCTCAGCTGCAGCATGAGGAAGATGTTGAGGAGGATGCTCGCGGCTGGAATCAGGGGCACCATGGGAACCTGAGGGGGCAAGGGCAGGGCTGCTGGGCCACGGCCTGATTTCTTGGGAGTCCACAGAGACTTTCTCCACCTGTGGAGGTTCCAGAGACAAGGGCCCACTCGCCATGCAGAAAGAGGGGGATGGGGTACTGGCCGCCCCCACTCCGTGAACCCTGGTGCATCCTGCCACGGCAGAGGAGGAAGGGGCGAAGGGAGCTGGCTGGGCTGAGAGTGAGGGGTGCTGGCTGGAGGAAGTACCTGAAAGGCGTCCTCCCGGCGCTGTTGCTGGTGGGCCCTCAGGACGAGGAGACTGAGCAGAAACACTACGGAGCTGAGCAGGAGCAGCAGGGTGTGGCCCCAGGGTGGGAGGTGCAGGGCCGAGTTCCCAAAGACCAGCACGCAGTCCAGAATGATGGCTGACACCACCAGGACACGGGGTGCCCAGGCCACAGCGACTCCAGGTCTGCATCCACTCATGAAGCCAAGGAAGGGCCTCAGGGCTGGTCGCAGCTGCCCAGGCTCAGGGGCTGAGGGCTGCTCAGTGTCCTCCAGCCGTCTGTGTCCTGAGGAGTGCTCATACCCCTCAGCGACAGGGCCAGGACTGACTGAGCCCAAGGGACTAGATGGAGGAGACTTTTGGAAGCGTAGCACAATAATGCTGGTGTTCACAACAGTGCGGGTGACCAGGGTGCCAATGGACAGGAACTGGATCAGTGCCTCAAGGTCCAGCAGCACCGCCAAGAGGGGCATGAGGAACCCGAACACCAGGATGCCCACTATGGGCACCTGTGTGCGAGGGTGCACATGGGTAAATATCTGGAAGAAGAGACCGTCAGTGGCCATGGCATATACGATGCGTGGCACAGCAAAGAGAATGTTGAACAGGACAGTGGTCATGCCTATGGCAGAGGGTGGGAGACCAGTCAGCATGGTGGACAAGCCCACCTGTGGTCGCTGATCGGGGCCAGAGCATGGGTGGCCCCTTGCTAACAGGGGCATGAGTTTATCTGGGCTCTCAGAGTGAGCCTGAGTGTAGGTAGGGTACTGAACTGTTCCCCCCCACCACCCAGGAATGGGACAGCCCAGTTCAGGTGACAGACCCACTGGAGAATCTGATGAAGGCTGAGTCCTTCCACCAGGAAAGTACCTGGCAGCACATGCCCAGAACTGACATTCTGTGTACGATTGGGAGGGGTGGTGAGCAGGTCCCTCCCAAAAAGCCTGGGTGGCGAGTCTAATCATTAGCACCTTCCTGGGCCCAGGACACAACTGGGAACACAGGCCCAGATGGAGATGTCGTCTTGGGAGGCTATGGGCAGGGCCCCACCACCCTGTCCTCTCCCACCTTACCCAGAAGGGCCTCTTACCGCAGACAGCGCCAGCCGCCACGATGAAGCCCGCCCAGCTGTAGCCCCGCTGGTAGAAGGCATCAGCGAGTGCCCAGTCAGGGTCTAGGCTGTGCCTGGGCACCATGAGGGTGAGCACAGTGGAGGCGAGGATGTTAGTACCAGCCACCAGGCCAACTGAGATGGCGATGGCCATAGGCACAGCTCGCTTGGGGTTCTGGCCCTCCTCGCTGGAGGCAGCAATAGCGCCAAAGCCCACGAAGGCATAGAAGCAGGTGGCAGCACCAGCCATGATGCCAGAGAAGCCAAACGGCGCAAAGCCGCCCTCCTCAGTGCTCCAGTTCTCCGGACGGGCCAGGACAAACCCCAGGGTGACGATGAAGAGGATGACAACCAAGCTGATGGCAGAGAAGGTGCGGTTGAGCCAGGAAGAGATGTGGACTCCACAGTAGACAAATGCGGAGGCCAAAAGTATGACTCCAGCAGCCAAGAAGTCCAGGTACTGGGCCAGGAACGGCACCTGCCAGCTGCCCACATGGGCCATGGTGAAGCTGCGGATGCGGTGGCCGAAGATGGCGTCCAGGTGAGCTGCTCCAGGTGCGGGCCATGGCAATCCCACCAATGAGACACTGGATGAGCAATATCCAGCCAACGAGGAAGGCCCACAGTTCACCCATGAACACATAGGTGAACAAACAGGAAGCGCCCTTGCGGGGCACACGTGCTGCCAACTCCGCGTAGCATAGGGCTGCCAGCAGGGAGGCCATGCCAGCTACACTGAAAGACACGAGCACCGCAGGGTCGGCCATCTCCTTGGCCACAGTGCCCGTGAGCATGTAGAGGCCCAAGCCCATCGTAGCACCCATGCCCAGGAGGATCAGATCCAGCATGGTCAGGTGGCGCTGCTGCGACGTCTCCGTGGTGGACTCCTCCAGTGGCTTCAGCCGGTTCAGCTTCTGGCAGAAGCGCGCCAGGCTGGTGGTGCTGGGCAGTCCCCAGGCCATGGAGAGCACCTGAGAAGAGCACCAAACCAGCTGCTGGCACCTATGAGGGTGAGAGGGAAGTGACACACTGCCCAGATGGATCCTGGCCAGCCCTCAGTTCTTGCTCGGACCCTGCCCTGGAGACAGAAGCCTGGAACCACTGGGCGTCCACTCTAGCCCCAGAACAATCAGGGCTCCCAAGGGTTTCTCACAAAAACAATCAGTTTCTCCACTCTAAAGATATTGAACAATTTTGAAACTAGGAGAGGTCAAGGAGAAGCTGAAGCACAGAACCAGAACTCTCTCCTGAATCAATGCCAGGATGTCAATAAATACCATTTCCCAGATCTCTGTTCTTTTTTTGGTTGAGGAAGATTAGCCCTGAGCTAACTGCTGCCTATCCTCCTCTTTTGCCTGAAGAACACTGGCCCTGAGCTGACATCCATGCCCATCTTCCTCTACTTTATACGTGGGACGCCTACCACAGCATGGCTTTTGCCAAGGAGTGCCACGTCTGCACCTGAGATCCAAAGCGGCGAAGCCCGGGCCACCGAGAAGCGGAACATGCGAACTTAACCGCTACGCCACCAGGCCGGCCCCCCAGATCTCTGTTCTAGTACATGGATGCTCCATCAGAGTGGTGGGCAGGCCTGTGAATATCAATCAAGAAGGATATAAATATATATCAATTTACAGGAATCAAAATTCAAAAATGTCCCCCTATACTAACCCAGGAAAGTTCTAATTCAGAGCAGTGTGTTGACAAAAACAGAGGTTTAGATCTTTGTGACCTTTGATTAGGTAATGATTGCTGAGATCTGACAGCTAAAGCAAAAACAATCAATGAATAAGTAGATCGACTGGACTTCACCAAAATTAAAATTTTCTGTGCTTCAAGGGATGCTAACAAGGAAGTGAAAAGACAACCCACAGAATCAGAGAAGACAGCTGCAAAACATGTATCCGGTAAGTGTGTAGTGCCCAGAATATTTAACGGACTCTTACAATGCAACAGTAAAAAGACAAATAATCTATGAATGGAAAAAGCATTTGAATAGGCAGTTCTCCATAGAAGATGTACAAATGGTCAATAAGAACATGAAAGGATGCTCAACGTCATTAGTCATTAAGAAAATGGAAATCAAACCCACAATGAGATACCACTTCACAACCGCTACTATGATGTATTAAAAGACAGGAATAGCAAGTGTTGAGGAGGATGTGGAGAAACTGGAATCCTCGTGCGTTGCTCGTGGGAACGTAAAATGGCACAATTGCTTTGGCAAACAGTTTGTCACTTCCTCAAAGTTAAATATAGAGCTGATGTAGACACAGCAATTCCACTCCTAGGTATACATCCAAGAGAACTGAGCACATGTGGTCACAAACAAACTCGCACATGAACATTCATAGCAGCATTATGCATAGCAGCCCAAAGTAGAAACAACCCAAATAGCCATCAACTGATGAGTGAACAATATGTAGCATAGCCATAAATGAAATTGTATTAAGGCATGAAAATAGTAAGAGTACTGATACATGCCAAACCATGGGTCAACCTTGAGAACAGTATGCTAAGAAGCCAGACACGAAAGACCACATGTTGAATAGTTCGTTTTAGAAGAAATGTCCACATTCGGCAAGTCCATAGGGAGAGCAGGTAGAGAAGTGGTTGCCAAGGGCTGGGAGAATGGGAGAATAGGCAGTAACTGCCAATAGGTATGGCGTTTCATTCTGGAGGTAACGCAAACATTCAGAAATTAGGTAGTGGTGATAGTTTCACCACCTTCCAAATAGACTGAAAGTCACTGACTTGTACACAAAATGCTGAATTTTACTGTTTATGAATTATGCCCTGATGATGATAATAAGGCAGCAATGTGACTTTGCACAGTCCCATGCCCTGTATTTTCGTGAAACAATGTGTCTCAAATTAATAACCAGTGGCCAGAATATGATACTGTTAGCCTTTTGTGAACAATATATTGGATGAAAAAAACTCAGGAAAATTTTGGTAGCAATGAGGTATAGGCGAAGAAAGTACCTCCTAGGGAAGACATGACACGAGAATGAACTGGAAAATGTGGGAAGAAGATTTTGGGGCAGAGGGGGACTACCTGACCCCTGGCTTCAGCCCTTACAGCCAGGAGACCTTGGGCCAGATACACACCCTCTCTGTGCCTTGGTTTCTTCATCTGCAAACCAGGGAAATGTAATGCTTTCCTCACAAGTCGATGGTGAAGGTTAGAATTAATAATGTATCTGAAATAATCATCCCCAAACTGTGAGGAAGGTCGATGACAGCAGTGGGCCCTCAACCTGTTTCACATCTGAGCAACTTCAGCAAATCCATTCCATGCCCCACCTCCGCCCATTGAATCAGAATCGCTACGAGTGAGGACTGTGAACTTGATTGGTACCAACCCTCCCAGATGACTCTTCTAAGGATTCACCCCCCCCCCCTCCGCCTCCAGGGCGGGAAACACTGAGCTGTGTAACTTTTACCCAAAAGACAAAAGTAGGACAGAGCAGAGCCACAAGGACATTTCCCATCTGTTCTCTCAAGCAGAGGAGGAACTGTTGGAGGACCCTAGAATGGAAAGGGACCTGGCGCTGCTGACCCCATTTTCACCTCATCCAGTTTATGGCACAGACACAAGCCCTTGGGGACATACGCCTGAGGTACCCGATGGTCCACCTTGAAATAGTGAAAGCCCTCATTTCAAGTTCCGGCTTGCTTTGAACAGAAGTTAAATTTACCCTCTTTTGCTCATGGAAGGGACCAGTCTTCCACAAGCCTTTTACCTTACCAAATTTAATCATATCGGGATTAATGCACATTTCAACAGAGAAGTTTAAATGAGAAAGCCTTATAAATATTCTAGCCACTCAACAAGAAACCAGAACATTAGCAAGTTCAGGACAGTTCAGCCCAATAGATCACAGGCACTGAGACATGACTCCTGACCTGAGTTACAGGGAGGTCAGCTTTCCTGTCCTTTGACATCATGCCGACTAATGAGGTGGGAAAGCAGCTACCCATTCTCAGATCTGGGTCGCTCTTCCCTCCAGACTGTGCCTGATGTCCTGACACCATAAGCATTTCAGGGAGACTCTGGAAGAGCCCAGCCAGCACTTCTGCTATTGGACGTGCATGGAGCTGGGTTAGTAGGACAAGGGAACGCTCTAGAAGCAAAGCCAGGTCACAGAGAGAGAAAAAGAGCACAGTAAATGGGACAAATGCAGGATAAAGACAAATAGGTTTCTCCTACTGTTCCAGAACGCAAAGCAATCACTCACTTGCTCTTATAAAGAAGAAGCGTTTGTCGTATTTTTTTCTATTTTTAATTTGGCCAAGTAAATTACTGAACATCCCCTTCTTCAACTTTTTTACTTTTTGCTTATGGACAGTAACATTACCTGAAACGATTATGATGAAAATAAGATGCTATTCTATGTAGACAGCGCTTCTTAGCAAAATGCCTGGCACAATACTCAACGAACTATTACTGTTATTATGATTACTATAATTAGCACTGCAAAACGCTCCTCCCTGTGACTTCAAGTGTGTCATGTAACTTTTGCGAGCCTTCCGTCTCGTCAGTTTTAAAGTGAAGGAATTTGACAATGTTTTCTTTTTCCTACCGAATGTCAGGTCCCACAAACACCAGAAAGTAGATTTCTTTAAAGCCTTTGGTGGCTCTTACGCCGCTATCATTCCACAGCATAGTTGGAGGACGGCATGGCACGGGGAGCAGATGAGCTTCCAAAAGTGGCTGATCTGGACCTCCATCCTGCACTGTGATGGGAACGCTGGGCCGCACGTGCTCACACCAGTTGCAGCCTTAACTCAGGCAAGTCCAGCAGCTAACCTGAAGAGGCCGATGCCACAGCGGGTCTGCCAAGTCTCAGGCTCACAAGACCCAGTTGGCATCGGATGCTGAGAAGGTCAGGAGAGGGTTCAGGGCATCGTTTTTCAGGGCATGAGGACAAGTCAAAGAGATCTATCGAGCAACGTTCCATGAAAACTGCCCTGGATCCCTGTCTGTTCAATATGTAGGGGAACTGAGGGAACGTAAAAAGTAGCGTCACGTTTAGAAATCTTTCCAAAAGAATGAGCACGACATGTAGTCCGGGAAGTATACCTGAACTATTTTAATCATTCTGACAACTCAGAAAGAGCTCTTGTGGTACTAGAATGAGATCCACGAGTGAGAAATATGACATATGTTGTCTAGTGACATTGAAAGCATCCTCATCAAACATGGTGAACAACATTTTGATGAACAACATCCAAAAAGCAACCAAGAAATACAGGAGGACTTTGGGAGGTAGGCGTGTTCAACTTGACTTAACTTGCTGCCCCAGTGATGGAGAAGAAGCCAACGTGACACAAGGATACAGCAAACAGAATATTTAGAGTTTCAGGACAGAACACATGTTTTTAAATGAGTTGTTCATTCCTTTATATGATACTCTGCTGTTGTCCTACAATTTTTAATGGATATAGAAAAAACGGTAGAAGAACATCATCATGAGAGTCGAAAAATTTAACATCTTTCACTTGTGGAAAAACCTTAAGCTCTGTTTGAATTTAAGGAGAAGGTTGGGTGACTTCATGACAGCCCTTAAGAAAATAAAACTTGTTGGGAAACTATTTCTGCCTTGATGCTTTTGTAAACATACAAGAACGAACACTGAGAAACTGCTAGGCTTAGATATGTCTTGGAAAGAAATAGGTTGGTACTATCAGCACAAGGGTAGACACCTCTTGAGAGTGGCTGCTTAGGGTGGCCCCATCGGTGGTGACTTTCAGAAGAGACCAGGGGGCCTTGTGTATCCTCGCGGCCTAGGCAACTGGAAGGCAGGGGCTCCTAAGATTCCATGACACCCCACCCCCCAGCTTCCAGTTCTGTTATTGCAACTCCAGACCGTTACCTGGCGCACTGGCTCCTCCCTCCATCACTCGTGTTGGAGTGTGAGTTAGAGGCAGTGCCTTTGGCTCTGAGCTCTGGCGTCTTGAACCTTGTTTTGGGGGTTACAGACTCTCAAGTGCTGTGGGGTGTTGATCACGTTGTTGCCAACAGTAAGTTAAGAATTCCTGAATCCTCACCCCTCAGTCCTCATTAAACCTATTTGCTTTCACTTGTTTTTAACCCATTCTGTGTTTGGGTCTCTTCTCCCCAGTCCCTGCCCTACCTCTTCTGCCCCACGTCACCATGGCAGTTACTCTTGGCCCTGTGTCTGATCCGGAGGCCGAAATGACCCTCCTGGAAATCAACCAGGAGCTTCAGTCCCAGCTGGAACAAAGCAAACAGGACTTTCGAGACCTCAAACAGAAGTTCCTTGTCTCTGAGTCCACTGCCTACATCCTGGCCAACCAGCTGCAGAAATACAGTAAGTCCTACAGGGTCATGGTCACCAGAGGGATGAGTGACCACCGTGTTCCCCCTAAGAAACTAAAAACTCTCCAGACCTTTTCTTCTGTTCCCTGAGGCAAAATAAACTTCATTCTGACCACAGTCCAGGGAAGGTACAAGTAGGTATTTTACCCTCAGTTTGCTGAGCATGGACAAACCGAGGCCCAAAGAGTTGAGGGACTTTTCCAGATTGGCAGTGAGGTGTAGGGTGGGATTAGGTAAAATCCCAGTGACTGATTCCTGGTGCAGGCACAGAACTGCGTGTTTCACTCTGGAGCAGGCTAACCTGTTTCTCTCAGCATCCTCTGTGTACGGAATCAGATCCTGCATCACTCTTGGCCTAAGTGTCTGGGACTAATGAGCTCCATCAGTTCAGGCTTCTCTGAGGTCCCACTGGCAAAGCTCTGTGCTCCTTACACTGGGGAGATGGGGTGATGGTACACACCGGGGGAAGCAGGTGATGTTCCCTGCTTTACAGGAGCCTGAAGATGAGTGTGCTCCTCGCTGACACTGTGGTATCCATGAGTGACGCCATCCAGACAGAGACGACCCTGCTGAGCGGGAAGCCATGCTTCCTGAGCACAGGCTTTTCTTTCTGAGGCCAAGGAAGCCACTTTGCCTCTTGGGGTGAGGTAGAGGGTGTCTCTGGAGAAATGAGAGAATCCGTACCCCCTCTTCTGTGTCTCTTTGAGCTGGTGAACCTTTGGTGATGCAGGACTGCCAGCAGGTCCGGGTGACCTTGAGGGTCTGGGCTGTGAGACATGGCCCAAGTGAGAATGACGGTAAGTGGGGGTGGCCACCAGCCCCAGTAAAAACTCAAACCAGTGTCTGGGGCAGGCCCTTCCCTCCCACAGTCAGCCTCGCAATTGGAAGCTCCATCACCTGTTCAGTAAGAGGGGCTGTGGTGACGAAAGGGATCGTGAGAACAGGGCCTCGTGCCAAACAGAGTGATTAGAAGGGATCTCGACGACTCTGAGTCTGGATGGGTGTTATTTTCCAGTAAACCATCGTGGGAGTGGTGAACTTCAAATGACTGACGCAGAGAAAAGTAAACATTGAAACCTGCAATTTAAGAAAGTGACGAGATGAGGTTTTGAGAAAGGACTCAGTTTTCCTTACAGCTTTTTTTTATAGGCGTAACATAACTGTAGGAAACAAATTTTGAAGATGATGAAGAAGAAAGATGTCACCCAAGATCTTGTGGCGAGGTAACACAGTGCATTGGTGAAGACTGAGCTACTCTTCCTGGGCTCAGATCCAAGCTGTGGCTTTTTCTGAGCCTCACGGTTTCCTCCTCCGTTAGTATGGCGCTGTCATAGTGCCTACTTCTTTGAGCGGTTGCAATGAATCACATGAGTTATTTCTGTAAAGTTACTAAAACAGTTCTTGACACACAGGAAACACTATTGATTAGTTCTTTCTTGTACTACTTGGAATTGAAAACAACTTCTTCAACAGCCTGTGCCTATTTCCTTCAGGGACTGATGGTTATGCCTTGTATTTTTCAGAATTGCATTCATATACATTTATATTTCATCGTGAAGGTACTTGTCCTTGAAATTCTGAGCTCAGAGGACCCAACAATCAGTAGGCCCAGGGGCCTTCCCGAGCACACAGGGATCACTACTTCATGCCGCTTAGTGTTTTACTCAAGAGGCTGCAAGTCTTGGTAAAGTGGCCCAGGACTTGGGGTCAGTCTCAGGGCATGTGAATTCTGAGCTTGCCAAACGTCAGCTAATCTTGTCTGGTCACTTTCTCTGCCTTGAAGCTTCTCTTTGCTCAGCTCTCAAATGAGGAGTGACCAAATGCTGTGTATTTGGGAGGCTGAGCAATAGAAGGTGGAAATCTCAGTGGAGAGCCTGGTGCTGGGGTTCTATCTCCCTCTGAGAGAAGAAGATGGAGCCTGCCTCCTCCCTTGCAGACAGTGACCCCAGCAGCATGGCCAGCTTTCCACTGAGGCCGGCCTCTCTGTCTTTCCTCAGAGTCTGGAGCGTGCAAACACATCATTGAATCGGTGCTGGGGGAGAAGCTGCAGTTCCAGGAGGGGAAGCCCACAGAGAAGTCAACGTTAGCGGAGAAGCTCAAGTAAGGGGGGCTCTGTGCTGGGCGTCTGCTGGGAAGTTGTAGGCATCTCTGAAGGGGGCAAGGAGCAACTCTGGGCCAGGAGAATGGCTCAAATTTTCATGGCAGCCACATGCATACGAATTTGCATAACACCATTAGAGAACAATAATTGGTAAACTATGGACTCCAATTACTCAAAGGTTCCTTGAGTCTTTTTTTAAAATAAAACTTATTGAGGTGAAATTCACAGAACCTAAAGTTGGCTAAATTCGAGTGAACCATTCAGTGGCATTTAGGATATTCAGGATGTGGTGCAATCACTACCGCATTTACCTTTAATCACAATCACCTCCTGACTGACTACAGTTTGTCAGGCTTTCTCTGAAAAAAACCTGTCTTTCTAAAGGTTTTGAGAAACCTCCACACTGTTTTCCACAGTGGCTGCACCAATTTATATTCCCAACAACAGTCTAGGAGGGTTTCTTTTTCTCCACCTCTATACGGAATCTAGAAAACAAACCAAACCAAACAAACAGACTCATAGACACAGGAAATAAACTGGTGATTACCAGAGGGAGGAGGGGTTGGGGGTGGGTGAAATGGGTGAAGGGGATTAAGAGGTACAACCTTCCAGTTACAAAATAAGTAAGTCATGGGGTTGGAATGTAGAGCATAGGGACGGTAGTCCACAATATTGTAACAACTTTGCATGGTGACAGTCTTACATCTATTTCGTTTACCCGTTCTCAAGAGTTATATTTACATGGTCCACCAAAACCTCATGAGACATTAAACAAAATCAGCTTTTATTCTAAGTTATTACTCTTGTTGACAAATTTTGTAACAGAGAGAACATGAGCTCATTTGACGAGTAAACCCAGGCTGTATGTCTGCATTATATCCACTGCTGATAACTCTGAGAACATGTCTATTTTAAATCAAACCAGCACACTTAAACAGGCTTTTATTTCCCAAAGTTCATTTTAGATCCTGTTAAATAGCTTTGTCTTTTAGAAGGTTCTGTCTGTCAATTAAAGACTGTGTTCCGTTCTAAGAGATTTTGAATCCTCTCTTTGAAGGGAGACCCCTCAGGTGGACTCGTCTGAAGCAGAGGTTCCCCAGAGTGGCCATTATAATTCCAAATTATCTCAAAAGTTTCCCTATTTTCAGCTGTTTAGTTTCAGATCAGGCATTTTGGGGGAGTTGAAGTGGCAAATCTCAGTGAGAGAAGAGAAAGAAGCAGCAGGCTTGGCTTCTGCCCTGGCATGTTTAATTATTTAATGATTTTTCTCTTAAAGAGGCAGTAAAATATTTCTTATTTTCTTTAGAAGCATCAAAAGATTAGAATAGGCTTCCTGTTGTAGCTGGCTTGTTCCGATTGCATGTATCGGTTTGAGTAAACTGAAACTGCCTCATTTTGGCCATTGTAAAGTGAAATCTCCTCTACCTGTTCGATTCGCAGAGCCTGAAGGGTGGGTTTATGAGCTCTTGCAATATCAGGCAAGGGACACGTTCTCCAGCGACACATAATGTTTATTCCCACTACAGAATCTATAATGCAATGCAGCAAAACAGATGTAATTGTTTTACAGAAGGTCTATTTACATACACCAACTTTGACAAACCTTTATCTTAATTTTTTCAACTCTTGTACCCCTAATTATAACTTATATTAGAATTTCACTCACAAGTTTTGGTATTACAGTGTTATGTAGGGAATGCATTCCCAGCTAGGCATAATATTTATTCCCAAAAAAGCATCCAAGCAAAGTTGACATAATCTCCTCATGAAATATTAGGGTAAACACTTTAATCTTTGTACTTGTACCAACCTGAGCAGCCTAATTGTTGCCCCAAACAAGTGTTGATAGGTTTCTCGCTGTGATTTCTGCCTACTGACTTTTAAAATTTTTTTCAAACTGGAAGAAATAGAACAAGTTTGTCTGATATTCTTTAATGTTGGGGGCCAATATGGGGTCCCTTTAGCCCATCCAACCTTAGGCAGTGTTTTAGTCAAAGCTTCGTTTTGACAGTATTTGTGTCTGTTCTATTCACCCTGCTCTTTCTTTTTAATGACTAAAGATTGCCATCCTGTTGGAGTGAGTTCTGTCACTCTTCCCTTCTTCACTTCTCTTTGTTAACTTGATGTTTCCATTTGCATCTGTGAGACCACAAGAAGAAGCTGAGACCCCAAATTTGATGACGTTTTTGAGATTAGTCGTTGTATTTTCCTTTTAATTTGGTCTTCTCATAGGTACCAGTAAAACAGCTCTTTATGAAGAGAGCTCTCTAAAAGTTTTCTAACTTAAGGATCCGTTGTTTGGCCATCTTCTCTCCAGAGTTTCAAGAGTATTGTGGTCAAACAGTGTCACAAAAGAAAACCATCCGTTTCAGACATTGGCTTCTAACTATAATTAGACCATCTACTCAGAATTAACCCCAATGGGCTCTGCTTGGTGACAGATAGCATGTTTCCCATTCCGATACACAGCGACAGAGAGACAGACACTCAGATCCAGACACAGAAATACCAGACACCAGTGAACCAGTTCCCAGATGGAGGGTAGAAAGTCCTACAACTATTCCCACTCCAAATGCGTGCCCAGACGGCCCCTCCGTGAATGGAAAGGACCCAAGTTGGCCCTTCCGTGAATGGAGGGGACCCCAAAAGAGGGGAAGGAAGTTCATGGGCATCTCTGAGGCAACTTACTCTATTTCAGAGTCCATCGACTTCCCAGAAGGAAGAAGCAGCAAACAAACCAATCTAGAATCTGTTTCCTCGCCATGAGAAAATGGGCCTAGGGTCAGTGGCTCCGAGGCAGATGGAAAGTACTGAGGGCAGTCCCTAGGGCAAATGACCGAGGTGGCTGCAGGACTGCTTCCCAGGAAATCCCAGTTGGCCTGGGGCCATGGACCCATGGGCAAGAGCCTTCTGGTTGGCTCATCAGATTTTACCACCTACAGACATCGGTTCTTTACCTGCCACACGAGAGGCCCAATAAAAACTGGAACACCAGGCTTAAGGCAAGGAGAGGGTTGTTATTTCGGGTGACATGAGCCAGGAGAGGAGAGGGAGCCCTCACATTTGTCTCATTTCATCTCATCTCACCGAAAGAGGGGACGTGAGTGTTTTTAAAGGTTTGTGAGGATTGTGGCTGCTTGTAGATGGTGGGGGGACTCAGTGGCCTTGCTGGTCGGAACTTTCCCACCAGCCTGCATTCGGCCTTGGGACACTGTTTGCAGCGGGGAGGAGGAGATGATAGGGAACCCAGGTGGTTTGTCTCCATGGTGGATAGAGTATTCTGGAGCCAGGGAGTAAGCGGGGAAAGAGTGCTTTGGTTTTAGCCCCACATACGCTGGGTTTAATGGAGGGGAACTGATAGCAGGCTGGCAGCAGCAGGTCACCGTACATGTGCCAGAATTCTGCTACAATAGCTCCTTGGGGATTTTCTCACAGAAATCTCCATGAAAAATCTTATGATCTATGGTTCGACTCTTTGCATGTTTAAACGGTCTCTTCTGTGCCACCTTAGGAAATATGATGTCCTAATCCAAGATCAGGCTCAAGAGCTGGCCCAGTTACAGCAAACGATAGAGAAAGGCAGAGAAGTCTCTGTGCTCCTCAAGCAGCACCTCAGGAACCTTCTCACCCACGATGACCCTACCAACTTCCAGGGTCAGGGCTTTCAAGAACGACTGGCTGAGGGCCGCAGGCTGGTGGAGCGCCTTGCCCGAAAGCTCAGCCCAGGTAAGGCGGTCATAGGCCCTGACTGCACTGAGCTGCTCCAAGAGATTCCACTCACGAGGATTTTTTTTTTAACCAGTTGTTCTGGTTTCCATGTCCCATTTGGGGCCATCACAGGAGCAGCACTGGCAGGGTGGGAACAGAGAGGAGAAATGCACTGGGTACAGGCCACAGTGGTCCAACTAGAGGTTTCTTTCCTGATGGACGGTGAATCACATTAATTGATTTTTGAGTGTTGAACCCCCTTTTCATAGCTGGAATCAATCTCACTTGGTTGTGGTGTATAATTCTTTGTATACTTTCTTGGATTCAATCTGTCAAATCTTGTTGATGATTTTTGCACCTATGTTCATGAGACTTATTGGCCTGGAGTGTTCCTTTTCGTAACATCTTTGTCTGGTTTTTGTATTAGGAGAATGCTGACTTCATAGAATGTGTTAGGATGTATTCCCTGTTTCTATATTCTGGAAGAGATGGTAGACAACTGGCCTAATTTCTTCCTTAAATATTTGATAGAATTCACCAGTGAATTTATCTGGGCCTGGTGCTTTCTGTTTGGGAAGATTCTTTTGTTGTTTCAATTTCTGTAGTAGATATAAGCCTATTCAGATGATCTGTTTCTCCTTGTGGGAATTTTGGTAGATTGTATGTTTCAAGTAAAGTATGAATTTCAAACTTCAGGGCACAGATTGGTTCCTAACATTCCTTGATTATCCATTTGATGTCCATGGGATCAGTAGTGCCAGTCCCTCTTTCACTTCTCATGTAAGTAATCTGTATCTTCTGTCTTTTTTCTCATTCCTTCTCAGCATAGTGCCTGCCCTAGAGAATGTTCCATGTGAGCTTGAGAAGAATCTGTGTTCTCCCCTCGTTTGATGAAGAATTGTAGAAGTGTCGATTCTATCAAGTTGATTGATGGTGCTGTTTATTTCAACTCTATCCTTCCTGATTTTCTGCCTGCTGGATCTCTCTGTTTCTGACAGAGGGGTGTTGAAATCTCCAACTGTAATACCGGATTCATCTACTTCTCCTTGCAGCTCTCAGTTTTTGCCTCAGTTATTTTCGTGCTCTTCTCCTAGGTGCACCTTAAAAACTGTTATGTCTTTGGAGAATGGACCCCGTTTTGTTACGTGACACCCCTCTTTATCCCTGATCATTTTCATTGGTCTGAAGTCTGCTTTGTCTGAAATTGTTTGATCTACTGCAGCTTTGTTTTTGATCAGTGATAGCGTGGTATATCTTTCTCCATCCTGTTTCTCTTATTATATCTGTGCCTTTTTATTTAAAGTGGATATCTTATACACATCATCTAATTAAGTCTTATTTTTTCATCCGCTCTGACAGTCTATCTTTTAATTGGTGCATTTAGACCACTGACTTGGAAGGTTTTTGTTGATATACTTGGATTAACGTCTACCATATTAGTTACTGTTTTATATTCATTGTTCTCTCTTCCTGGTTTCTTTTTTTTGTCTTCCACTCTTTTTCCGTCTTCTCTGGTTGTGAAAAAGAATTTTACGTGATTCCGTTTTTTCCTCCTCTCTTGGCGTGTCAACTGTACTCTTATGTTTTCTTTCTTCTTTTTCAGTGGTTGCCCTGGAGTTTGCAATGTACATTTAAAAATCATCCAAGTGCTCTTTCAAAGAACAGTGTACTGTTTCATGGCTAGCACAAGTGCCTAATAACACAGTATTCCCAATTCATTCCACCCATCCGTTAGAGCATTACTGTCATTCATTTCACTTATCCATAAGCTGCTTATCCAAATCCATTATTGCTACTATTGTTTTGAACTGTTATCAGTTAGATCAATCAAGAAAAAGACAAATAAATTATGGTATTTGAATTCATTGCTTCAAAATGCTCTTCCTTTCTTTGTGTAGATCCCAGTTTCTGACTTATATCGTTTTCCTTTGTTCTGAGGAAGTTCTTTGAACATTTCTTGCAAGGCAGGCCTACTGGTGACAAATTCCTTCAATTCTTCTTTGTCTAGGAATGTTGTCTTTTTCTCTTGCTGATGAAGGATAATTTACTGGATACAGAATTCGAGGTGGGTGGGGTGTCTTCCTTATACTCCCTTCTCTTCTTGCTTGCATGGTTTCAGAGAAGTCTGATATACCTCTTATCCTTACTCTTCTCCGGGTAAGGTATTTTCCCCTCTGGCTTCATTTAGACTTTTCTTTTGTTGTTGATTTTCTGCATTTTGAATATGATATTCTTTCCTAGGTGTATACATTTTGGTATTTCCCTGGTTGCTATTCTCTGAGCTTCCTGGATCTGTGGTTCAATGTCTATGATTAATTTTAGGGGATGCTGGCCCCACGGCCAAGTGGTTAAGTTCACACGCTCCACTCGGCAGTGCAGGGTTTCACTGATTCAGATCCTGGATGCGTACGTGGCACTTCTCATTAAACCATGAGGCGGCATCCCATATGCCACAACTAAAAGAACCCAGAGTAGAATGTACAACTATGTACTGGGGGGATTTGGGGAGAAAAGGCAGAAGAAAAAAAGAAGATTGGGAACAGTTGTTAGCTCAGGTGCCAATATTAAAAAAAAAAAAAACCTTTGGGTGGCAAAAA
Source organism: Equus asinus (assembly GCF_041296235.1). Classification (NCBI taxonomy): domain Eukaryota; kingdom Metazoa; phylum Chordata; class Mammalia; order Perissodactyla; family Equidae; genus Equus; species Equus asinus. The sequence goes on along the minus strand of NC_091797.1, from coordinate 86,079,439 downwards.
CTGAAGAAATTTTTAGGAAATTCTCAGTCATTATTGCTTCAAATGCTTCTTCCGTGCTCCTTCTGATAGTCACGTTACACATATTTACACCTCTTGTGATTGTTCCACAGTTCTTGGATCATCTCTTCCTTTTCATTCTTTTTCCTCTTTGCATTTCAGTTTTAGAAATTTCTCTCGATATTTCTCCAAGCTCGCAGGTTCTTTGCTCAGCTGTGTCCAGTGTATTGTTGAACCTCTAAGGCACTCTCCATTTCTGTCCCAGTGTTTTTCATTTCTACCATCTCCTTTGGATTCTTTCTTAGAGTTCCCATCTTTCTACTTACCTTCCCCTTATGTTCCTGCATGCTGTCCACCTTTCCCTTTGGAGCCGTTAGCACGTTCATCACTGTCATTTTAAATTCCTGCTCTAGTAATTCCACCATGTCTGCCATATTGGAGCCTGGTTCTAATGCTTAGTTTCTTTCTTCAAACTGTGTTTTTTTTTTGTCTCATAGTATGTCTTATAATGTTTTGTTAAAAGCCAAACATGATATACTGGGTAAAGGATTTGAGGTAAGTAGGCCTTAGTGTGAAGTTTTGTCTTTATCTGGCTAGGGGTTAGGCTGGGTTTCCTGTTTATTGGAGCTGTAGATGTCAGAGGCTTAAGTCCCCTCTGGAATACTTGGTTTTGTGTTCTCAGCTCTCTTGAGTGTCCCTGGTGATTTCTGCTTAAATGAGGCCTGAGAACGTGCAGTTCTTTCAGTTGTATCCTTTCCGTTATATTCCCCTGTTATCATCTAGGATCCCTATGGATGTGCTGGTAAGTTGTGTGTGTGTGTGTGTGGACACATTCTGTAGTCCTATGATCAGGGCTCAGTCTGTGAGTCAGCCTGGGTCCCTGGGCTGTGGCCTTCACAAGAGCTTCTCAGGGTTCACCTTCCTGCTCCCCTCGATGGAAAAGGAAGGCTAGAGGGGCTGGAGTTGGGCATTTCCTTTCCCCAAGGTCAGTTGGGTTGTGGTAAAATCCCAGTTGGTTAGGCTCTGGTCAAATAGTTTCTTTGAGAGCAGGCTTTGTCAAGAAAAACAAAATGCTCCGGATCTATCTCCCAATAGCTACTTTCATCTCACTCTGCCAGAGGTGTAAGGAGATTTTTCTCTAGTCTTCACTGTGAGAAACTGATAGGGCTCCTGGACAGAAAACTCTCCAGAACTCTTGGGTTTCTCCCACAACTGGGCCCCCTGATGCTTTTAACTCAAACTTCTCCACACTGAGTCTCCAGCAATTAGTCAATTACATGCTAAGTTTTCCTCCTCTGTTCCTGGCTCCTGCCTAGGTTTCTGCTTCAATAGGTTGTAATTCTCTTTGTTTGCCTAGCCTGTTTGTATGTCCAGTTTGGGGGCAGTGGTTTGCTCTCTGACCTTCATTCTCTGACGGATCGAAGAAGAGTGGTTGATTTTCAGTTTGTTCAGCTCCTTTCTTGTTGTGAGGACAGGAGTGATGACTTCCAAGATCCTTACTTGTGGGACCAGAAACTGGAAGTCTCTTTAGACGTCTTGAGGGGAGACTGAGAGGCTTGTTTATGGTCGCCTTGGAGAAAGTTCCCACTGTGCCTGAGAGCCAGCTTTACGTCAAGACAAATGATACAGTTGTAGAAGTCCAGAGGGAATCTGGAAAAGTACATGGTGATCTTGGCAGCAAAAGACATGTCTAACATTTTTTCCAGTTTCACGTAGAGCATGCCATCAGGGAAACTGTGTCTGATGGATCATAAGAACAAGAAAGGGCATTCATTTAATACAAAGAAGAGACCTTTCAGTACGATTCTCTCAGTGTATCCTGAAATTGTAGTTGGGTATTTATGTCTTCGTGACCAGACAGGCCATTGTGTTTACAATGGGTGGCATGGAACTCCTTAGTGCCTGCTGGACATTTCTGAATTTGGAATTTCTGAATTTTTCTGCAGAAAATCATGCAGAGGAGGAGAACAAAGAAGAAAAAGCATCAATGGACCCCAGGTAACAAGGAATGATCAGGGCCTGGAAGAGGATGGGTAAAATAAGAGGATGGTTCCCAAATAAAGACCGAGAGGCCAACACTAGCCACAGATTTCTAAGGCAAAAGTGACAGAAACTGCTGGTTGAATTATTCCATTCACTTAAGCGATCAGGAAATAGCCTTCTACAAAGGTTGTCATTTGCTTTTGTGATACTTGTTATACTTTCGTAAGGGAAATTAACCCGTCTCAGGGAATTTGCTGTAGTCACAGAATCCATCTGTTCTCTCCTCTGTGGCTAAACCTAAGATGAGATGGATATCTGCTTTCTGCATAGTGGACTTTAGCTTGTTGGCATGCATTTCATAGCAAGAAAGGTAATTAGACCAAAACAATCATGTCCCGTCACAATATTGATAGAAAGAAGTCTAGAAGGCACAAGGTCTCTGGGCATCTACAATGTGTCAGGAACGTGCATTCCTTGGGTGGCAGTATGTAAAATTCAACACCATTTCTGCACGCGGTTGAGCCACTGTTCTGGTTCTCTGTGTCTGCTGAGTGCCATTGCTGTACCATCCAGGTAGAGTTGATTCTCCTTCCTCATTGAGTGCTATCTGGCCAGTTCACTGAGCGCCCACTCCCCTCTCTCCTGCCCTCAGGGGCAGCCAGACCATGCCCTCATCATAGGAGGATTGTTTTCTTTCTCTTTGAGGGGACTGTCCCTCACTTTCTGTGACCACTCTCTCTACCACCAATCAGGACCACCTGGGACTCTGGCATCCGATCCTTCTTGGTTTCATCATATCCTTTTTCCCCTAGCCTGAGCACAGAGCTACAGGAAAAAGAGAGTGTGAATGAAGCCCTGAAGGGGTCAGTGGATGAAGGCCCTGTGACTTCTTCCAGTCACCAGTACCCATCTGATTCCCATGAGCCTCCCAGCACCAATGTTTTCTTGTCTGAGGAGCACGAAGACTTCTCTGCTCTGGTTGCAGCTACTGAGAACTGCCATCAACAGGAGAAGAAAGCTCCAACAGGTCTCCCAGGTAGTGTCCATATTCATGTTCCCCACGTCCCTGTCCGGGTCAAGATATGTCATCTCTTCAGTCTGGCCCTAGAGACTTAACTTGGTTTGAATCAGAATCTAGGACTCAGTTTTAAGCACACACATCAGGTGGGTCAGGTAGTTCAACACTCTTCCGAGTCCCAGGCCAAATCTCTGTCCTCCCCGTTACCATGCCTGCTCCGCTCCAAACAGCAGTCTCTGTCTCCTCTAAGTTGGTTTATCCTCAGTAGGGAGCCATCTAAGTGTCAAAAGATAAACACCTCTTGAATGTGTCTGGAAGTTTACCACCCGGGGCGTGGTGTGAACCCTGGCACCCTCCACCACTTTGAACAGCAAGAATCCTGTTCTCTAGGTGGCACCATAGATTCTTTCCTCTTTAGGAGTGATTAAATTCCATCCATCAGTCTAGTCTCGGTGTATAACTTCATCCAAACCAACAGCAGCCAGCATATCTGATGGAATAAGAGCTGAATCTTGCCACAGCCTTTCCAGAAAGCAACTAGATGAGCTCCTCGTGACCTCGGGAAGACTATGTTGAACTCTTTGCCCAGGTCCAGGGAAGAGAACTTTGTTGTATTGATCTGCCAATTCAGAGACAGTCTGCCCTATGACTCAGGAAAGGAAGCCTGGTCCCTTTTCAGAAGACACAACCCGAGGCCTCCTGGAATATTCTGAGACTATCCTGTTCTCACGCTGAGAAGACTTATGTCCCTGTGTTTAAACAGGCCCCTGGGTTGGTAATGTGTCAAGAAGCAACTTTTTATGATGACTGGCCCTGTCCAAATTTATTTGCAGAAACTCAAAAAGATCAGAAGGATGAGGAAAGAGATGAGCCAACAGCCCCCAGGTAACTGATAATCCTGGTTGTGAAAGCAATGGTGACATCTGAAGATCTCAAATCCAGGGAGAATTAGAAAGCACCAGTAGACCTGTTTCATCCCATCACACTCCCACGAATCACCCCTTTTAAGAATGCTGTCTGTTTCCTTGGGACTTGTCCTGTTAGTTTCCACTTGGTATTAATGTCTCAAGTTTAGGAACCTAGAATCAGCTTGACACAAGGCAAACTAACCAATCTTAGAGATTTCCTGCACTCAGGGAGACCACGTGTCCTCTCTTGTTTGGGGAAAACTAAGATAAGTTGCATAACTTCTGTGTGCACATTTGGCCGCCTGTTTAACGGTGAGGATTTCATAGCACGACATACAGCTCGACAAAAATGTGTCTATGGTATTACAGTATTGACAGAAACAGGCCTAGAAGGCACAAGATGTCTGGGAGCCCACAATGCCCCAGGAGCCTTTACTCACTGGGCCTCTGTAAGAAAAGTGGAACAGAAGTTATGCTTTGGAGTTGTAGGAACTCCTGTGGTTCTCGTTGTGTGCTCTGTGTCATGACTGTGCCATAGAGGAGAGCTGAGTCTCCTTCCTCAGTATCTCGTTATCTGGACGGGGCAGTGAGCACCTGCTGCCCTCCCTCCCCCCACCACGGCAGCCTCACTTAGTTGCAGTCAGAGGAGGACTGTTATCTTCTTCCTGTTTCAAGGGATGCCCTCTTTACCTTCTGTGACCTCTCCCTTAGTCTTCCAATCAGAACCAGTGGGGAAGTTGCGGTGTCCAGTCTTTCCTCGTTTAATATTCTGTTATCTTTGTGCCTCTGGGCTCGGCAGGGAGCTGCAGGAGGAGGAGGAAATGGATGATGCGTGTCAGGATTCTTTGGATGAAAAGTATTTGACTCCTTCCAGTCACCATGACTTGTCTGACTCCTGCCACCCTCCCGACAGTCCCACCATCCCATCTGATGAGCATGAAATCTGCTCTCGTCTGGATGGAGCCCGTGAGTACTCTATTGGAAAGAGGACAAGCTCCGAATGGTCTCCCAGGTAGCCTCCATGTTCTTGGTGCTCACACCTCTGTCCAGGTACAGAAATGTCTCTTTGGTGGCAGGCCTTGGAGACCCATCTTGGTTTCGATCAGAATCTAGGACTCAGTTTTAAGCACACACATCAGGTGGGTCAGGTAGTTCAACACTCTTCCGAGTCCCAGGCCAAATCTCTGTCCTCCCCGTTACCATGCCTGCTCCGCTCCAAACAGCAGTCTCTGTCTCCTCTAAGTTGGTTTATCCTCAGTAGGGAGCCATCTAAGTGTCAAAAGATAAACACCTCTTGAATGTGTCTGGAAGTTTACCACCCAGGGCGTGGTGTGAACCCTGGCACCCTCCACCACTTTGAACAGCAAGAATCCTGTTCTCTAGGTGGCACCATAGATTCTTTCCTCTTTAGGAGTGATTAAATTCCATCCATCAGTCTAGTCTCGGTGTATAACTTCATCCAAACCAACAGCAGCCAGCATATCTGATGGAATAAGAGCTGAATCTTGCCACAGCCTTTCCAGAAAGCAACTAGATGAGCTCCTCGTGACCTCGGGAAGACTATGTTGAACTCTTTGCCCAGGTCCAGGGAAGAGAACTTTGTTGTATTGATCTGCCAATTCAGAGACAGTCTGCCCTATGACTCAGGAAAGGAAGCCTGGTCCCTTTTCAGAAGACACAACCCGAGGCCTCCTGGAATATTCTGAGACTATCCTGTTCTCACGCTGAGAAGACTTATGTCCCTGTGTTTAAACAGGCCCCTGGGTTGGTAATGTGTCAAGAAGCAACTTTTTATGATGACTGGCCCTGTCCAAATTTATTTGCAGAAACTCAAAAAGATCAGAAGGATGAGGAAAGAGATGAGCCAACAGCCCCCAGGTAACTGATAATCCTGGTTGTGAAAGCAATGGTGACATCTGAAGATCTCAAATCCAGGGAGAATTAGAAAGCACCAGTAGACCTGTTTCATCCCATCACACTCCCACGAATCACCCCTTTTAAGAATGCTGTCTGTTTCCTTGGGACTTGTCCTGTTAGTTTCCACTTGGTATTAATGTCTCAAGTTTAGGAACCTAGAATCAGCTTGACACAAGGCAAACTAACCAATCTTAGAGATTTCCTGCACTCAGGGAGACCACGTGTCCTCTCTTGTTTGGGGAAAACTAAGATAAGTTGCATAACTTCTGTGTGCACATTTGGCCGCCTGTTTAACGGTGAGGATTTCATAGCACGACATACAGCTCGACAAAAATGTGTCTATGGTATTACAGTATTGACAGAAACAGGCCTAGAAGGCACAAGATGTCTGGGAGCCCACAATGCCCCAGGAGCCTTTACTCACTGGGCCTCTGTAAGAAAAGTGGAACAGAAGTTATGCTTTGGAGTTGTAGGAACTCCTGTGGTTCTCGTTGTGTGCTCTGTGTCATGACTGTGCCATAGAGGAGAGCTGAGTCTCCTTCCTCAGTATCTCGTTATCTGGACGGGGCAGTGAGCACCTGCTGCCCTCCCTCCCCCCACCACGGCAGCCTCACTTAGTTGCAGTCAGAGGAGGACTGTTATCTTCTTCCTGTTTCAAGGGATGCCCTCTTTACCTTCTGTGACCTCTCCCTTAGTCTTCCAATCAGAACCAGTGGGGAAGTTGCGGTGTCCAGTCTTTCCTCGTTTAATATTCTGTTATCTTTGTGCCTCTGGGCTCGGCAGGGAGCTGCAGGAGGAGGAGGAAATGGATGATGCGTGTCAGGATTCTTTGGATGAAAAGTATTTGACTCCTTCCAGTCACCATGACTTGTCTGACTCCTGCCACCCTCCCGACAGTCCCACCATCCCATCTGATGAGCATGAAATCTGCTCTCGTCTGGATGGAGCCCGTGAGTACTCTATTGGAAAGAGGACAAGCTCCGAATGGTCTCCCAGGTAGCCTCCATGTTCTTGGTGCTCACACCTCTGTCCAGGTACAGAAATGTCTCTTTGGTGGCAGGCCTTGGAGACCCATCTTGGTTTCGATCAGAATCTAGGACTCAGTTTTAAGCACACACATCAGGTGGGTCAGGTAGTTCAACACTCTTCCGAGTCCCAGGCCAAATCTCTGTCCTCCCCGTTACCATGCCTGCTCCGCTCCAAACAGCAGTCTCTGTCTCCTCTAAGTTGGTTTATCCTCAGTAGGGAGCCATCTAAGTGTCAAAAGATAAACACCTCTTGAATGTGTCTGGAAGTTTACCACCCAGGGCGTGGTGTGAACCCTGGCACCCTCCACCACTTTGAACAGCAAGAATCCTGTTCTCTAGGTGGCACCATAGATTCTTTCCTCTTTAGGAGTGATTAAATTCCATCCATCAGTCTAGTCTCGGTGTATAACTTCATCCAAACCAACAGCAGCCAGCATATCTGATGGAATAAGAGCTGAATCTTGCCACAGCCTTTCCAGAAAGCAACTAGATGAGCTCCTCGTGACCTCGGGAAGACTATGTTGAACTCTTTGCCCAGGTCCAGGGAAGAGAACTTTGTTGTATTGATCTGCCAATTCAGAGACAGTCTGCCCTATGACTCAGGAAAGGAAGCCTGGTCCCTTTTCAGAAGACACAACCCGAGGCCTCCTGGAATATTCTGAGACTATCCTGTTCTCACGCTGAGAAGACTTATGTCCCTGTGTTTAAACAGGCCCCTGGGTTGGTAATGTGTCAAGAAGCAACTTTTTATGATGACTGGCCCTGTCCAAATTTATTTGCAGAAACTCAAAAAGATCAGAAGGATGAGGAAAGAGATGAGCCAACAGCCCCCAGGTAACTGATAATCCTGGTTGTGAAAGCAATGGTGACATCTGAAGATCTCAAATCCAGGGAGAATTAGAAAGCACCAGTAGACCTGTTTCATCCCATCACACTCCCACGAATCACCCCTTTTAAGAATGCTGTCTGTTTCCTTGGGACTTGTCCTGTTAGTTTCCACTTGGTATTAATGTCTCAAGTTTAGGAACCTAGAATCAGCTTGACACAAGGCAAACTAACCAATCTTAGAGATTTCCTGCACTCAGGGAGACCACGTGTCCTCTCTTGTTTGGGGAAAACTAAGATAAGTTGCATAACTTCTGTGTGCACATTTGGCCGCCTGTTTAACGGTGAGGATTTCATAGCACGACATACAGCTCGACAAAAATGTGTCTATGGTATTACAGTATTGACAGAAACAGGCCTAGAAGGCACAAGATGTCTGGGAGCCCACAATGCCCCAGGAGCCTTTACTCACTGGGCCTCTGTAAGAAAAGTGGAACAGAAGTTATGCTTTGGAGTTGTAGGAACTCCTGTGGTTCTCGTTGTGTGCTCTGTGTCATGACTGTGCCATAGAGGAGAGCTGAGTCTCCTTCCTCAGTATCTCGTTATCTGGACGGGGCAGTGAGCACCTGCTGCCCTCCCTCCCCCCACCACGGCAGCCTCACTTAGTTGCAGTCAGAGGAGGACTGTTATCTTCTTCCTGTTTCAAGGGATGCCCTCTTTACCTTCTGTGACCTCTCCCTTAGTCTTCCAATCAGAACCAGTGGGGAAGTTGCGGTGTCCAGTCTTTCCTCGTTTAATATTCTGTTATCTTTGTGCCTCTGGGCTCGGCAGGGAGCTGCAGGAGGAGGAGGAAATGGATGATGCGTGTCAGGATTCTTTGGATGAAAAGTATTTGACTCCTTCCAGTCACCATGACTTGTCTGACTCCTGCCACCCTCCCGACAGTCCCACCATCCCATCTGATGAGCATGAAATCTGCTCTCGTCTGGATGGAGCCCGTGAGTACTCTATTGGAAAGAGGACAAGCTCCGAATGGTCTCCCAGGTAGCCTCCATGTTCTTGGTGCTCACACCTCTGTCCAGGTACAGAAATGTCTCTTTGGTGGCAGGCCTTGGAGACCCATCTTGGTTTCGATCAGAATCTAGGACTCAGTTTTAAGCACACACATCAGGTGGGTCAGGTAGTTCAACACTCTTCCGAGTCCCAGGCCAAATCTCTGTCCTCCCCGTTACCATGCCTGCTCCGCTCCAAACAGCAGTCTCTGTCTCCTCTAAGTTGGTTTATCCTCAGTAGGGAGCCATCTAAGTGTCAAAAGATAAACACCTCTTGAATGTGTCTGGAAGTTTACCACCCAGGGCGTGGTGTGAACCCTGGCACCCTCCACCACTTTGAACAGCAAGAATCCTGTTCTCTAGGTGGCACCATAGATTCTTTCCTCTTTAGGAGTGATTAAATTCCATCCATCAGTCTAGTCTCGGTGTATAACTTCATCCAAACCAACAGCAGCCAGCATATCTGATGGAATAAGAGCTGAATCTTGCCACAGCCTTTCCAGAAAGCAACTAGATGAGCTCCTCGTGACCTCGGGAAGACTATGTTGAACTCTTTGCCCAGGTCCAGGGAAGAGAACTTTGTTGTATTGATCTGCCAATTCAGAGACAGTCTGCCCTATGACTCAGGAAAGGAAGCCTGGTCCCTTTTCAGAAGACACAACCCGAGGCCTCCTGGAATATTCTGAGACTATCCTGTTCTCACGCTGAGAAGACTTATGTCCCTGTGTTTAAACAGGCCCCTGGGTTGGTAATGTGTCAAGAAGCAACTTTTTATGATGACTGGCCCTGTCCAAATTTATTTGCAGAAACTCAAAAAGATCAGAAGGATGAGGAAAGAGATGAGCCAACAGCCCCCAGGTAACTGATAATCCTGGTTGTGAAAGCAATGGTGACATCTGAAGATCTCAAATCCAGGGAGAATTAGAAAGCACCAGTAGACCTGTTTCATCCCATCACACTCCCACGAATCACCCCTTTTAAGAATGCTGTCTGTTTCCTTGGGACTTGTCCTGTTAGTTTCCACTTGGTATTAATGTCTCAAGTTTAGGAACCTAGAATCAGCTTGACACAAGGCAAACTAACCAATCTTAGAGATTTCCTGCACTCAGGGAGACCACGTGTCCTCTCTTGTTTGGGGAAAACTAAGATAAGTTGCATAACTTCTGTGTGCACATTTGGCCGCCTGTTTAACGGTGAGGATTTCATAGCACGACATACAGCTCGACAAAAATGTGTCTATGGTATTACAGTATTGACAGAAACAGGCCTAGAAGGCACAAGATGTCTGGGAGCCCACAATGCCCCAGGAGCCTTTACTCACTGGGCCTCTGTAAGAAAAGTGGAACAGAAGTTATGCTTTGGAGTTGTAGGAACTCCTGTGGTTCTCGTTGTGTGCTCTGTGTCATGACTGTGCCATAGAGGAGAGCTGAGTCTCCTTCCTCAGTATCTCGTTATCTGGACGGGGCAGTGAGCACCTGCTGCCCTCCCTCCCCCCACCACGGCAGCCTCACTTAGTTGCAGTCAGAGGAGGACTGTTATCTTCTTCCTGTTTCAAGGGATGCCCTCTTTACCTTCTGTGACCTCTCCCTTAGTCTTCCAATCAGAACCAGTGGGGAAGTTGCGGTGTCCAGTCTTTCCTCGTTTAATATTCTGTTATCTTTGTGCCTCTGGGCTCGGCAGGGAGCTGCAGGAGGAGGAGGAAATGGATGATGCGTGTCAGGATTCTTTGGATGAAAAGTATTTGACTCCTTCCAGTCACCATGACTTGTCTGACTCCTGCCACCCTCCCGACAGTCCCACCATCCCATCTGATGAGCATGAAATCTGCTCTCGTCTGGATGGAGCCCGTGAGTACTCTATTGGAAAGAGGACAAGCTCCGAATGGTCTCCCAGGTAGCCTCCATGTTCTTGGTGCTCACACCTCTGTCCAGGTACAGAAATGTCTCTTTGGTGGCAGGCCTTGGAGACCCATCTTGGTTTCGATCAGAATCTAGGACTCAGTTTTAAGCACACACATCAGGTGGGTCAGGTAGTTCAACACTCTTCCGAGTCCCAGGCCAAATCTCTGTCCTCCCCGTTACCATGCCTGCTCCGCTCCAAACAGCAGTCTCTGTCTCCTCTAAGTTGGTTTATCCTCAGTAGGGAGCCATCTAAGTGTCAAAAGATAAACACCTCTTGAATGTGTCTGGAAGTTTACCACCCAGGGCGTGGTGTGAACCCTGGCACCCTCCACCACTTTGAACAGCAAGAATCCTGTTCTCTAGGTGGCACCATAGATTCTTTCCTCTTTAGGAGTGATTAAATTCCATCCATCAGTCTAGTCTCGGTGTATAACTTCATCCAAACCAACAGCAGCCAGCATATCTGATGGAATAAGAGCTGAATCTTGCCACAGCCTTTCCAGAAAGCAACTAGATGAGCTCCTCGTGACCTCGGGAAGACTATGTTGAACTCTTTGCCCAGGTCCAGGGAAGAGAACTTTGTTGTATTGATCTGCCAATTCAGAGACAGTCTGCCCTATGACTCAGGAAAGGAAGCCTGGTCCCTTTTCAGAAGACACAACCCGAGGCCTCCTGGAATATTCTGAGACTATCCTGTTCTCACGCTGAGAAGACTTATGTCCCTGTGTTTAATCAGGCCCCTGGGTTGGTAATGTGTCAAGAAGCAACTTTTTATGATGACTGGCCCTGTCCAAATTTATTTGCAGAAACTCAAAAAGATCAGAAGGATGAGGAAAGAGATGAGCCAACAGCCCCCAGGTAACTGATAATCCTGGTTGTGAAAGCAATGGTGACATCTGAAGATCTCAAATCCAGGGAGAATTAGAAAGCACCAGTAGACCTGTTTCATCCCATCACACTCCCACGAATCACCCCTTTTAAGAATGCTGTCTGTTTCCTTGGGACTTGTCCTGTTAGTTTCCACTTGGTATTAATGTCTCAAGTTTAGGAACCTAGAATCAGCTTGACACAAGGCAAACTAACCAATCTTAGAGATTTCCTGCACTCAGGGAGACCACGTGTCCTCTCTTGTTTGGGGAAAACTAAGATAAGTTGCATAACTTCTGTGTGCACATTTGGCCGCCTGTTTAACGGTGAGGATTTCATAGCACGACATACAGCTCGACAAAAATGTGTCTATGGTATTACAGTATTGACAGAAACAGGCCTAGAAGGCACAAGATGTCTGGGAGCCCACAATGCCCCAGGAGCCTTTACTCACTGGGCCTCTGTAAGAAAAGTGGAACAGAAGTTATGCTTTGGAGTTGTAGGAACTCCTGTGGTTCTCGTTGTGTGCTCTGTGTCATGACTGTGCCATAGAGGAGAGCTGAGTCTCCTTCCTCAGTATCTCGTTATCTGGACGGGGCAGTGAGCACCTGCTGCCCTCCCTCCCCCCACCACGGCAGCCTCACTTAGTTGCAGTCAGAGGAGGACTGTTATCTTCTTCCTGTTTCAAGGGATGCCCTCTTTACCTTCTGTGACCTCTCCCTTAGTCTTCCAATCAGAACCAGTGGGGAAGTTGCGGTGTCCAGTCTTTCCTCGTTTAATATTCTGTTATCTTTGTGCCTCTGGGCTCGGCAGGGAGCTGCAGGAGGAGGAGGAAATGGATGATGCGTGTCAGGATTCTTTGGATGAAAAGTATTTGACTCCTTCCAGTCACCATGACTTGTCTGACTCCTGCCACCCTCCCGACAGTCCCACCATCCCATCTGATGAGCATGAAATCTGCTCTCGTCTGGATGGAGCCCGTGAGTACTCTATTGGAAAGAGGACAAGCTCCGAATGGTCTCCCAGGTAGCCTCCATGTTCTTGGTGCTCACACCTCTGTCCAGGTACAGAAATGTCTCTTTGGTGGCAGGCCTTGGAGACCCATCTTGGTTTCGATCAGAATCTAGGACTCAGTTTTAAGCACACACATCAGGTGGGTCAGGTAGTTCAACACTCTTCCGAGTCCCAGGCCAAATCTCTGTCCTCCCCGTTACCATGCCTGCTCCGCTCCAAACAGCAGTCTCTGTCTCCTCTAAGTTGGTTTATCCTCAGTAGGGAGCCATCTAAGTGTCAAAAGATAAACACCTCTTGAATGTGTCTGGAAGTTTACCACCCAGGGCGTGGTGTGAACCCTGGCACCCTCCACCACTTTGAACAGCAAGAATCCTGTTCTCTAGGTGGCACCATAGATTCTTTCCTCTTTAGGAGTGATTAAATTCCATCCATCAGTCTAGTCTCGGTGTATAACTTCATCCAAACCAACAGCAGCCAGCATATCTGATGGAATAAGAGCTGAATCTTGCCACAGCCTTTCCAGAAAGCAACTAGATGAGCTCCTCGTGACCTCGGGAAGACTATGTTGAACTCTTTGCCCAGGTCCAGGGAAGAGAACTTCGTTGTATTGATCTGCCAATTCAGAGACAGTCTGCCCTATGACTCAGGAAAGGAAGCCTGGTCCCTTTTCAGAAGACACAACCCGAGGCCTCCTGGAATATTCTGAGACTATCCTGTTCTCACGCTGAGAAGACTTATGTCCCTGTGTTTAAACAGGCCCCTGGGTTGGTAATGTGTCAAGAAGCAACTTTTTATGATGACTGGCCCTGTCCAAATTTATTTGCAGAAACTCAAAAAGATCAGAAGGATGAGGAAAGAGATGAGCCAACAGCCCCCAGGTAACTGATAATCCTGGTTGTGAAAGCAATGGTGACATCTGAAGATCTCAAATCCAGGGAGAATTAGAAAGCACCAGTAGACCTGTTTCATCCCATCACACTCCCACGAATCACCCCTTTTAAGAATGCTGTCTGTTTCCTTGGGACTTGTCCTGTTAGTTTCCACTTGGTATTAATGTCTCAAGTTTAGGAACCTAGAATCAGCTTGACACAAGGCAAACTAACCAATCTTAGAGATTTCCTGCACTCAGGGAGACCACGTGTCCTCTCTTGTTTGGGGAAAACTAAGATAAGTTGCATAACTTCTGTGTGCACATTTGGCCGCCTGTTTAACGGTGAGGATTTCATAGCACGACATACAGCTCGACAAAAATGTGTCTATGGTATTACAGTATTGACAGAAACAGGCCTAGAAGGCACAAGATGTCTGGGAGCCCACAATGCCCCAGGAGCCTTTACTCACTGGGCCTCTGTAAGAAAAGTGGAACAGAAGTTATGCTTTGGAGTTGTAGGAACTCCTGTGGTTCTCGTTGTGTGCTCTGTGTCATGACTGTGCCATAGAGGAGAGCTGAGTCTCCTTCCTCAGTATCTCGTTATCTGGACGGGGCAGTGAGCACCTGCTGCCCTCCCTCCCCCCACCACGGCAGCCTCACTTAGTTGCAGTCAGAGGAGGACTGTTATCTTCTTCCTGTTTCAAGGGATGCCCTCTTTACCTTCTGTGACCTCTCCCTTAGTCTTCCAATCAGAACCAGTGGGGAAGTTGCGGTGTCCAGTCTTTCCTCGTTTAATATTCTGTTATCTTTGTGCCTCTGGGCTCGGCAGGGAGCTGCAGGAGGAGGAGGAAATGGATGATGCGTGTCAGGATTCTTTGGATGAAAAGTATTTGACTCCTTCCAGTCACCATGACTTGTCTGACTCCTGCCACCCTCCCGACAGTCCCACCATCCCATCTGATGAGCATGAAATCTGCTCTCGTCTGGATGGAGCCCGTGAGTACTCTATTGGAAAGAGGACAAGCTCCGAATGGTCTCCCAGGTAGCCTCCATGTTCTTGGTGCTCACACCTCTGTCCAGGTACAGAAATGTCTCTTTGGTGGCAGGCCTTGGAGACCCATCTTGGTTTCGATCAGAATCTAGGACTCAGTTTTAAGCACACACATCAGGTGGGTCAGGTAGTTCAACACTCTTCCGAGTCCCAGGCCAAATCTCTGTCCTCCCCGTTACCATGCCTGCTCCGCTCCAAACAGCAGTCTCTGTCTCCTCTAAGTTGGTTTATCCTCAGTAGGGAGCCATCTAAGTGTCAAAAGATAAACACCTCTTGAATGTGTCTGGAAGTTTACCACCCAGGGCGTGGTGTGAACCCTGGCACCCTCCACCACTTTGAACAGCAAGAATCCTGTTCTCTAGGTGGCACCATAGATTCTTTCCTCTTTAGGAGTGATTAAATTCCATCCATCAGTCTAGTCTCGGTGTATAACTTCATCCAAACCAACAGCAGCCAGCATATCTGATGGAATAAGAGCTGAATCTTGCCACAGCCTTTCCAGAAAGCAACTAGATGAGCTCCTCGTGACCTCGGGAAGACTATGTTGAACTCTTTGCCCAGGTCCAGGGAAGAGAACTTTGTTGTATTGATCTGCCAATTCAGAGACAGTCTGCCCTATGACTCAGGAAAGGAAGCCTGGTCCCTTTTCAGAAGACACAACCCGAGGCCTCCTGGAATATTCTGAGACTATCCTGTTCTCACGCTGAGAAGACTTATGTCCCTGTGTTTAAACAGGCCCCTGGGTTGGTAATGTGTCAAGAAGCAACTTTTTATGATGACTGGCCCTGTCCAAATTTATTTGCAGAAACTCAAAAAGATCAGAAGGATGAGGAAAGAGATGAGCCAACAGCCCCCAGGTAACTGATAATCCTGGTTGTGAAAGCAATGGTGACATCTGAAGATCTCAAATCCAGGGAGAATTAGAAAGCACCAGTAGACCTGTTTCATCCCATCACACTCCCACGAATCACCCCTTTTAAGAATGCTGTCTGTTTCCTTGGGACTTGTCCTGTTAGTTTCCACTTGGTATTAATGTCTCAAGTTTAGGAACCTAGAATCAGCTTGACACAAGGCAAACTAACCAATCTTAGAGATTTCCTGCACTCAGGGAGACCACGTGTCCTCTCTTGTTTGGGGAAAACTAAGATAAGTTGCATAACTTCTGTGTGCACATTTGGCCGCCTGTTTAACGGTGAGGATTTCATAGCACGACATACAGCTCGACAAAAATGTGTCTATGGTATTACAGTATTGACAGAAACGGGCCTAGAAGGCACAAGATGTCTGGGAGCCCACAATGCCCCAGGAGCCTTTACTCACTGGGCCTCTGTAAGAAAAGTGGAACAGAAGTTATGCTTTCGAGTTGCAGGAACTCCTGTGGTTCTCGTTGTGTGCTCTGTGTCATGACTGTGCCATAGAGGAGAGCTGAGTCTCCTTCCTCAGTAACTTGTTATCTGGACGGGGCAGTGAGCACCTGCTGCCCTCCCTCCCCCCACCACGGCAGCCTCACTTAGTTGCAGTCAGAGAAGGACTGTTATCTTCTTCCTGTTTCAAGGGATGCCCTCTTTACCTTCTGTGACCTCTCCCTTAGTCTTCCAATCAGAACCAGTGGGGAAGTTGCGGTGTCCAGTCTTTCCTCGTTTAATATTCTGTTATCTTTGTGCCTCTGGGCTCAGCTGGGAGCTGCAGGAGGAGGAGGAAATGGATGATGCGTGTCAGGATTCTTTGGATGAAAAGTATTTGACTCCTTCCAGTCACCATGACTTGTCTGACTCCTGCCACCCTCCCGACAGTCCCACCATCCCATCTGATGAGCATGAAATCTGCTCTCGTCTGGATGGAGCCCGTGAGTACTCTATTGGAAAGAGGACAAGCTCCGAATGGTCTCCCAGGTAGCCTCCATGTTCTTTGTGCTCACACCTCTGTCCAGGTACAGAAATGTCTCTTTGATGGCAGGCCTTGGAGACCCATCTTGGTTTCAATCAGAATCTAAGATTCAGTTGTAAGCACAAACATGGGGTGTGTCAAGTAGCTGTACACCCTTCCAAGTCCCAGATCTAATCTCTGTCACCCTGGGACCCAATGCCAAGCACAGGCTGATGAACACCAGGTAAACCAGAGTGGGGAGATTCAAGAGATCATAACACGCTTCCAGCCACCACTGATGCTCCTGCACAACAGGAGTCTCCATGAGCTCCTTCTAGGAAGATGGGCCCTCTGATCTCTCCTGTAATTTTCTTCCTAATTGAGTTCCTGAACTCAGCATTAATGCCTGTCCAAGTAGGGTGGTAGTCTTGCCTATTTCTTTGGAGATGTTGTTACCATGGTTCCTCAGCTCTGGACTCTGGTCTCTCTCACCTCTGAGATATCTTGTCCTTGCTAAACAGTCTGCTGAGGAACGAGACAAAGATACCTTTGTCTTTCCATGTGTGGAGTTTTCGCTGAAATCAAGGCATGGGCCCTGGTGGCCCCACCTCTATGAATCACCCAGGATCCTGGCCTCTCGAAACCGCCAAATACGCTTTCCTCCGTGGGGTGTATGGATTCCATCCATCAGTCTCATCTTGGTGTACAATCCCACCTATCTCACCAAAGACCGGGTGTCTGCTGGGGCCAAGCTGACTCTTTCGGCAACACCTCTTGAAGGCTGCTGACATGTTCCCTCTGATCTTTGGTGAAAATAGACGTATTTAACTGTTTGCTCGACTCAGGGCAGAGGACATGGGGGTGATGATCTACCAGGGCAGGGCCGATATCTGACTAGACGTTTCTGAATTTGTCTGCAGAAAGTCATGAAGACGAGGAGTATGTGGAAGAGAGAGAACCACTGTCCAAAATGAACGACCAGGGGAGGGTAAAGGACAGGTAAAGTATGGAAAGGGTCCTAGAAAGATCAAGGAGCACAAAGGTGACCACATCTGTGATGCGATGGTCACCCAAACCTGCAGATTGCAGTCCTGTCATTCCCTCAACCAACAACGACATATCCCTCTGAATGGGGCTGTGCAGTCTCCTTCTGGTACTTGTAAAGTTAGTCTGAACCAAGGTGAACCAACTACTCTCATGGATTTCCTGTACTCACGGACATCACGTGTCCTCTCATGGATGGTTGGTTAAAGGCAGGGTGAGATTCACATCCGCTTTCTGCAGAGTTCATCTTAGGTCGTTGGCAGGTATTTCACAGCAGGGAAGGTAACCAGACCCACCAAAATGGTATTATGTTAGATACTGAGAGAAGGTGGCCTAGAAGGTACAAGAACGCTGGAGTCTGCAATGCCTCAGGAGCTGGTATTGCCTGGCCGCTGATGGAGCTTTCAAAACTATTTAGGCATTTGCCAAACATGTCCAAAAACTCTGTTTTGAAGGCAAATGGGGGATGTTCTCATAGAAACCTCTGCGGAGGTCCTAAGAACCTTTGACTCAATTCCAATTATACGTTTTCCTTTCTAACCCAACATAGGGAGTTCGAATTTCTAATTCGACTTCAGGCAGGAGAGCTGACCCAGTTACGTCTAAAGACACGGGAAGGAAGAGAGCTATCCCTCCTGCTTAATCAGAACCTCAAGGAGCTCCTGGGCCGCAGTGACCTTAACAACCTCCGGGGGCAGGCCTTCCAAGAGCAATTGGCTGAGGGATGCAGGCTGTCCCAGGCCCTTGTCAGCAAGCTCGGCCCAGGTATGGGGGCCACAGGCCCTGATTGTGCTGAGCCCTCCAATGTCCCCGGCTCACAGGAGACTCCACTTCTCCCCTCCTAATGTTTTTGCCATCTGTCCTGGTTTCCACATCACACTTGGGGTCATGACAGGACCAGGAACGGCTGGGTGGAAGGACAGAGAGGAGAAATGTACAAGGTGGAGGTGATAGTGTTCCGAGTGCCTGCTTCCTCCCTCATTTGCCATGGCCCTTGGGACAGGGGGCAGCCTCCACCCAGTGTTAGAGCACAGAAAGGCAGACATGATAGGAGGCAGCTAGTAAGGCTGAAAAGGGCCCTGAGCTAAGCGTGGACGTTCCCAGGCTCCAGCCTGAGTTCTGTCTTTTCTAACAGTGGGCGCGGGACAGATGTCTCCTTCCTGGATTTCAGTGTCTTCATCTCTAACGTGATTAACACATGTGTTGCATGGTAGCTGTAGCATTCCAATAGGGAAGGCCTATGAGCATACTTTCACAATGCTAGGGTCACTCACTGGGGTTGATTTCAGTACTGGGTATGGTAGAATCTGGTAGTGGGATGTGGGTTTACACTAGAATACTTAGCACTTAACGAGGAGAGAATTTTCCTGGTGAACGGTAGAAGCAGACGTGGAAGTCCCCACGAAGGACCAAGTCATGTGAGACTCGTGGGACAGAATTGTTTTTCATCTCCTGAGAGAAAGGAGGAGGTTCTCTGTGAAAGGCATGATGAGATGCAGAGTCACTGAGCTTGGAAACCAGCCTTGTGGCAGGAGGGAGGAGAGAGTGGGAGGAGCCCCTAGGAAAGCTGCAGAAGCATCTCTTGATCTGGGTAACCAAATCAATTTTTAACTCCTTGCCCAGTTCCACCAGAGCATGCCATCTGGGACCCATCAGATCAGGGCCACTTTACCTCATCCATCAGAATACCACGGCAGCCCATTTCTTTACAGACAAAACACGACACCTTTCTGAACTCATGTAGAGGTAATTCGTGTCTCCAGGCCCAGAAAGGCACCTGCATTTGTAACGGGTGAAGTGGAACTAGCTCATGTCTAAATGGACTTTTCTCAATTTCTTTGCAGAAAACCACGAAGAGGAGGCTGAAGAACAACTGGGATCGCTGACCCCCAGGTAACAGTGAAGGATCAGAGGAGGGTAATGTACAATCAAATGCAGAGAAGGTTCTGGAAAGAACAGACGCAGAGGTCAAAAGTAGCTGCTTTCCTGAAGCAAGGAGGCACAAAACTGGCTGATTGTGCTGGTCTCCTCCACTCCCCCCATCTGGATCGTCCATGTTCTTTGCAGCATGTGGAGTCTGTCTCACTCCCAGTGAGGTAACCAGGCCTAGAGACGTCCTGCCCCTTCAGAGATGCCTTCTCCTCCGGAGGGTCAAAACCCAGAGTCAGGTCCATACCTGCTCTCTGCATGTGGGCCTGAGCGTGTTGGCAGGTATTTCATGACAAGGAAAGTAGCCAGACTAAATAAACATTCGTATTTTGCCTCAAGCTTTAGAGAAGGAGGCCTAGAAGTTCCAAGATCTCTTCCAGTCTCCAGTGTCTCAGGAGCATGTTTTCACTGGGTCACTGTGTGTAAAATGCAAAAGGAAAGAAGAAAAAATGCGGTCCACCAAAAATGAGCAGATTTCTACTTGGAAGGCCTTTTGGGGATATTCTCACCGAAATCTCTCTCAAACTCCTTATCATCTCTCATGAGCCCATTTCCACTCTGAGGATTTCTCTTCCCTCCCACCTAGGAAATACCATTTCCTCATTCATGATCATGCACGAAAGCTGACCCGGATACGCCAGACGTCACGGGAAGGAAGAGAGCTCTCTGTCCTCCTCCATCAGCACCTCAGGGACCTCCTCACCCACAGTGACATTGGCAGAGACTGGGGACAGGGCTTCCAAGAACAACTGGCTGAGGGATCCAGGCTGGCAGAGTGCCTTGTCCGCAAGCTTAGCCCAGGTAAGGTGGCCACAGGCCCTCATTGCGCTGAGCCCCTCCAAGGTCCCTGGCTGACAAGAGCCTCCGCATCTCCCCTCATAATGCTTTCGCCAGCTGTCCTGGTGTCCACATCGCACTTGGAGCCATGACAGGACCACGACTGGCTGGGTGGGAGCAGAGGGGAGAAATGCACAGGAGGACGTCATAGTGCTCCAAGAGCCTGCTTCCGCCCTGAGGGACCGTGCCCTTTGGGGCAGGAGGCAGCCTCCACCTGGTGTCACAGCACACAAAGGAGGACGTGACAGGAGGCAGCTTGTTAGAATGAAAAGAATCCTGGACTGAGCCAGAGCTCCTCGGGCTCTTGCCTGAGCTCTGGCTTTTATAGCTACAGGCAAGTATTTGATTTCTCCTTCCTGGATTTCCGTCTCCTCATCTGTAAAGTGGGTCAAAAGATGTGTTGCCTGGTAGCTGTAACTACTAAAGAAGGGAATGCTCATGAATGTGCTTCAGAAAGGGATCATACTCCTAACTCTTTGGGGTTTATTTGGTTATAATCTGAAAATCTTGGGGCAGATACGTTGATTTGTAACAGAACACTTTCCACAAGAATATTTTCCCCTCTTATGATATAAAAGCCAACATGCAGGTCCCCGTGAAGTCCCGGGATGTATGGAGGGGTGAGTCATGGGGTTTTCTATCCTCCTTTTAGAGAAAGGAGTAGGGTCTATGTGGGGGTTCTGAGTGGACATAGAGTCACTGAGACTGGGAACCAGCTTTGTGGAAGGAGGAGGAGAGAACGAGAGAATTCCAGAGGGAAGCTGGACAACTACCCAATGATTTGGGGACAGAAGATATTTGATCTTTACCCAGTTAAACTCAGAGCATGCCATGATGGGGATCCAGCAGATCAAGGACATTCTGCCTGATGGGTCAGGACACCATCCCAGGCCATTCCTTCAAAGTCACACATGGGGCTGTCAGTACAACTCTCTCAGTGTGTCCTGCCCTCATACACAGGCCATTGCTGTCCGTGCCCAGGCAGGCCTTTGTGTCTGTAAAGGGTGAAGGGGCACTATTTCATCTCTGTCTGGATTTTGTTTGCAGAAAACCTGGAAGACGATGACGAGGAGGAAGAACAAGAATCGCTGAGCCCCAGGTAACAATGAACGAGGAGGGCTAATAAGCAAGGGTACAATGTGGGGAGAGCACCTGAAAGAAAGACCCTGAGGGCCAAATAGCCCCAGGGTTCACAGGCAAGGGGGAACCAGCACTGCCCCTGCTGCTGATTCCGCTCACTCCAGCAACGATGGCAAAGCCCTTTGAACGAGGTTGTCTCTTGTCTTTGTGGTACTCGTGGCCTCGGTCTGACAAGGGGAACTAAGAAGTCTCAGGGATTTCCTGCCCTGAAAGAAATCCCTTGTTCTCTCTTGGAAGGCTAAATCAAGGATGAGATGCGTGTCTGCTTTCCCAACTGATGGCCTTAGGTCCTTCATAGCTATAGCATAGCCAGAAAGGATCTAGACAAAATTAAAAAAAAAAAAACATAACAGGTCACAGTATTGACAGAAAATGGCCTAGAAGGCACAAGATCTCTGGGAGTCCACGATGCCTCCGAGGCCTGCATTCGCTGGGCTGCCATATGTAGATTCAACACAATGCATTCACAAACTGGAAGCCATTGTGTTGGGTCTCCGAGTGTGATGCGTCTGCCTTACAGGGAGAGCGCAGCCCCGTCACCACCTCACTGCCGGTCCAGGGCACTGAGCACGTTCTGCTCACTCTCGTTCTCTCTCTCTCCCTCTCTCCTGTTCCAGGACAGCCAGGCTTTGCCCCAGGCCCTTGGACCCTACCCTTCAATCAGAACCAGCTGGGACACCGTGGTGTCTAATCCTTCTTGATCTCTTCTTTTCTCTTCCCTCTCTCACCAGTCTGGAGAGGGAGCTGCTGGAGAAGGAGATTGTGAATGAAATCCTTGCACATCCAGCAGGTGAACAGAATTCGACTCCTTCCAGTCCTCGTGATCTGTCTGCCTCTGGGGAACCCCTCAGAAGCACTGCCTTTCCGTGTGATGAGCCTCAAGTCAGCTTGACTCTGGAGGCAGCCAGTGAGTACTCCCATTAGAAAGCAGACAAATCCAAGTGGTCTCCCAGTTAGCCTCCATATTTTTTAAGCTCACCACGGCTGGCCAGGTAGAGAGATACTTTCTGCAGGCTCTTGGACCGAGTTTTAAGTACAGATTTCAGGAGGGCTTGGGAGCTGTGCTGTCACCCTAGTCCCTAGCTATGTCCCTCTCAGCCTGTCCCTCAGTGGCATCTGCAAGCCATTTTTCCCCAGGTGGGAGAGAGAAGGGATCATGACCACCTCACAGCCAGCACTACAGCAGGGGCAGAGTAGGTATTTGTCAGACCTCTTTCTTTAAGATGACACATCTCATCTCCTGCAGTGTTTCTGCTAATTGCATTTCCTGAGCAGTGTCTCCCACTCTTCTCTGCCCATCCACACATGGAGCAGTCTTACTCAATTATTCTGGAGGTCTGTTCTCATGATTTGGGGTTTAAAGCTGATTCTCTACTTCCTCTGGGGTGACTACCTCCCTCTGAAGATTTGAAAACGAGATCCTGGACGCCGCATCCTGCCTGTGCCCCTTGGTTTCAGTGAAGCCAGAGCTCTGGCTCTGGTTTCCCCTCCTCCATAAACGGCCATGGGTTTCATCCCTTGTGTAGGCTCAGTGACTTCTTCCACGTGTGGGTTAGAGCTTCAAGCATGAGTCACGTCTTAGTGTTCTAATCTCATGGAAATGTCAACAACCAGTGTGCCTGATAGGACCCTAGTCTAACTTATGAGCAAAGAAGAACATGAGGCCACAGGACAGAAGGACTACAAAGGCAGGGGGAGGAGTCTGCATGTGTAGAATTGGACCATGATGAGAACAGGACTTGTGGGTGATTGGATTATTCAGAGGTTTGATCGTGTGGAGAGGACAGGATCAGAGAAGCAGAAGGAGATTCATGGATCCAGGTGTCAAGGATGAAAGTCTCATAGAGTGTGTTGTCAGGAATCTACATGGTAACACCATCCCAAATGACATTTTTACGAAACATTTAAAACAAACATTGGTGGCAATGAGGATGTGCAGAGGGGAGGAGAAAGGGGAACCCACAGTGGTGTGGAGAAGGCCCTGGGGGTTATGACCCGCCTTAGCCTGACCTGGACTGGTCTGAGGCTATTTCAGGTCTTTGGGTAGCCCTCTTTCTGAGAATAGATTTTCATTTCACAGAAGAAATTGAAACATGTTGGATTAGGGACTAAAGCCCAGACCCCCCGGAAGAGTGTGTAACATAAGGACTGTGCACTATATTACATCCCTGAAGAACCACACACAGCCTGATGCTGTAGCACTTCTGGTCCCTAAGTTTCTTATAAGGGTCTCAGACCTCTACTACATTACTTACAGCTGCTACTACCTGACCCCCACCTTGCCCACCAAGTGGCAAAAGAATATATATATGTGTGGGTGGGTGGAGGGCAGCCAAAACTTACAGAAAAGGAAGGTCAAAAGGCTCCAGAACTTTGCAAAGATTCCAAACTTGGTCTACAGTTTGCCAACTCCCTTCTTACTGGAAACAGAAGCTTTGGGGCCATACTTCTTCCCTTCCTCTGACATTCTTCTGGGTAGACACCAGCAACTCTTTCTCCCCCATGTCCTGAGTCCTCTTTAGAACCTTCTCTGTAGGCTCCTGGACTAAGGTTACTAGTAACAGAGTAATAGGCATGACCTCATCTGCCCATGCAAAGCCCTCTGGACTCCAGTGGGTGATTGTCCACTTCAGGTCACTGCAGTCTTGGCACCTGCCATCTCGGCCTCCCCAGGCACACACGTCATGGCGACATCTCCTTCATAGACATGAAGTCTGAGTTTGTTTCCTGAGACCACTGACAAGCAGGGACTTCTGAAATGAGTGGTCTGGGAGAGCTTAGCAACGGGAAACTCGGATTGGTCCTACTGAAACCACTTCTTGTTTCAGCTCCTTCCTGGGAGGCTTGTCAGCAAGGGCCTTTGAGTGGAAACTTGAGTTTCCAAAGGACAGAGATGCAAACTTCACAAGCACCGCTGGAGCCAAGCAGCTGGGGGAGCA
The DNA here is from genome assembly GCF_041296235.1 of Equus asinus. Taxonomy (NCBI): domain Eukaryota; kingdom Metazoa; phylum Chordata; class Mammalia; order Perissodactyla; family Equidae; genus Equus; species Equus asinus. The sequence continues at coordinate 86,055,252 of NC_091797.1, read as the reverse complement.
ATTATCTGGGGCTGCAGCTGGACCAGTTCCATTGCGGGGATGGCAAAGCCACGCTTGGTCTTCCCTTCACCACCTGGAGCTTTGCAGCCAACAGTGTTTCCGCAAACCGAGGTTCACTCTTCCAAGGTAAGAAAGAAAAGAAGAATAGGAAGCTCTAGTTCACGTGTTGGGCGTCACAGGGTTGTGGGGAGAGGCGACAATGGGGCCTCTCCCATGCTCGCTTCAGGTCAGGTTGAAACCCGTGAGGCTCTGAGAGAGCGAGGTGGTGAGAGCCTGGGCTTTAGGATCAGCTCTGCTCCAGGTCCCGGGGTTGCATCTTACTGGCTGTTTCCCTTGGCCAGGTTGTTTAATCTCTTAGGTATTTACATCTCAATTCCCTCATCTGAATCCCCTGAGAATTAGGTGTGCATTCCATACTCTTACTCATACTGCGTTAATACTCTTGGGAGTATTAAGGACATCATTTCCACAGTGTCTGATTCAATAAAAATTGCTTGATAACAACTATGAGTATGTCGAATCTACCCCCATATCTTTCTGGTGCTTTAACACTTACAAAATGATTCCCCGTGCCTTGTTCCGTCTGATGCAGAGCAGTCTTGATGGTCTCCACTCTCTCTGGACCCCATCTTCCCTTCTCTGTCAGAAAGGCACGTTTGCCCATTTTCCCCTCTCCTTTCAGGATCCATCATCAGGCCAGTTTTCCTGTTAGGTGCCCCCAGTAACACTGCCGTAGACACGTTCAGTCCCCATGGAAACACTGGTGCACGGCTCAGTGTCCTCCTTATTCTTCACGTTTTTCCCTCTGTTTCATGGAAAGGGCCACCTTCATCCTTAAAGTGCACAAGTGTCTCTTTTAGGAGACTATTTAATTCACCATCTCTACTCATCTCTAAGTCCATGTCCTCAGTGTTTTTCTCCTCAGGATCCTGAGAGGTTGCTTACAACTGAGCTTCCAGACCCTGACATCCGTTTCCTCTGGGTCTGCTCCTCCTCAACCTCCACCACTCTCAGCATCTCCTCCTGGGCCCTGGAGCTGCCTGGTGCTCATCCTTCAGGTGACGGTGTCCTCTGAGGAAGGAGGAGAGACCCATGTTCTCAAGCGGAGGTGGGGCAACAAGGAGCACCCTGTCGCTCATGGACAGGTCCTACAGAAAGTCTCAGTGAGGGTCAGGGGAGGCGTAGCCCTGACAAGTGCCGTCAGATCTTGGGCTGTTGAGTTGTCTTCTCACCCTCTAGCCTCTCTTTTTCCTTCTCCTTGGCTTCCCCAATGCCAGCCAAGACTCAGCCTCACTGACCTAGTCGCTCTCTTTCCTGCTCACTTTCCAAAGGGGCCTGAGCAGGAAACCAGGCTCCACGCCAGGTTTTTTGGCCAACGATAGTTTCTTAGTCCATTCAGGCTGCTGTCACAAAAATTCCATTGACTGGGTGACATAGAAACCGCAGAAATTTATTTATTGGAGTTCTGGAGGCTGAGAGGTCCAACATCACGGCGCTGGCACCTTCAATGTTTGGGGAGAGCCCCCTTCCTGGTTCACAGAGACTGTCTTCTCGCGGCATCCTCACGTGCTGGAAGGGATAAGGGAGCTCTGTGGGGTCTCCTTTATGAGGGCACTAATCCCATTCCTGAGGGCCCTTCCGCCCAAAGGCCCCGCCTCCAAACACCAGCACACTGGGGATCCGGTTTCCACAGAGGAATTTGGGGGAACGTAAGCGATCCTTCTCTGGAGATACCGTCAATGCTCTTTGTGTTATCCTCACCTTCCTCCTCCTGGTGTTCCACGGGTCATCTGTTTCTCGCCACAGGCTTTCTCCTTCTTCTTGCACTTCTAAATTTTTTCCAATTTCAACTGACCAGAATAGTGATTAGAATGTCATATTCAATGCCTCCAAATCCCTATTTATTCATCTGTTCCATTAGAGAAAAAAACACATATGCATAGATGTATTTATATATTATGTCATACATTCTGTGTATTTTGTGTGTGCCTTGTATAGGGTACATATATGACATATATATATGCAAGTTTTGTAAACTCCCCTGCTTTCACCCTCCCCCAGTTTTTTTCTCTCCTGTTTTCCCATGCACTCTGGTTCTGCGTGATCTCTACAATCTCCTTCCTGCCAGTAGGACAACCTCTGTCCATGTGGTTTCCTTCCCTTTGTCTTCTCTACTGAGACACTGTCTTTATCAATTCTGTTTTTCTTGATATCTTTTGGCAAATGGGAGTGTGTTTGCCTCCTGACCATCTCATCACCACTGAGCACTGTAAGAAAGATCGACAAAAAAGAAAATCTCACTGTCTGCATTGGCTTCACCTCACCCCCACGGACTTTCAGATGGCCGTTGTTGTTCGAGCCACTTTCCTTATTCGATGTCGCTCTCGGGTGGGGAGTAAGTCACTGTGGGTCGTGAATAACTGTGGATCCTGTTGGCTGTGGTTTTCTTTTCAGAGCTGGGTTTGGACGCATCCCTCAGGATGAAGACCCCTCCCACGCTGAAGGGTGATGCTCTTGAGTGTTCGGATGCCAGCAAGCAGGGGTGTCAAGTCATTGGCCACATTGATGCCTCAATTGTCATCCAACAGAGGATTCTCGAAAGAAAACTGCGGCTCAGCAAGTGGAGACTAGCATGCAGATTCCCTGGCCTTCAAGCTTAGGGTCCAGAGGTGAGCCCATCCGGGGCTCTCAGATGCACTTATTCCTCAGTGCTGTCTGTCTAAGCTTATAGCTCAGTCTCCTGCTCTTTTTCTCTCCCTTGTTTGTTCTGTTCAACATCTGGTGCTACCTCTGTCTGGTCTCACCTCTGTCCTCCGTGGGGGCTGCCACTGTGCCAGGCCCTTCCATCTCCGTCTCCTGTTTGCACTCTGACCTCTGCTGTGTTTCCACTCCCGCTGTCCTGATATTCTCACCTTTCATCTTAGCCAAGGGAAAGCCTGGCCCTCCTCATCACAAAGCATCTTTGAGCCACTGAACACATTGTGCTTTGTCTGAAATCACACACTTTCTTGGCTTCTTTGCCTTCCCTTCCCTGCTTCCCCAACTCCACTGCCTCTTTCTTCTGGGAGCATTGTCCAAACGGATCACTTGCACATGGATATTCCTCCTGTATGTGTTAGGGAACCCGACCTAGGACAACCCTTAACCCTGGACTTCTCCATGTGAATAGGAAGTGTTGAAACTGAGGAGAAAGAGCCCCGGTTATAAAAATTAAATGAGTGGCTGGGTCATGGCCATGTGGTTGAGTTCACGTGCTCTGCTTCAGCAGCCCAGGGTTTTCCTGGTTCAGATCCTGGGCACGGCCCTAGCACTGCTCATCAGGCCATGCTGAGGCAGCGTTCCACAGCGCAGAACTAGAAGGACCTACAACTGGAACATACAACCATGTCCTGTGGGGCTTTAAGGAGAAGGAGAAGAAAACAAAAAAAGATTAGCCACAGATATTAGCTCAGGGCAAATCTTTAAAAAGAAAAAACCTCACTGAGAGCCTGAGTGGGAGTGCTGGACTGGCCTGGGGTCGGGTTTCTCCTCAGCCCTTGGCTGGTCTGCATGGGGCTTCCAGGGACCAAGTGTCCCCACCTCAGGGCCTCCTCGGAGCTGGCAGTAGTACTGCCATGTAATAAGCAACTGGGGACTTTTATTTAGATGAATCCCTTGACCTCACAACTCAAGATTCTCATTGAAATGGTCTGGGGTGGGGTTTGGGCTTCAGTATTTTTAGAAAGCTCTCAAGTAGTTTTTATGCAGCTAGAGATAAGAAGAACCTTTTGTCTCCTATGACCTCAGGTTCAGCATAGAAATGTGCCAAACATGTCAGTGCTTCATTGAAATGTCTGAGTATCCATCAGTCCTTGATGGAATTGTATTCCTCTCTCAACTGTACTATCTGTATAACATGCCAGAAAATCAAGAAGAAAAAGAGGTAGATGAATGGATTAGAATTAGAAGAACTCTACTTGGAAAAGACTTTCTCCAACTTTTTAGAATACAAGATAAAAAGAGAAATAAACATTAAATAGAAACCCAGTTTACAGATAACAATACCTCCCTATTACAAATAACAGAATTTAGTACTTTCTTTAATTTTTTTCTCTTCTTTCTTTTATTTATTTATTTATTTTTGGTTAGGAAGATTGGCCCTGAGCTAACATCTGTTGCCAATCTTCCTCTTTTTCCTTGAAGAAGATTGTAGCTGAGCTAACATCTGTGCCAATCTTCCTCTATTTTGTATGTGGGAGTCTGCCACAGAATGGCTTGATGAGTGGGGTGTCTGTCCATGCTTGGGATCTGAACCCAGGAACCCCGGGCCACCCAAGCAGAGGGTGCAAACTTAACCACTATGTCACCACGCCAGTCCCTTCTTTCATATTTATAATGTAAAATGTGAAGTTCACAGTCCATCAAATTGAAATCAAGTCCAATGGGTTTGGCGCTACAGTTGGAAAATTTTACTATTGATCAATTTTGGTCATTAAGTAAAATCCTCAAAGAGAACCATTATATTCATTCCCCTAAAGAAAATATAATAGTAAATAAATTGGACGTTAGGAAAAAGAGTTAGGTTTATGCTTCTTTATGCCATCCTTTACACCGGCGTAAATCCTAAAAGGAATCTTTCCCGAGGGAGTGCTTTGGGGGAATCAAAGGGCGGGTGGAAGAGAACCTAGTCAAACCAGTTGCCTTCTGCATCCCCTTCAGAGACTTTCTGGTCTAGACCTTGAGAATATTCCTAGCAATGCCCTAAGGTGTATCCTGGTGTGGAATCAACAGGAGGACTGAAGGAAAATGAATGCGTCCATGGTTATACTCCTTGCTGTTTTTTTGCTAATTCCATTGTGCGTTTCCCCTTGTGGGGTTCTTCCTCAGTCCCTCGGGAGAATATTTCTCTGTAAAGCCTTACTCTCGTCCAGCCAAGGAAACCCAACAGTATCTACTTCCTGTCGACACCTCCGGACTGGAGCCTTTCCTCTCACCTTCCCCGAAATGGACACAAAGGGAGAGGTCTGAGTTCTGGCCCCAGGGTTGTCAATAACAGCTCAGGCGGCTTTAGTTAGGCCTGAGCCCCCTGGCATCCCCACTCCTCATCTGCAGAAGGTGGAAGTGGATTTGGATATATTCTGAGGTCCCTGTAGGCTCTTCCATGCCGGACCTCTTCCCATCGCCTGCCCTTCCTCCTCAGAGTGCTGGGACAGAGAGAGAAAGAGGGCGTGCCTCTCTGCCAAGGGTCCTCTCCCTCCGACAGCAGTCTGTTTGTGAATGTGTGATGGATGCTGAGCACATCCCTCCCTGGGAGGTGTGAGACAACCATCCCTTTGCTCCAGACGAACGGGATTCAGGAGTGAAGTGGCTGCTGAGGACAGGGTGGTGGGGATCTGGCTAGGGCTCTGCAGCAGCTCTGAGCTCGGACGTCACCAGCTCCTGGTGGGCGAGGACAGGGCTCCCTGGATCCTGCACCGCAGACTGGATGGAAGTTTAGGGAGGTTCTTCTTCTAACTTTGGATCTCACTTTCCCCTTCAGCTCCTCCTCCCAGTAGGAGCTCAGCTTGCTCCTGGCCTCTGTCACCATGTAGCCAGCCCTCCAGGCTCAGCTCACAGCAGGACCTGACAAAGACTCACACTGGCTTGTTTTTTCTCTCTCTCTCAGATACCAAGGACTTCCAAAACCAAGAAAAGAAGAAACTCCATTATGAAAAGTCGCTTTTCCACTTAATGCAACACATCTAAAACAGCCAATCCAGCTCCAGCCCAAACAGAACACCAGAGGGATCCTTTGCTGAGAATCCACATCACAAGCACAAACCACTCTCCACGATGTTTACTCCAAAAGCCTGCTTCGATGGGAGCAATCTCAGCCCCTCAGCCTCCAGCTGTGGTCCATCGCAAAGGAGCCCAATGCCTAGATGCACACACGGTTCTGAGAGACCTTAACCCTCGCTCCTCTCCATTCCCATCCGCTACGTAACCAGAATCAGGAGCAAGTGGGCAAAGACAACGTGTCGATCCGGACGTTCTTTGCCACCAGCAGGGCTGTGCTAGGAGCAGACAGTAGTAACCGCGCAGTGTTCTTGTTGAGAATGTGCAGGCTGAATTTCATCATGAGGTCGTTATCAGACAGTTGCAGAACGTAGACCATTGAACAAGACAACTGACCTTTCTTCCAACAGTCAGTGCCACCACAAAGACGACGACCACAAAGAGGAGAAGAGATATTTTCGCTTCCAAAGGACTGAAAGGATTATGTTATTGTGTTTTTTTAGTCCTTTGGGACCAAAAATATCTCCTCACCCTTTTGTGGTTGTCTGTGGTGGTGGTGATGTGGCCTTGTTTGCAGGGGACAGGTCAGTCGTCTGGCTCAGTGGTCTGCATTCTGAAGTTGTCTGACCGTTTCCTCCTGATGAAATTCAGACTCACCCTTCTGCCAAGAACACTGTACAGTTAGTTTCTGCTGTGAGCGTCCTAGCGCAGCCCCCTGGAGACCAAGGATGTCCAGTTTATCCACCACCGTTACTGTGTGACTAGCATTGGTCACTTTGTTCTGGAGGGCCCACGAGATCGGTTCATTGTAAAGAGGCCTTTTTTTTCTTTCTATCATTAGCAATTTGGTGAGTGGTACTTTGAGAGTGTATGAATATCCTCTTCTCTAAAGATCTCTCTCTAAAATTTTTACCATCATTAATGAGCCCTGCTGTGTGTCACTTATCGTATTCCTGTTTGTACACTGCACATTTTCTAATTTCGTCATTCCTCTATACTTGTAGCTGCTGGCACAGTGCTGTGGAAAAGAACCTTCCCTCCCCCTTTCATACCATTAAAGTTTCTGTTGTGACTGTCACTGTGGACTCGTGAATTTTTTACATGCATTAGCATAATCCATTATACTCAGGATTGATTTTGTTGGATATGGATTTAAGTCAATAGAAATCTTCTTGTTCCTCCTGTTCATACTTATGTGCTAAAGCTTCCCCCATGAATCAAATTTCCTCAGTCATCTCTTATTGGGTAGAGTTGGTCCTTCAAAGACTTCCCGTGATGGAATCAGGACTCCCCAGGGGTTGCATGTTTAACTCTCTCGTTCTGCTGCCTGATGCAGGGACAGCTTGGTGGAATGTAAAGGACTTGCCCACAATGACTCTTATTCAGTTTTTTAAAAACATTGTCTTGCTCTGTATGTTCTGTTGAGATGGAGAGTGTAAATCCATTTTCTCCCAGTTGCGTGTGAATTGGCTTTGAGGGGTGGGGAACTTTGGGAATGTCTGGAACTTGAGAGGAATTTGTTTTTCTTTTTTTCAAGTCTTTTGGTTCTAAGAGGATAGAACTTGGAGTTGACCATTCCAGTCTATTTCTCCCAGGAATCTATGATTTTCTCTCTGATCCTGTCTCAATATCTTTTCTTCGCTTTTGTTCTGCTTGATACTTTCTTTATTCAATGTCTCTTATAATTTTGAACAAATATGTTGCCCTTATGAACCTTGCCATTTAGCCTTTTTTCAGAGAGTTTTCTTTTTCTTCATTTTTTTCCTTGGTTCTGCCAATTCTAACTTCTCATTTCCTGTTTCGTACCCAGTTCTCTTTTGAGTATTTCTTATGTGAAGTTTTGTTTCTTCGTATCCACAAATGCTTTGTCAGGAACATTGAATTCAGTTCAGGATGGCATTTTACAGTGATCCTATGTTTGCTCATTGCTTTTGAGGGGAATTGTTTCATGAGCTGAACTCTCTGACTCTCTAGTTCTGGTTTTTTCTTCTGTCATCTTAGAACACCTGTCTGCTACATGATTTTCCCATTAACATGCTTAGGTTTACTGAACGAGAAACAAACATTCTCTCTAGGAACGGATGAGTGATTTGTTTGGCTTAGTCCATTTCTTAGGTCTGGATCCCTCTCTTTGGTGCAATTCGTCTAAGAGACGTGAGGTTGGGGATAGGCGGGCTGTGTCTTCTGGATTTGGGGAATCTATTTTCTTCCAGTAGGACCTTTCATTTCTACCACTTGCTTCATTCTTTCCTTCCCCACAAGCCTCCAAAGACACTACGTCCTCTTCCAGGTCTCTCCCTGGCCCCAGCAATTGTGCCTCTCCAAGATTGTCACCTCTGGTCCTCTGCACTGTGGAAGCCCTTCCTTTCAATTCCCCAGCAGCCAGAGCTGTGGTGGCCCTGGTCTCAGGCCTGCTCTGAGTTTATGACAGTCCCTTTCTGTGGAGGATTTCCCTGTGTTCCCTCCTGAGCAGGCCCTCCCTGCTGTCCTCTCCTCTATGTGCGTGGTCTTTGCTGATCCTCCCCCTGCTGTGTGGCCCCCAGACCTGGCTCAGTGGAAGCCACTTGAGTCCACAGTGTTCTCTGGCCCCTGGTGGTTCGGGTAGAAGTTTATGAGTGGTGTTTTGGACTCTTGTGAGACAATGGAAACTATTTTCTTTGCTCCTGGTTCCTGGCACACAACTCCTAAAACCTTGGTAGTTTCATAAGTGATAAGAAAGGAGCAAATCTTTTGCTAATATTTGGTCTTTGACCCCATCCCTGACACAGGGCTCTGAAAACCCTTGTAAATCTCTAAATGACAGGAGCACCAGGAGCGGCTTTTGTTCTATTGAGGTGACTCTGGGTGGTCTCCTGGATGGCTCCTGGCTAGGGGTGACCACCAGAAAGACCCAGCCATGATTAGAAGCTTGGAATTTTTAGCCCACGCCCCACCCTCCAGAGAGGGGACAGGGACTGAAAATGGAGTTAATAATTGACCTTTCCTATGGAAAGAAGCCTCTAAATCATCCCAGTAGTCAGGGGTTCGGAGGTCTTCCAGGGTGGTGTACATATTCACACCAGGAGGGTGAGGCAATCCAGCTCCACGAGGACAGAAGCTCCTACACTCGCGACCCTTCTGGACCTCACCCTATGTGTGTCTTCATCTGGCTTTGCATTGGTTAACCAAACCTGAGGAAGGGGTTGTGGGAACTTCTGCTTTGTAGCCAAGTGGGACAGAAGTTGTGGGTAGCCTGAGGACCTACTACATGCAATTGGCATGTGAAGTGGGGTGGGAACATTCTTGTGGGACTGAGCCCTTTATCTGTGGGATTTGACACTATCTCCAGGGAGACAGTGTCCGAATTGAGTGAAATTGTGGGACACCTAGTTGGTGTCCTGGAGAATTGCTTGGTGTGGGAAAAAACCCACACATTTGGTGACCGGAAGTGTCAGAGGTGAAGTGTTTTGTGTGACGAATAAAGGAGACACACGGGAAAGAAAAACACAGGAGGAATGAACTGGGTTTTTCTTTTACAACTCTCCATGTCAACTCCTAGTCCTTTGAAATAATGCTGAGAAATTCAGCTGCCGTCATCCTAGGTGGACCTGTACTCTCTACCATTCTTTCCAAATGCAGACTTTCTATAGTACACAGAAATGGAATTCTACAAGGGAACATCCCCATCTTCATCGACCAGCTTCAACAATTATCACCTGAAGGCTCAACTTGTTTTAATACAATCCCGCTGAAGTCCCTTTTCCTATATTATTTAAAGCAAACCCCACACATCATGTTCATCTGTAATTATAACAGAATGTTTCCATAAATGATGACTCTTTCTGAAAGTATTATCATGATAGTATTACAATTATTCAGTAAATAATTTAAAATCTTTAATATCATGAAATAGACAGTGTTCAATTATCCCATTGTTGTTTTTAGGTTTGTTTCTTTGAGTCAATATGCAAAAAAAATCCACAAACTATGATCAGTGGATATGTCTTTAAGCCTCTTGCATATACAGGTTCTCCCTCATTCTCTCTCTCTCTCTCTCACTTTCTCTCTTCCTCTCACTCTTGTTCTCTCCTCTTTTGTCAATTATTTGTGATGAAACTGAAGTGTTTGTTCTGTAGCATTCTCGCAGTCGGAATTTGGCTGATTTTGTCCCCGGATACACTTTAACACGTTCCTCTGTCCTCCACACTTCCTCTCAGTGGGTGGTAGAATCTGGAGCAGTGCTGTCTGATAGAAAGACAACGCAGGGCCAAATGCCAAACTTAATTTAATGAATGTAGGGCCGGCCATCTGGCTCAGTGCTTAAGTTCCCACGCTCCCCGTTGGTGGCCCAGGGTTTTGCAGGTTTAGAGCCTGGGCACGGACATGGCACTGCTCATCAGGGCATGCTGAGGTGGTGTCCCACATCACACGACCAGAAGGACCTACCACCAGAACACACAACTTTGTACTGGGGGGCTGGGGGGAGAAGAAGAAGAAGAAGAAGAAAGAAAAAGAAGATTGGCGACAGATGTTAGATCAGGTGCCAATCTCTAAAAAAGGAAAAAAACTTAGTAGCCACCTTGGAAACTAACATGTACAAGCAGTCAACAACAAAAAAGGCTCATCTTGTACACTGCTACTGTTGAGGGAAACGAAATTTACACAGTTGGGTCTAATAAAATAACATTCTACCTGTCTTCAGTTTGTAAGTTTACATTTAAATGTTATAAATTCAATAAAATTAAAATTCAGCTCCTCTGCACCCCTAGCGACATTGCAAATGTTCAATAGCCACACGTTTCTTGTGGCCACTGTGTTGGATCCGCAGATGCAGACACTGATCGGATTCATGTTTGATAGGGTGACAAGACTTCCTCAAAAGCGGTGTGTGCTCTTCCATCAGGGGACACGTCACGTCCTGTGTGCCTCTTCTAATGGTGTTAGCAGCCCTTCATGTGCAAGGCCCAGGTCCATTCAGTGATGACGCGGAGCAAACTGGTGATAGTCCATCATCAGGTCTTATTACCTGGGACACTTGTAGAAAGAGAAACTTCCCCTAAATAACTAGTCAGTCATTTAACGGCACAGTCTGTAAAGAGAACTGCAGCTAAATGAGCTGGTCCCCTAGCACCCTCTGTGGTCACCAGTTAGCTTCCTTTCTTTTTCTTTTCCTGGGTTGCCATGAACTCTAGGATTCAGACACATAGAAGCAGTTCAATCCATTGCAATATGGTCCTTACTGATGCTCCAATTATCCTCCCTTTCAGCAAAGAATGTGAGCTCAAGTTGGCCCCTTAATCCTTTTGATAACATGCTAATACTCTCTGAGACCTCTCCTGATATCAGTATGACAAGGTGTTTCTATCTCATCTTGAATATTTACTGCTCCTTCCTGGACTCAGCCATTTGTTTAACAAACTCTGGTTTCTTTTTGTGCAAAATGGTCTTGCCAGATCCAACTGTGTATCCTAGAGGTACTCATTGCCATTCATTAGTTTCCAGTGGACAGAACTAGGAAATGCGCATTTATGTTCATACGGATTCATGTACTCCCATATATTCACCAACACTGCCAATTCTAATTTGGAACTACAGGGGTTTTTTCTTTTTTTGCTGAAGAAGATTCACCCTGAGCGAACATCTCTCGCCAATGTTCCTCTTTTGTATATGAACCACTGCCACAGCATGGCCACTGGCAGGTAAGTGGTGTAGGTCCGTACCCGGGAACTGGACGCAGGCTGCTGAAGCCAAACATGCCAAACTGAGCCACTAGGCAACAGGGGCTGCCACTATCGGGATTTTATCGGCTATCTTTCACCTGAATCTCCTTTCTCTAACACTGACATTTTTTGTTTTAAAGGACACTGGGAGTAATAGAATTAGAATATCCCAAAATGTCTCATTTACTTTTTCCCCTCATTTATATAAACAAAACAATACAGACAATAGCAACACCACCACTAATAACACGCTTGAGGAAAGTGGCTTCTGGTTTTGTCACTCTCTTGGAGTACAGATAAATTATTGTGTTTGAGAGTCTCTTGGAAGAGTTCTAATCCACATGGCTGTTCTACAACAGGGATACACAGTTGGGTTCATTTGTTGCATTGTGTTTTCAATGTCAAGAGGTGAAATTTCTGAAAATTTCATTTAGTTTTATAGTTATGTCACAATGAATGCAGAGGGGCTGCCCCGTGGCTGAGTGGTTGGGTTCGTGTGCTCTGCTTTGGCGGCCCCGGGTTTCGCTGGTTTGGATCCTGGGTGTGGACATGGCACCGCTCATCAAGCCATGCTGAGGCGGCATCCCCCATGCCACAACTAGAAGGACCCACAACTAAAATACACAACTATGTACCGGGGGGCTTTGGGAGAAAAAGGAAAAATAAAATCTTAAAAAAAAAAAGAATGAATGTAGATCGCAACTGAAATCTAACCAAACAAGTTACATGCGAAGTAGTCTAGCCTTGACTGTAAGATCTGCAAGTGTCTCAAGGGTCAGACAAAAGAGCTTCCTCTTATGGGGGCAGTAAGCAAGGGGAGAAGAGCCACGTGTGGACATGTAAGATGAAAGGGGCTTGATTAGACAGCAGATCAGGGAATGTGCCATCCTGAGACCAGCCTACACTCAGTTCAGGCTGCAGACGGGTCAAAATTCCGGGGCTTGGAGGAAGGAGAGAGACTTAACCAGAGTTGGATTAACAATCATTTTGTTCTAATCGGTTAGTGTCTCCAGCAGTTCAGCTGATCATGTGTGAAGCAAAGAGTGGAAATGGGAGGGTCTGTGTCTGGCCTTGTCATAAGTAGACAAGGAAGGTGTCCATGTGTGTCATCTGAGTCACGTGGAAAGGGCAGTTCTTTGCAGTCAGCCATACTGACCGGGACGCAAAGGGTCCCAGGATTTCTTAACCTGCCCTATTCCCCAGGATCACAAGGCTCTGGTAAAATTTGACCTTATCAGAGCCCAGTGTCTGGCACATAGTAAATACTCACTATACAGGAGTTCTTGTCAGCCCATCACTCAGCATTTTCATTATCTCCTATGTTCTCTTAAATGACTGCATAGCCTTTCATGGTGTGGACTGGTCATTATCCATTGAAACGTTTCCCAGTTGATGGACGTGAAATTGGTTTCAACATTTACGGTTACAAACAGTGCTGGAGGGGAGCCCCTTACACATATATCCCTCCTCGCTAGCACTCTTCTCTAGGAGAGGTTCCTTGTAATGGAATTGCCTGATCAAAGTACTCGTGCGTTTCTCCCTTTTGCTAACTCCCTCCTCAGTGCCCTGCAAAGAAGTGGGACCAAGTCACAGTCTCACCGTTTATGAGAATATTCTTTTCTCCAACCTCTTGCCAACATGCATAGTACCAGGACCTGCAATTTTTTTTGCCAACAATCAACCCCTGTTGGGAGATTTGCCCACAGGAGTTACCACAGAATTGGACTCTGGGCAAGTAGCCCAACTAACTGGCACCCTGGAAAAGCTGAAACCAGGATACCCTTTTTTTTCTCTGTTATCTGCTATCTCTGTCATCTCTGTTCTGTTAGATAAGATAGCACTGCAAACTCATTGCTTGCTGGGGATGACAGTGTTTGTTGGCTTCACATGTCCTTCTGGATTTTGTGGATGAGGGACTGATTCACAGGAGAGACTTGTCGTTTGGTTAACCTGACTTCCTCCCAGAGAGAGCCCAGTGAACTGGGGACCACCCATCTCATGGAGCGAGGCCCGCATGACTGAGCATGAGAAAAATAAAAATCAGAAAACTAGGCCTTCAAGTTTAAAGGTTTGTTACGTTGGGTCTTTCAACAAGGGATCTTTTCCCTTTTTCCCTATTTTTCATGACAATGGGTGGAGGGGTTGCATTGGTGGCACTTTCATTTATTTGGGGAAATTTAATAAGACTGGAGGTTTTTGTTGTTGTGGAAGAATTTTGTCTGTGCCAGTAAGTGGTCCTTGCTTTAAAATCTTGGCAGGTGAGCTCCAGTGTACAAGGAGATTGCATAAATTTGACATAGGAAATAGAAATAGATGATGACTTCTCAGATAATGTCAATTTAGAATCAAGCACTGCATCTTTTTAATTTTTTCAGAGGTTTGTGTGAAGAGCCATTCCTTGAGAGTTTGAAATGACTTTCATGGTGTTCCTCAAGAGGCACTGGGTCAGGACAAGTCACACAAATGTGCATGCAGGACTTACCCTGTGGTTGCAGACACTCTTGCTCCTGCTGGCATCAGATTATGTGTATCTGATGACAGAAACTCAGCAGAATAGAGACAGCATCTGTGTTAGTTTTCTATTGCTGTGTAACAAATGACCACCAACACAGCCGTTTAAAACAATGCCCATTTATTATCGTGGACTCTGTAGGTCAGGATCTGGGATGATGTGCCTGGGTTCTCTGCTAAGGGTTTCAGGGCTGAAATCAAGGTGATGGCTGGCTATATTCTCACCCAGACTCAGCGTCCCTTTCCAAGGTCATTCCTGCATTGGCATAATTCAGTGCCTTGCATTGAAGGACTGAGGTCCCTGTTTCCTTGCTGATTGTCATTCAGAAGCCATTCTCTGCTTCTACAGACTGTCTGCATTCTTTCTCAGGTGGCTTTCTCCTTCCTCAGATCCTCTATGCTATAATGTGGCATCGAGTCCTTCTCATGCTGCGAATGTCTCTGGCTTTGTCTTCTCCTACCACCCAGAGAAAACTCTCTGCCTTTAAGAACTCATGTGATTAGGCCTGGCCCACCCAGATAATCGCCCCATCCTAAAGAGAACTGTGCCATATAACATCATAATCACAGGACTGATATCTCATCTCCTTCACAGGTTCTGGGATTAGGGTGAGACGCATTTGGGAGGCCAGTGTAGAAATTCTGTCTACCACAATGTGCCCTTTGGCCCCCAGAGATCCCACATACAAAATACATTCACACCTTCTTAAGGTTCCTAAAGCCTCATCCCACGACAGCATCAGTTCAATGTCCACATCAGGTGCTGCTGAGGCTCCTGAATAGAATCTATCAGGTACAGCTCCTGGGCACAATTCCTCTCCGTCTTGAGATCTGTTCTCAATAGACAATTGGTGGGACAGGCATTGGATAAAAATTAGAGACATTCCAGTTCAAAAAAGAAGAAAAAAGAAGGTAAAAATGAGTCATTGACCCCAAAGAGTTTGAAAATCAAGGTGGGCAAACACTAGCAGGAGTTCCTCACTTAGCTTTCAAAGCCTCAGAATAATCCTCTTGGTTTGAGGGCTGTGATATCCTGTCTTTATTTCCTTAGACTGTTAATTCCTCTCTCTTTCCCTCCCTCTCTTTCTTGTCTTTAATGAGTGTTGCTAGAGGTAGGTCAAGTTTATCAATCTTTTTGCAGAACTACCTTCTGCTTCTGTTGATTCTCTTGATTGATTCTGTGTTTTCCACTTTCTGTGTTCCAGTGTTTTGCTTTACTGTGTACTTCCTCCTGCCTACTTTGGCATACGTCACTTTAGTTTCCCATCTTCTCAAAGTGGGAGCTCCAAAAATTGATCTAATTCCTCTCTTCTTTTCTAATATAGGCATTTAGAGATAGAAACGTTCCTCTAAGATCTTCTTCAGCCTCATCCTATCAGTTTTGACATGTGGCTTTAAAATCATCTCTCAGTTCAAAAGAGTTTCTCATTTCCAACGTCACTTCTTCTTTGACCTACAGGTTTTTTATAAGCATGTTGCTTGACTTCAAAATATTTGGCCATTTTTCAGATACCTATTATTAATTTCTAATTTAATTCTCTTATGGTCAAAATAACACACTCAGAGTCCTCTTCTTTAATAGTTTTGAGGCGCATTTTATTGTTGAGCCTGTAGTCTCTCTTAGGGAATGTTCCATGTGAACTTGAAAAGAATGTGTACCCTCAGTTGTTGGGTGTAGCCTTCCATGAATCTCAATGTCGTTCCAATCTTTTAGAGCATCACAGACGTTTATTTTTGGTCTTTCTCTATTGGCATGGGAAAGTCTGTTCTATGCCTGTCCCATCATTGTATCTTGGAAGCACAATACTTGTCTAGTTTCACAGCTTCTCAGCTGGAGAGGAATTTTGCCTCAGGATGAATCGTAGCTCTAGTCTCATCCATACATGATTTAAATGATACTTAGATGAGATTTTGGACTTTAGACCTTAGAGATGCTGGAATGAGTTAAGGCCTTTGGGGCTATTTGGATGGAACGAATGTATTTTTGATAGCAGAGGGACATGAATTTTGGGGGGTCAGGGGAAGAATGCAATGGACTGAAATTTTGTGCCTACCTTCAAAATTCCTATGTTGAACACTTAACTCTAAATGTGACGGTATTTGGAGAAGGGGTTTTCGGGAGGTAATTAGGGCTAGATGACGTCATGAGGATGGGGCTCTCATGACGGAATCAGTGCTCTTCAAAGAAGAGACACCAGAAAGCTCTATGTCTCTGTCTTCCTCTGCCTCCCCTACCACCCCTCACCCACAAAGAGGAGGTCGCGTGAACACACAGTGAGAAGGTTCCACCTGCAAGACAGAAAAAAGAGCTCTCCTTAGAACCTAACCATGCTGACACCCTAATATCTGACTTCCAGCCTCGAGAACTGTGAGAAAAGAAATATCTGTTAAGTCAACCAGTCTGTGGTATGAGCAGACTAAGACAACTGTGTCCAGAGTATACAAAGAACTCTCCAGACTAAACAATAAACAACCCACTCCCTCCCCAAAACAGGCAAGAGACATGAATAGACATTTCAGCAAAGAGGATATGATGTTGGCAAATAACTCAACAAATGATGTTCGATTTGCATTAGGCAGTTGATTAGAGTAATCAACTTAGAGCCACCCTGAGGTACCACCACACATCTATTAGAATGACTCACATGGGAAAAAAAAATACTGACAATACCGAGTATCCAGATGTTGAGCAACTGGAATGTTCATACATTGCTGGTGAGAATGCAAAATGGCCCAGCCCCTCTGGATGAGATTTGGCTGTTTCTTATAAAATCAAATATACACTTCTCATCCCAGCAAGCTCACCCAGGGCTATCAACCTTAGAGAAACAGAAATTTACTGTTCACATAAAAACATCTGCACTAATGTTTATAGAAGTTCTACTTGTAACAGCCAAAAACTGTATTCAATGCAAACATCCTTCCACAGGTGAATAAATAGACCCCCAGTGGTATAGCAACACGACAGAGTACTATTCAGCAGCAACAAGGACTGGACGTCGATGTGCACGCCAACTCAGACGAATCTTGACGTCACGGTGCTGAGTGAAGGAAGCCCGTCTCAATAGCTTATATACCATATTATTCCATTGTATGACATTCTCAAAAAGACAAAACTAGAGTGACGGAGAACAGACTGGCGGTGGCCCAGAGCCCAGGTCCGGGTTGAGAGTGTGACTATGAAAGGACAGCACAAGGAAGGTTACTAGGGAGATGAAATTCTCATTATGTATTCTCATTATGGTGATTACACAAATCTAGACATGTTAAAATTTATAGAACTGCATACTTTTTAACAGACAAGTTTACTGTGTGATAAGTGAAACAAGAACCAAAGTCTCAGGCTGTGGATTGAACACACTGGATGAGGAAAAGCAGCGCTTTTGTTTCCCCCCAGCAGGAGGCCAGCTGCCTGGACTTTTCTTAAGAATCCTCTTTCCACCACAGTGCTGGATGCCTTTCTCTAGAGTCTTACACACAGGAGAAAGTTCTGGCTGCCCCAGGTGCGAGGTCTCCAGGCTCCCTGGCTTAGGTTCTGGGGGCACAGGTGTGGGCCTGCAGACCTCAGGCCAGGGATTTGCGCATTTCCCCAGGTGAGGCAGGTCTTGTGCAGAGCTGGAGTGAGGTGGTTTCTGCCCCCCCCCACCGGACTCCAGTGCCAGCAGAGCTTCGGGCTGTTGTGAGTCAGTGTCCTGAAGCCTAGAAGCCCCTGCGGTGTGAAGTGGGGGTTCCCATTTGACTTCGGGAGCCTCAACCTTTGCTTGACGTTTGTTGTCTTTCGGGATGAGTAGCACCCTCCCTCCCCTCCCCTCCTCTCTGTCTCCCTCCCTCCTTCCCTCTACCTCTCTTTCCACTCCATCCCTTCTTCCTCCCTGCCTCCTCTTCCTTCTCCTCTCTCCCTCCTGCCTTCCTCTTCAGCCTCTTCCTGCTACCCTTTCTCACTCTCTCTCCCCCTTTCCCCTTTCCTCCCCTCTTTCTCTCCACCTGTTTTAGTCTCTAGGACAAAAACTGAAGAGTCCACAGTAGAATCCTTGGCCCCTCCCCAAGGCCAGGCCCTCCTGCAGGCAAGGGGCTGACTGTGTGCATACCCGGGGTCCTGCCCCGTGGAGGCCCCTCTGGAGCCCAGGGCAGCACGGTGGGGGCACCACCAGTTCCTGTCCTGCACACCACGCTGGCTGGTGCGCAGGGCCAGGTGGACTGGTGGTGAGTGAGATGGTGATGCTAGCAAGAAGAGGAAACTGATGACTTCAGCCCCACTGGCCACGGCGTCACCAGGAGCTCGTGAGGGGGACAGAGGCACGGGCTCCATCTCACACACCAGGACCCCTTACTCGGCCCAGCTCTGCATCCCTGCGGGCGCTTAGTAGTCCCCACATCAAGCAGGACACCCTGCAGGGTCCAAACCCGGCTGGAGCTGCCTGACCCCTGGGGCCCCTCACGGCACCGGTTCTCAGGCTGAGGTTCTAGAGACTTTCCATAGACACATAAAAATCAAACAGAACACCACAATTTGAAGGAAATTCAATGCAATGCTAACTTGTGATATGTTAAAGAATGAAGATTGTAAATTACTTACATTTCCTTTATTTTCCAATTTTGTTAATAAATAAAACAAATATAACTTGTATTATACTTTAAAAAGCAGTGTCTTCTGGGATCTTTTCTTGCTGGAATGTACTAACACCATACAATTTATGATTTTATTATTAAAGTATAAGGATTTTCTTTTATTTGAAAGGCACAGGCAAAGTTTGGTGGGGGTGTTAGAAAGAAAAAGGACTTTTAGGGGCAAAGGGCTGAGCTCCAGGTCTGGCCCATTTTCACTGTGCAGGTCTCAGGACGGGTCCTGCTGAGTGTGGGTGGGGGGCCGGGGTCCCCATGCCCATCCTGGTCATCAGACCTCCTGCTCCTCACAGGGTCCAGCAGGAGGGACTCAGTTTTCATCCTGGAGTTACTCACAACATTTTTCCCAGGTGGCGCCTTGCACAGAGGAGCTGGCCTGACATCCCCTGGGACAGCAGGAAAGCTGTCCTTGCCCACTATTCTGGGTGGTTCTGGACTTTAAGAGTCTCCTGTGTTGGATGGACCCTGTGTTTCAACATCTTGCTTAGCGGGGGCCAAACTCCCACCTCCTGTCCCCAAATGTGCCTCAGGAACCCAAGACAGGAGAGCAGAGCCAACCTGCTCTGCCCCCAGGCTCTGCTCAAGGTGAGGCCAGCAGCGCCTGCAGAGTTAAAGCTCCACACTCAGCCCCCGGGGCCCGGTGTCTCCCTTGCTTGACTGACAGCGACTCTTTAAATTATGTAAGAGGATATCATGCATCTCCAGTGTTCCTATGTGACTGTGAAATACAGGTTCCTCACTGTGGGAAACAGGACTTTCAAATCTCTTCTTAAATAATATCTGATTGTTACAATTTTTGCATTTGAAAGTACTTAGAATTTTGAAATTCTAACGAATATCTGCGGACCTGAAGGAAAACTGAGTTCACTCTATCCGTGGGGCAAGGTCATGTTTGAGAAATGAGGATCAATAAATGACTGAAACATCCTGTCTTTCAGTCGACCATCTGTGCAGGGAGAGAACCACAGTGGGGTGCAGCAATGTGTGCGGAAAGTCAGAGAGAGAAGGAGCGGTGAGAACACGGAACTCGAGAACAGCGCTGGCCTTTAGACAACAGCATTCCGTGTCGACAGCACCCACGGGGTCAGTGTGAACTGTGATAAGCAGGTGCAGTGGACTCTTAGGAAAAAGCTCCGTGATTTAATGCTGGTGAAGATTAATCGAACCTGAAAAGGGGGTCGTGGGCACCTCAATTTGTAGCCAAATCAGACAGGAGTTGTGGGTAATGTGGGGACCCACTGCTGTGCCTGGCATCTGAAGTGGGATGGAAGCAGTCTTGTGGGACAGGGCCCTTAACCTGTGGGCTCTGACGCTGTCTCCGGGTAGACAGTGTCAGAATCAAGTTAAACCATATGACGCCCAGCTGGTGTCACAGAGAATTGCTTCGTGGGGGGAAAACCTCCTACATTTGTTGACTAGAAGTGTCAGCAGTGAAGCGGCCCCTGTGAGGAGTAAAGGAGACACACGGCAGAGAAACGCAGGAGGGGGAAAGACTGAGTTTCTCTAACACAAATTGCATTTTCAGAAATGTCGTATTCGAGTATTCATAAATCTCAAGAACGTTGCCCATCACCAACAATTATATATTTTTTCTTGGCTTTTAGACAAAATCAGACATGTACATTTAATTTCATTAATATTACTCCATACGTATTTGTAAAAATTCCTGTTTAATCTGTAAACTACACAGTGGTAGGGAAAACTCTCATTTTAATTTGACTTTGTTACTTTCTGAAGACCCAAAACCTTCAGCTTTATTAATACTCACCCTTCACTAATACCTGATATAAATACCCACTCATTTTGGCTCAACAATTTAGAATATGTGGGTCCAGGCTGACGGATACGCGACCTATCGGCTGGAATCGTGTGGAATCAAGGGAACTGAGATGGGAGTTGGCCGTGCCCTATGCCCATCCTAGGAGATAGATTCTTCACTTCTTGTTGCCATCGTGATTTACCGCACAGTGAAATATAAAAGTGTAGGTGTATCAAAAATCATGAAGCTTATTTTAAGTATTTTTGAGATTGATAATATGGGAAGGTCAGAATGCAAGTTCATAAATTGTACATATTTTTAAAGTCCTTGTTAATGAAGCTTCAGTGAAATCTGTCTATTCTTCAAATACAAAAAGCTCAGATGGGTTTTAGTTTTTGAGTGACTGCTGACGTCATTAACCAAGTTTGATCAACGAAGAAAGAATAAAAGCGCTGCAGGCCATCTCACAGCTGCCCGCTGTCACCCCTGTGCAGCTGCTACCTGCCATGTGCTGGCTTCTGTGTTTTCTGGGATGCCATGTCTGCCCATGGAGCTAACGGGTCAGCCTTGGGCAGGGGCTGGAAGGCAGGATCCCTCACCCCCACCCCCTTCCCAGGTCACTGGGAACTAGTGGCACCAACAGGGAAATGAGGAAGGCACCAGCCTCCTGTAGTGGGTTGACTGCTGATCCCCCCAAAAGACATGTCCCCCCAGAACATGTGAACATGACCCTCTTTGAAAAAAGAGTCTTTCCAGATGTAATTGCCAATGTTCTCTAGGTGAGATCATCCTGAAGTACCCAAGTGGCCCTAAATCCAATGACAAGTGTCCTTATAAGAAGAGGAGAGAGGGGCCAGCCTGGTGGCATGCTGGTTAAGTTTGCGTGCTCCACTTCTGTGGCCCAGGGTTCACAGGTTCGGATCCTGGATGTGGATTTAGCACCACTGGTCAGGCCACGCTCTGGTGGCATCCCACATAAAACATAGGAAGATTGGCACAGATGTTAGCTCAGCAACAATCTTCCTCAAGCAAAAAGAGGAAGATTGGCAGCACATGTTAGCTCAGTGCCAATCTTCTTAACCAAAAAAAGGAAGAAGAGGAGAGACACAGACACAGAGCAGAAGACACAGAGAAGGCCTTGTGATGATGGAGGCAGAGCCTGGAGTGGTGCAGCCATGTCACAAGGGCCGCCTGGAGCCTCCAGAGGCTGGAAGAGGCAGGAAGGACCCTAGAGGCTCAGAGGGAACACAGCCCTGTTAACACCACGATTTCAGGCTTCTGGCCCAGGATGGGGCCCAGGCCATGGCACGCCCCACTGCCTGGATCCTTGAACCCACTTTGGTCCATCTGGCTGATGGTGGTGTCCTAAGTGGCCAGGTCAGCTCAGGCTGCTGGGGTGTTGGTGATGAAGTAAGTCACCTGGGTGGGGGGCAGGTGGGTGGGGAGTCAAGGTTCGAGCAGATAGGTGGGGGATGGGTGACTGCCCTTGAACTGGGGCAGGAGATGGAGGCACCGGCCCTCCTCCTGGGGCCTGAAATCACTTTCCTTCCTGTGAATGGGCTTGCCCAGAACCTCCACGTTTCTGGGTCCATCATTCCACGTCCTCACGCTTCTCTCCACTGGCCTCAGGATGGGGCCCTGGATCCAGCGAGTCAGAGGGTCTCTTCTTAGACACTAAGTCACACATCCAAGGCCAGGCCTGCAAGCCCATAGGAGGGGCACAGACCCCAGACTTATGAGGTGGAGGAAGAAGGGGGCGTCTTGGAAACATGGGCAGGGCCCTCCTACCAGCACATCCTGCAGATCCTAGGTCTGGGGCCCAGATTGGGATCCACCCAGGCTGCTCCCCATTGCCAGACTTCTTACAGAAGGTCCCGCCCTGGGGCGGTGGTGTCCGCATTGGTGGGGGCCATGGAAGGTGACACAGAGGAAGAAGAGCCTGCACTGGGAGTGGAGGCTGGAGAGCTGAGGTCAGCCGGTTGACACACTACCCACCTTTTGACCCTGGGGAGCCCCAGTCCTTAGGAAGGCACAGCACTCTTGGCTTTGCCTGCTCCCCTAGAACTGAAAATCTCCCGTGATACCCACTGCCTCAGCTTCCCCAGGTCCCCTTTTCCTCTGCCCAGATTAACTGGAGTATCCAGAACCTTCTCTCCCACCCCCACTCCATCATCTGGGGACTCCAAGAACTGCAACTAAAGACTCCGGGACGTGTGTCCGTGTCACTTGCTCAGAGGTCCGGCTGTGTGAGGGAGGGGAGGGGACACGGGCCCTCATCGCCCCGTCATCCTGAGTCTGCAGGACTTTCCAAAGCAACAGCTTAATTCTAGCGACTTCCGCCCCACCTGGAGGACAGAGCTATCCACCTCCTTACGCCAAGTCCATCGGGGACACTGTCTCTCGCCCCACGTGCTTCCTCCCAGTGATGCTGTAGGCAGGAGACGGCCTGTCCAGAGCTTCCTCGGTCTCCCACTGCCCTTGGCTCCCTTCTCTGCCCCCCAAGCCCTGCGCCCGGCCGTGGCCTCTACAAGGGCAGCCCAGGCCCTTGTTCTCGTGGACCCATGGCCCAGCCAGGAGGCCTGGGGCCTTGGGGACAAGTGCTCAGAGCAGGCAACGTGGGGCTGAGGGTAGCTCAGGTCAAGGCCTTGTCCCTCTGGGGCAGGGGGGGAAGCTGCCAGCCTGTCCCCAGGGTGGCACGAAGCCCCTCACTGTGGGGACACCAGCCAGCCCGGGCAGCAGCAGCAGGTCTGCACCTGTCTGAGGAGGCGAGGCGGTGGAGGGCCTGGTGCGGCCATCCATTCCGCTGATGCTGCCCCAGGGAGCCTGAGAGGCAGGGCCGCCCAATGCCGGGGGCGGTCATCTGAGCTCCTGGTGTACACCTCAGGTGGCTGGCACCCAGGGAGGTCCTCCCTGCCTCTCCCTCCTGGCCCGACAGGCCCCCAGGTCCCTCCCATAGGACATGGACAGGAAACACAATAGGCTGGGAGGACGCACACCAACACTGGGGGGCTTTTATGTTCTTCTTTGCGCTTCTCCGTTCTTCCCAACGTTTCTATCATGAACAGACTGAAAACGACCACAGCAGCCTCTTTTTATTAACTCGCTTTCTTCTAGTGTATAAGGGATCATGGCACATGTTACAAACTCAAACAGACCAGAACGATGCCAGGTGAGAAGGAAAAGCCCCTCCGTATTCCCGCCCCCGCCCCCCCAGAAGGGAGTGTGGCCACAGCTGCCTGATGGACCTTTCAGGAAGGTCTCTGTCCTTCTCTGCACGTGGGCCTCCTGCTCAGCCTCGCTCTCTCAGATGCGGACGCTCAGAGCACACCTGCTCACGGTAAGGTGATGTCAGGAGACAATGTATCAATCGTGAGAGCCCGGGTGCATCCAGGTTCACGGCAGCACAATTCCAGCAGCCAAGAGGTGGATGCAACCCAGTGTCCATTGATGGATGAACGGATCAACAAATGTGCTATAGCCACACACTGGAATACTATTCATCCCTGAAAAAGAATGCAGTACTGTCACAGGCTACAACACGGATGAACCTTGAGGACAGTATGCTAAGTGAAATCAGGCACAAAGGGCACAAATACTGTATGATTCCACTTCTACGAGGGACCTAGAGTAGGCAGAGTCATAGAGACAGAAAGTAGAATGGAGGTTGCAGGGGCTTGGGGAGAGGGGGAAACGGGGAGTTAGTGTTTAGTGAGGACAGAGCTTCAGTTTGGGACGATGAAGACGTTCTGGAGATGGATGGTGGTGACGGCTGCACAACAATGAGAATGTACCTAATGCCACCATACCTGATGGACACTTAAAAATGCGCAAAGTGGTACCTTTTACATAATGTTTCTCTTAGCACAATAAAACCAGAGTAAGTGCCTTAAACGGCAGCTCTTATGGTCACTCGAGCTCCTGGGACAACATCCTAACAGGAGTTAACAGTAGGCGAGTGCATGCCAGGCACCCTGCTACGTGTTGTACACAGAAAGTGTTAACTTGGCCAATCCCATCACAATCCCACAACCAGGTGTTATTATGACCCCATGTGACAGGGGAGGAGACAGAGGCACACAGAGGTTAGTGACTTGCTCTCTGTCACACAGAGCAGTGGAGGAGGGCTCACGGGTGGGTGGTCGGAGCCCCCAGCCTGCACTAGGACCACTTGGCTGGGGGTGGGGGAGGGAAGGTGGGAGCACCTTGGGGGGAGACCAGGACGGGGTTCCCTGCAGCAGAGGCATCTGGGGCTCTCTCTCTCCCATGCCCTCCTCCTTTTCCCCTCCTCCCCTGGGGCAGGCGGGTGAGAAGCCTGGGCGGCTGGGGGCGCAGCTGCTGGCGGAGGTGACAGCATGGCAGAGGATCAGGCTGCGGTGGGCCAAGGTGTCCAGGTAAAGGGGTGAAGGCGCAGATGTTGCAGATGCCACTCTCAAAGCCTCTGTCATCTGCTGAAGAAGCTGGGAGACAAGAGGACACACATGGTGGGCTGGGCTCAGAAGGAGCAGTGTGTGCGAGTGAGGAGGACCTGGGGTTCTGCTGAGGTGGCTGGGGCCAGCGATGCTCAGGTGGGCGTGATCCCTGGGTGGACATGAAATCTGGGTGGGCAGGAGACCAGGGCATTGTGATAGCCAGGTGGGTGATACACAGGTGATGCCAAGGTGGGTGTGATACCTGGGCAGGCATGAGACCAGGCCGGGGTGACACCCAGCTGGGCCATACGCAGGTGAACCGTGCCCCCCAAATTTACCAGGGGAAGCCCTAACCCCAACGTGACTGTATCTGGAGAAAGGGTCTTTAAGGCTAAATGAAGTTATAAGGGTGGGGTCCTAATCTGACAGGGTTGTGGCCTTCTAAGAAGAGGAGAGAGCTGTCTCTCCACCACGTGAGGACACAGCGAGAAGGTGGCCATCTGCAAGCCAGGCAGAGAATCCTTACCAGCAACTGCCCTTCCTGACCCTGATCTTGGACTACCAGCCTCCAGAACTGTGAGAAATAAACACCTATAGTTGTAGCCCCCTAATCTATGGGATTTGTTGCAGCAGCCCTGGCTGAGCAAGGAAGGACCTGACCTAGGGGCTACAACATCTGGGCTCCGGAAGGTTCCAGCACTAACCCCAGCTCTGGCAGGAGGTGGATCCACGTGCAGATTCTCTGCCCTGTTTCTGGGAGGGGGGAGTTGATGGGCGCCCCTCAGTGGAGAGCTGTTTATGGTACAACTAGCTGAAGGGCCTGATCCAAGACCACAAAGTTGATCAGAAGGAGAGAACCTGGCAGAGGGCCAGACCTCCAAACAGGAAAGAATCAGGTTGCCTTGTGACAGCTGGGCCTGGGTCACCAACCTGGAAGTCTGCAGGAGACTCCAGCAGGGCGCTGGAGGGACCTGTGGCTCCTGGGAGGGGATGGGGTTGGGGGAGAGGACAGGTGGATCGTGGGGGGCTGTGCCCCTCAGCCAGGAGAATGAGAGGTGAGCCACAGGGCTCTGAGGTCTGAGAAATCCATGAGGAGGAGATGAGAGTCCCAGGGCACGCTGGCTGGTCTCTGGGGACTTGGGCGCCAGCCCCCTTCTGGTGTCCTCTCTGGGATCTGTGGATCCCTGAGCTCTGGAAAGCCGCCCATCCTCCCGAGCCGGGGACCCGCAGGGTTAGCCCAGACTGCTCTGGGCACGGGTTGGGGTGCAGGGTCAGAGCTGGGGGCAGAAGTGAGGTGCCGAATGCTGGGTCGACCCCCGCAGATCCCGCGGTGGGCGAGGCCGCCCCTGTCTCCCTCTTCCAGGAGCAGACCACGAAGAGTCTGGGGGCAGCAGAGGAGGAGAGACCGGAAGGGAACGGCCCGGCGGGGCTACAGGGCACGCTGGGGTCAGCACCGACCGCTGGAGGGAGGGACGAGTGACTGCTTCTAGGGGGACAACAAGCGGCCGTGGAAAGCGGTGCCCGTTGCGGCGGGGGTTCGGTGGGTCGCACTCAGCGAGGACGCGCAGCACGTTCCGGGAGCGCCAGGTGCGCGGGACAGAGCGCCGGCCAAGCTGCGGAGCCCGCCCCGCCCCGAGGACGCGTGCGCGCAGGCCCCGCCCCTCGCTCCCCCTCCTCTGTGGTTCCTGCCGAGCCGGCTGTGGCGCCAACCCGAGACCCCAAGCTGCGGCGTCAGGTGAGTCCGCGGCGGGCCCGGGCCGGGGGCGGCGGACGCGAGGGGCGATGCGGGGCCCTAGGGTGCGGGCGCCTCCATCGGGGACCCCCATTCGCCACCCACGGCGTCCCCACCGGGGTCCCCGCCGCCCTCGGCCTTGCTGGGGCCGGCAGGCCGCGGACCGTTAGCTGGCGTGGAGTCCCCACCCTTAGACCCCAGAGTTCCAGGCAAGCGGCTTCGGGGGTGGGGGCCGGGGTCTGCCCAGAGGAGGCTCGCGGGGCCCTGGGTGAGGGGTGGTCTGGGGCCGGCTCTGCGGCAGGGGGCGCCAGGATCATAGAGGATGCTGCCACTCTGAATCAATCGAGGAGGCTCTAAAGTTCTCCAGAACCAACTAGAACCCTTGCGATATTTTCAGGGATGCGAATGCCACAGGTCTGGGTTGGATAAGATGCGGCCTCAGGATGGGAGACCCCACCTCTAGCGCTGCAGACCCCCTTAGTGGGTGGAGCCCCCATGCCGCGCGCTTGGAAAGGCTCCCCGCCCTCAGGGTCTCCAGTCCCCCACCCGTGCCCCGCCAGCCAGACGAGGGTGCCCCCTGCACCCAGCTTCTCTGTGCACTGCTCCCGTTAAATTCCCTGGGGAGGAAAAAAAAAGCAAACAAATTCTCCGGGGAGGAAAAACCTGGAGTCTAATTAGCGTTTAGGCTTCTCATTGAGAAATCGTTTATCCTATTCTTCAGGGCCAGCGTGGATGGAGGGAGACAAGGCGCCGAGGGTTTGGGCAGGTGGGATTCAGGGAGAGCAGTGAGCAGTGGGGGGGACATCCACCTTTGGTTGAGGCCCTCCCTGCACAGGTTGTTGGCTTCCCCTCTTAGACCAGCAAGGGGGGGGGGGTCGGATTTAACCATCTGACTCAGACCCCCTGGAGGGGAGACAGGCTGTGCCTCTCCTGATGCTCCTGGACCCCCGCACTATTGCTGGGTTCCCGGGGCCTGGACCCTGGCTGTTGGTCTGTGTCACCCGCTCTCCCACCCCAGGCGTGCCCTGTACTGTGCGGGTGCTGGCTCGGCCCTGGCCCTCAGCCTCCTGCGCGCATGGCCCTGCCGGCCCTCTGCTGCCCCCTGCGGCCCTGCGGGGAAAGCTGCCCTTCCAGGCCTGGCTGACCCCCTCTCTGTGCGGTGGCTCAAGTGGACTTACCGGCCAGGTTCTTGGTGGGGCTCAAGGTCATTCCCCAGGCATTGGCCTGTGCTGAGCTGACTGACTCCAGCCCCAGGTGAGATGTCTGCCCTGCTGCGGGCCACATGCCCTGCCCATGGCCTGACCCCACTCCGGTTGTCAGCGCCCACCTAGCAGCAGAGTAGAAATGCACAGTATCCCCTCCAGACAGCAGGGCAGCCAGGGCTCCATGGGGCCCAAGAAGTCTCGGTTTACAATCCAGCCCTGTGACTGCCTTTGGGCACACTCACGCGCCGTAACTGCTCTTGTCACACTTGTCACACACAGACACAGGCCTAGTTCTGGATTGTGTGGTGGGACAGCAGGATGACTCACGGTAGCTTTAAGAACACTTTCTCAGACTCACACACTCACACAGAGGCACACAGGCCTTTGTGCTCCCGCAGGTGGCACCCGAGGCCCCAGTTGGGTGCGGGTGGAGAAGAGGTCCCTCGATCACTGGAGGTCACACCCGTGGATGATGGAGGGTGAGCGTGTACCCTGCCTGTGTGCGCTGGTGTGCCCAAAGTACACGATGGACACACGGATCCTGTGCTCAGACGTCTACACCAGGGACACCGTGGGTGTGCCGTGTGTCTCCTGGGTGCTCATCGCTCTCTCTCCCCAGCGGTCTGGCCTCCACTCTTCCTTCAGGGGTGCTTCATATAGTTCTTCCTGGCACCTCCCGGGATGTGACTCTGGGCCCCGTGGCCATCATGTCCCTCCTGGTCTCCTTCTACACCTTCCGTGACCCCCCCTGTGCTGTGCTGCTGGCCTTCCTGTGGGGCTGCATGCAGTTGGCCATGGGCTCCTGGGCTTGGGTGAGACTCTTTTCCTGCTGAGGTGGGGGCTGCGTTGCTGCTCTTCCTGGGGCCCTGAGGCACCTGCCTCCTGCGGCTGCCCCTGCCCTCAGCACTTCCTTCTTTATATTCCAAGGGCTGTCCCTGTGTGTGTGTGTGGGGGGAGGGGGTGGTGCCCTCAGCCCTAAGCCCTACCCCGTTCTGCTTAAAGGCCAGGGCACTTGGAGAAGTTCCCAGGCCCTCAGACCCTGGACTCCCTTTCCTGCTCTCCAAACCAGCCCACACAGGGCATGTCACACCCTCAGCCCTTAACCTCAATCCCACCCACACCCCATCTCCCAGCCCATGTCCACCCCTGTCCTCTGGGACCGGGCAGAGCTGTGACCAACTTGGTATTTCCTCTTGGCTGGCCAGGGTTCCTGCTGAAACCCTGCCCCACCATCTCCGGCCCCGTCAGTCATTAAAGGTCTCACCTCTGCTGCTACCGTCACCATCGGCCTTGGGCAGATCAAGGTAGGCTCACCACTTGGCACCAGGGCACCCTGCTGGGTAGAGGACCAAGGCTGGGTCCTGGTATGTGTGGGTTTGTCCTGCGATTCCAGAGCGCGAAGCACACGGTGCTCACATGGGTCTCCATGAATAAAATGACCCCTTTGGGGAGGTGTGGGGGAGGGTCAGATTCTGCCACAGGTCATTTGGGGCACTAGTAATGACAGCCCCCACTCTTGGTTGAGTTTTTCCCCCAGTGCTTCCGCTGCCTCTACACAACACAGCCTGCAGCCTCCACAGGTCCTGAGCGTCCTGCCAAAATTTCCACAAGCAAATGAATCCCCATGCTCATTCAGCTGGGTGATTTCATTTTTAGGTATTTTTCCAATTCCTGTTGAATATATTTCAAATGCCATGCTTCTTTATGTTTCTATTTAAACCTCTATAATAAGTGCAAGATCAATGATCATCACTTATCCGAGGATGTCACTGATTGTCCTTTCCCTGGGTTTGAAGTTCCTGGAGAGCAGGAGCTGTTGTGGCCCCGACTGTAGCTGCCCAGCGCTGTCCTTGGTATAAAGTAGCTCGGGTGGGTGTGCAGAATGGACGCAAGCTGCTTTCTACTAATGAAGTTGTGGGGCTCTGGTGGCAGACTCAGGGCCACACCCCTGCCTCGTGACTTGCTGTCCCCACCGGGCCTCACCAAGGCCTGG
The DNA here is from genome assembly GCF_041296235.1 of Equus asinus. NCBI lineage: Eukaryota > Metazoa > Chordata > Mammalia > Perissodactyla > Equidae > Equus > Equus asinus. The sequence continues at coordinate 86,025,567 of NC_091797.1, read as the reverse complement.
TTCCCACGGCCAAGCTCTGCTCCAGGCTGGCCCATGACCATCTTCCTTGATGACGGGCAGGGGGCAGATCAAGGACAGGAGGAGACGTGTGTGTGAGAATCAAGTTCTGACACGTCTTCCCTCTCTCTCTGTGCTGGGACTGGGGCCACACTCTCCCTGTGCTTATTTCTCACCACACCCCCAGCAGGCAGGTTTACCATCATCTCCATTTATAGAGGAGGAAACCCCTTAGAAAGGTGGGGTGAGTGCAATTTCTATATTATGTGCACACACATGTCAGGGGAAGCTTGGCAAATGCGGTTTCATGGGATGGTCTGTCCTCTATTCTGGAACAACATCCTTCCCTTTTAGGGTCAAGACTGTTCCTTGATAGGATCATAATGCGGGTAGAGGCAGCTTCTTTATGCATTCGTACTTGGTGACCCTACATCCCCCAAATCATTGAACCTTGACTGTGTCAGGACAGCCATCTGAGAGCCCTTAGGGTGGGGTGGGTGGGGGTCCTCCTGACCTGCCAGGACAGAAGGGGAGGCGGAGGTTGGAGGTGTCTTCTGGCTAAGTAGCCGAGACTTCTGTGGCACCAGCACCTCAGGCCCCTTGGCCCTGGTGAGTGGCGTGCGCCCAGGGGAGCGTATTGTGGTCAGTGATGGTTGTGTGAACTGAAGGGGACAAAGATTGGCATCAAGGACAGGTGCACAGCTTTGTGACAATCCGGAATGTCTCTGTCTTTGTGTTTGATCACTTGTGGAAGGTACTTTAAAGCCTGTTGGATTTTAATAGACACGTCCTGCAACATCACTGCAATGTACTGAATTCTCATGATCCTTGTCACTCTACCCTCTGGTCGTGCTGACCCACATTTATGTCTGTTATCTTATATAGAGTTAGGATTAGATTCAGTGTCAACAATGAGCCTTTTAAGAACACTCTTGGATTCTTTTCAGTTGTATCCTGAAGGCATCTGTCACTTCTGGAATCCACTCCAATCACGAGGAGGAGAGTCCCTCCAATGCCTATGATATGGACTCTTCAGGAGTTTTTAGTTTTAAAAGTGGGAATCTGGAAGACTCAGTTCTTCATGACTCCAAAATATTTATTTCTTAATATTTTAGTTTTTCACAAACTGATGCTTTTGAGAGAGGTGTTGTTATTGGGCTGTTTGACTTCTGAGCCCATCTCTGGGGGTGGGGCAGTAATAAATGGGGGTCCACTTTCACATTCAGGTGCAGATCTGTGTGACCCAAACTCTTACACTGCTTTCCATTTGATGACTTCCCCGTGTTCCCCTCCCCCTCAGGGCTGATGATTCTTTCCTGACACTTGTGAATATGTTTTTAAACCTTAGATGCTTTAAAAAAAATTAAAACATGGAAATCCTCGTGAATATTTCAGGATTTCCTGGTACCTTGAACGTTAACTAATAGAATTCCTCTGGGTTTCGTTGCCCTAGTTCAGGTCCTTTCAAGTGAGTGAACAAGATTCCATGCTCCCTTCTGGGGGTTACTGTCTATGTTGACGATGCACAGCGCAGTCTTTTAATCGTCGTAACAGCTTTAGTGAGATATGGTTCACGCACAATACAAGTCACATTGTGTGGCCATCTGCTTTCATTTCTTTTGGGTGTGTACCTGGGAGTGGAATTTTGGGTCCTATGATAACTCTCTGTTTCACTGTTGGAGTACCCGGAAGAATTTTTTCCAAAGTGCCTGCACCATTTTACATTCCTGCCAGCAGTGTGTGGGGGTTCCAGTTTCTTCATATCCTCACCAACACTTACCATCTGTCTTTTTGCTTCTAGCCATGCTATGGGTGTGAAATGATATCTCACTGTGGCTTTGAGTGGTAGTTCTCTGGTAGCTAATGATGCTGGGCATCTTTTCATGCTTAATGGTCATTTGTATATCTTCTTTGGAGAAGTGTCTGTTCAGCTCATTGGTCATTTTTAAATTGGATTATTTGTCTTTTTATAACTGAGTTGCCACAGTCCTTTATAGATTCTAGACATGTTTCTTATCAGATATACGAGTTGCAAGTTTTTATCTATATTGTGGATTGTCTTTTTACATCCTTTTTTTTTTTTTAAAGATTTTATTTTTCCTTTTTCTCTCCGAAGCCCCTCAGTGCATAGTTGTGTATTTTTAGTTGTGGGTCTTTCTATTTGTGGCATGTGGGACGCCGCCTCAGCATGGCTTAATGAGCGGTGCTGTGTCTGCACCCAGGATTCAAACAGGCGAAACCCTGGGCCGCTGAAGCAGAGCGTGAGAACTTAACCACTAGGCCACGGGGCCAGCCCCTCTTTTCACATTCTTAATGGTGTCTTTTGAATCCCAAAAGTTCTGCATTTTGATGATGTCTAATTTATGCACAATAGAGTTTTACAAGTTGGAAATGATTTAGACATTAAATCATATTCTCATCCATATCTTGGTTATATAAGTTAAAAGCTAGCTGTGAAAGGGTCAGGGAAAGATTCGAATTAGTTCATTTCAAGATTTGCTAGAGATCCAACAGAACTCATCAGGGAAGATATCAAATATCAAGTATTTCTTTATTATCCGTTTAGTGTTCATGGGATCAGTATTTATATAGTTCCTCTCTCATTTCTGATACTAGTAATTTGTGTTTCTCTCTCTTTTTCAGATTAGCCTGGCTACAGGTTTCTCCATTTTTGAAATCTTTTTTTAAGAACTAGTTTTAGTTTTATCAATTTCTTTATTGATTTCCCATTTTCAGTGTCATTAATTTCTGCTGTAATTTTTATTATTTCCTTTCTTCTGTTTACTTTAGGATTCCTTTGTCCTTCTTTCTCTAGCTTGTTGTTTCAGCTCTTTCTTTTCTCTAATCTGTGCATTCCCCACTGTAAATTTCCCTCTGGGTCCTGCTTTCGCTGCATCCCACACATTTTGATAAGCTGTATATTCATTTTCATTTAGTGGAAAATATTTGCAGTTTGTCTTGAGACCCCTTTTATTGATTCATGTGTTGTTTAATCTGCAAATATTTCAGGATTTTCCAGTTATCTTTCCGTTTTTGTTTCAAACTTTAAAGTCCTTTTTGGTTCTGAGCCTACTGTATATGATTTCTTATGTTTTAAATTTGTTGAAGTGTTTTCTTTTTTTTTTTACCTGGAACATGTTCTATCCAGTGAATGTTTCATGGGAGCTTTTGAAGCCTGGGCATTCTGCTTCTGTTGAGTGCAGTGTTTGATCAATGTTTATCAGATCCAGTTGATGGATGACACCGTTCAGTTCATCCTTCCTCATGCCCCACCTCCTGCGTCCATCAGTTACTGACAGAGCAGTGCTTAGTCCTGTGGGGGTGGATTTGTCCATTTGTGCGTCCATCCACTGTGATAGTGGATTTGTCTATTTCTCCTGGCAGTTTTATCGGTTTTTCCTCACATACTTTGATGTTCTCTTGTTAGAGAGATGTATGTTAAGGACTGTTACGTCTTCTTGTAGAATTGACCCCTTTAACATATGGAATGCCTCTCTTTGTCCCTGAGAATTTTCCTTGTTCTGAAATCCGCTTTCTGAAATAAATACAGCTCCTCTGGATTTCTTTGTATGTGTGTTAGCCTGACTTATCTTGTTCTGTCTGCTTCTAACCTAGCTGTGTCTTTATAATTAAAGTGGGTTTCTCATTGACACATGTAGTTTGTTCTTATTTTTTTAATGTAGGCTGATGAAATCCGTCTCTTACTGGCTATATTGAGTCCATTCATAATTAAAGTGATTATTGATATAGTTTGATTAATATCCACCATATTTATAACTATTTCTATCCATTGCTTTTGATCTTTCTTTTTTTGTCTTGCACTTTTCAAATTATTTTTGCCTTCTCTGGTTTTGTTTTGTTTTTGTTTTTTTTAGCCCTGAGCTAACATTTGCTGCCACTCTTCCTCTTTTCGCTGAAAATACTGGCCCTGAGCCAGTGCCCATCTTCCTCTACTTTATATGTGGGACACCTGCCACAGCATGGCTTGACAAGTGGTGCGTAGGTCCACACCCGGGATCAGAACTGGCAAACCCGGGGCCACTGAAGCACAACGTGTGAACTTAACTGCTGCACCACCGGGCTGGCCCCTACCCTCTCTGGTTTTAATTGAGCATTTTATATGATTCCATTTTTTTCTTTTCTTTCAGTGTATCAATTATACTTCTTTTAAAGTTTTTAAATGGTTTCCCTAGAGCTTGCAATATAAATTCACTAGTAACCTCAGTTCACTTTGAAATAAAACTGTGTTTCTTCATGGTTAGCGCAGGTCCCTTATGACAGAGTCTTCCTGCTTCCTCCCTCCATCCCTCGTAAAATGGCTCTCCTACACTTCACTCATCCATGAACTATTATCACCAACTGTATTTTTACAATTATTATTTTGAACAAAATGAATCTGTTAGATTAGTTCAGAATAAGAAAAACCGAACACTTTTATTTTACCTTCGATTATTCCTTCTCTTAGTTTTATACATCCATTAGCTTGATTTTTCCTCTGGGTTGGGAAACCCCAGCCCTGATCCCATTTCCGGGAGAGGTGGGAAACCCCTTCTTAGACTGTTTGGCTAGGTTTGTGCATTTTAAGGTCATTCTGGAAGCGTGTTCTAATGGTGGAACAAGTGATGCTGCCAAGAGCATTTCCAGGAGGGCACGGGGCTGGAGGGGCTGCCGGCTGCCCTGAAGGTGTCCCATGAAGGGATGTGCTCTCTGCTGGACTGGGGTCCCCTGCCTCTTCGGCCTCAGCCTGTCCCCTCCAGCCCTACCTAGAACCCGCAACATGAGGAGTCAGACCTGAACCCACTGCCCGGGACACCTTCTGTCTTCAGGTCGGAGTAGATCCGCATCTGAATCTACTTTGGCCTCTGGGACTCCTGCAGGACGCCCAGCAGCAGCCACCGCCTCCTCCTCCTGCTGGTCATTCTCCCCAAACCTCTCACAGGGACCCCTCAGGGTTACACCCATTTCGCAGTCACGGGCACTGAGGCTGGGCCTGAGCCAGGGGGCCCCTAGAGCACTCCCGGGGATGTGGGCAGAGCCGCCCGCTGCGTGGACCAATCGAATGTGGCTACAGTGAACAGGCGCCCCAGCAGCCAGTAGACACGCGCTCCTGGCGGCCGTCGCCCGGCAACCCCGTGTTGCTGGTTGCTGTGGAAACCGCCACCGACCTGCGCTGACCTTGAGCCTGCTCCCGGGAGGATGCAGAAGGGCGCGCGCCGCGGGCCAGGAGCAGGGCTGGGAGCCTTGAGGGCACTTGTTCCCCCTGCCGTCCGTGTGGGTCCCGCATCATCCCCCTCCGCGGACTGGGGAACGTGCCTGACTCCAGAGCTGTGCTTTAGTCCCTGCGCTTGGGGGGTGGGCCAGCTCTACCGGGCATCGCACAGGAGGGCCTGGGGGACCTTGCAGGGCTAGCCACCCTCCTCTCTGGAGCCAGAGTCAGGCTGTCACTCTGTGGGTCCCAGGTCTCTCTCACGCTCTAGCGTAGCATATGCGGCTTCCTCCACCAGGAACGTTCCTCCCCAGCGTTGCTTGTTGAACTTCAGAATCTGCAAGTGTCAGCTCAGAGGTCCCTTCTTCCTGAAGCTTTCCTTAGCCCCTCCTCGGGGCTCCTACCACCCTCTCAAAGTACCTACAACACTGTCATCCCCTGTGTCCCCAAGGAAGTGAGGCCAAAGGGCAGGGGAGAGGGGCTGCTCCTCTCTGTGCTCCGGGGCCCAGTAGAGGGAGTCTGGAGGGGGAGGGAGGCCCAGGGCAGCTGGGGGCTGGGGCTGAGCCCAGGGCTGGGGTGGGCTGGCTCCTGCCCTGAGTGGAAGGGTCCCTTTGGCAGCTGCTGGCCTGGCCTGGCCTGGGCACCTGCTGTACCTCCTGTTGAGCTGGGGCTGCAGCTGCTGTGCTGACTCCTGCGCCCCGGCAGGCAGCCGGAGCTGAGAGCATGGGCTCCCCAGGGGCCGGGACAGGCTGGGAGCTTCCGGATTACAAAACTGAGAAGCGTGCGATGAGCAGGACTGGCGGCTGGGCGCCCTGCAGAGGCAGCTGCAGCTGGGGGTCATGGCCTATGTGGTGGGGTGAGAGAATGGCACCCAGGCAGGTTGGCTTCAGGAACCATGACTGGTCCTGCCGGGCTGAGGGTTGGGAGTCTGACTCTTCAGGGGCTGTACCAGTGGTGGTGGAGGGGGCATGTGGAATTAAACAGAGAACTAGACCAGATGGACTTAATAGATATATATAGAACACTCCATCCAAAAATGGCAGATTATTCATTCTTCTCATGTGTGCATAGAACTTTCTTAAGGATAGACTGTATGTTGGGAAACAAGGCAAGCATCAATATATTTAAGAAGATGAAATGATATAAAGCATCTTTTCCAACTGTAATGCTGTGAAACTAGAAATCAACTACAAGAAAAAAGCTGGGAAAGGAACAAAGATGTGGAGACTAAAGAACGTGCTACTGAACAGCCAATGGATCGCTGAAGAAATTAAAAGAGAAATCAGAAAATATCTGGAGACAAATGAAAATGAAAACACACCATACCAACTCATATGGGATGCAGCAAAAGTAGTCCTAAGAGGGAAATTCAGTGCAATACAGGCTCACCTTACAAAAAAAAAAAAAAACTGTCAAATAAGCAATCTCAAACTACACCTAACAGAATTAGAAAAAGAACAAGCAAAGCCCAAAGTCAATAGAAGGAGAGAGATAATGAAAATTAGAGCAGAAATAAATGAAATTGAAACAAAAAAGACAGTAGAAAGGATCAATGAAACAAAGAATTGGTTCTTTAGAAGATAGATTAACAAACCCTTAGCCAGGCTCACTAAGAAAAAAAGAGAGAAGGCTCAAATAAATAAAATTGGAAACAAAAGAGGAGAAATGGCAATGGATACCACAGAAGTACAAAAGAGTATAACAGAATACTATGAAAATCTATATGCCAACAAATTGGACAATCTAGAAGAAATGGATAACTTCTTAGAGTCTGACAACTTCCCAAAACTGAATCAAGAAGAAATAGATAATCTGAATAGACCAATCACAAGGAAAGAAGTTGAAACAGTAATCAAAAACCAAAAAATAAAAGTCCAGGACCAGACAGCTTCTCAGGACAATTTTACCAAACATTCAAAGAAGACTTATTACCCATCCCTCTCAAACTGTTCCAGCACAGGCTCTGTCCTGCCTCCCTCCTGAGCCCTTTGGCCTCCACCCCACCTGTCCCCACACCCCTGCTGCAGCTGGGACCCCTACCCCAGCCCCTCCTCCACTCCACCCTGCCCCAGCATCTCCCTCCACGCCACAGGGGGCTTTCTTTTTTACTTCTCCCTTAAGGTTTTATCTAAGAAGTTACAAGAATCTATAGAAAACTTCAAAGATTAATACCATGAAAACGCATATAGCCTTCATCTGGGTTCACCAGGTTTGGTTTCTGTGTTTTTACCATTTTGCCCCATTTGCTTTCTCTCTCCCTCTCTGGAATGAGCCGGATAGATTTAGATTTCACAGGAAACCACTGGAAAGTAAGTAGCAGATATTCGGACACTGACCCCTCTCAACGCTGTCCTGAGAATGAGGACCTTCCCCAGGTGATCTCTGTCCTCTTGTCACACTCAAGATATCTAACATTGGCAGAATAAATCTAATGTTTAAATTTCCCCAACTGTCCCAATAATAGTCCTAAATCTTTTTATTTTCCAATCCAGGATGCACTCAAGGATCTTGCGTTGCATGTATCGTCCTATCTTTGAATCTCCTAAGCAGACGTGGACACAGCCACCAGGCCTGGAGGGGATGCCCCTTGACACTGCTCGCTGGGGCAGGAAGCCCCTGGTTCCCGGGGGTTTGAGTCCCCTCTCTGGACCCCACAGCCCAGGCCTGCCCCCACTCCCCCACCCTCACTGCTGGTATCTGTTTAGGGACCCTTCTGTCCCCGTCCCCTCAGCAGGCAGGCAGCTTCTGAGAGGCAGGTCCCAGCCTGCTTGTCCCCTGTGTCCTCAGCAGTGACACAGGGCTGAGACCCAGGACTAGGCTGGGGGTGGATGGAGTCAGTGGATGAGTAAGATGAGGCCTGTGAGGGCCGGGCCAGCCCAGGAGTGGGCAGAGCAGGCCAGTAGACTCTCCTGCCCCCAGGACAGCCACTCACTCGGGGAGGCCTCAGGCGCGGAGGCCCGGAGCCTGCTCCAGTGCTATGGGATCCCCTTTGACGTCCTGGTCACTGGGCAAAATCCTGGTCACTGGGCAGGTAGGGGCCAGGCCAGGGTGGGTGGGGGGGCAGGGATGAGGGGTGGGAGGGGCCGACAGCCACAGCCGGAGAGGCTCAAACCAGGTCTGTCTCAGGCAGGGAAGTTCAGGCTGGTCCCCAGAACCGTCACTCTGGGCACTGGAGCGGCTTGGCTGGGTGTGGTGAGTCGGCCAACATGGCTCGCTCTGGCTGCCAGGGAGCATGTGCCCCACTGAGTGCACACTTGAGCCCCCTGTGCTGACATTGAGTCTTGGGGGGAGGGCTGGGGAGCCGGTGGATGGCAGGCTCGGGGCCAGGACATGGGGCTGCCCTCCCTCTCTCAGATCACCTTCTTCTGTGACCTGCTGCTGTTGTATGTGGATGGAGAAGCCTATTTCTACTGGAGGACCAAGCATGAGGAGGGGAGCTGCGGGCCTGCCTGGACCCTGGGCTACACTGTGGATGATGATGGCTGGAGCCCCGACCTGCGGTCCTCATCTGCAGGCAAAGGCCCCAAAGGTGATGCCAACCCTGAGCAGACAGAAGTGGCTTCTCCACCCCCACATCTGGCTTCCAGGTGTCTTAGAGGGGCCCCAGCACCTGCCCCCATTGCTGCTGGGAGCTGGACAGCATCACCAGGATGGCCCTGGCACCCACTCGCTGGCCCATTCCTGAGGCCTGTAGACTTTGTCTGCTGGTTGGGGGGAGGGATGGGGGCTGGCAAGGGTGAGGGCCCTGCCTTGGGGACTCATGGATGAAGCCCTAGCAGGACCAGGGCAGGGGATGGGGGGAGAATCCCACCCTTCAGCTCCCAGGCAGACTGTCCCTCCCCCAGCTCCAGCCTCAGCAGGGTTCTCCCTGGGGATCACAGAAGCATTTTGTATGGAGACCGGCAGGGAGACACGATGCAGGACACTGGTCCGGTGGGGCTCCTGGGGCTGGGGCTGGAAACGCTCTCCAGGCTCTGTCTCCAGTGTTCCCCGCAGCTCCCCACTCTCCAGCTGTCCACCACCCTGGCTGTGGTCGACTCTGGCCCTGCTCGGCTCCCAGCCCCCCCCACCCCACCCCCAGCTAGCCCCTCCCCTCTCAGCTGCCCTGCACTGGGGTCTGTGCAGCCAGAGGCCAAGGCAGGGGGAGAAAGCAGCCTGACAAAAGGAGCTGTCTCAGCTGCTCTGGTGCTGGGGTCCTAGGGCAGGGCCCCTCCCAGCTCTGGGCCTCATCCATGGAATGAGGAGTGCAGTGGGCGATGATCTGACCCTCTACGACCCCAAGCAAGGGCACAGGCACCTCTTGGGCCCATACCTTCTCACATTATGAGCACCAGCCCCTTCCTGGTGGCAGCTCTCAGGCTGTGGAGGGCTGGAGTGGAGAGGAGGGTGGAGGGGCTGAGTTGGTGGGCATTGGATCTTTGGGACCTTCTATTTGTCTCCTTGGTGACCCCCAGCCCAATGCCCTGGAACCTGTTCACCAGGCTTCCTGGGAGCCATTGGGTGGGGAGGCTGTATATCTGGATACATATGTCACTGCTGCCGAAGGTCACACCTGAGAACATGTCTGGCCAGCTGCCCAGCCCAGCCTGAGGCAACTGCACGAGGACCATGCTCTGACCAAGACCCCAGGTACAGCCCAGGGGCTGGAGAGAATGTTCTTAACAGAGCACATGGAAGCCCTGGCAGGCTGGCCTGGTTCTGACTCTGGCATCCTCCCTGGGGCCTGAGTCCGGCATACTGGAGAATTTCCCCATGTCCCCGGGCCCGTAGTCAGGAAGGAAGGGACGGGGGCTGCAGGAGTCCAGCCCTCTCTTGGTCCCAGAGAGGGGCAGAGATTTGGCAGTGCCCACCCCAGGGAGACAGGGGCTGCCTTCTCATGGGTCCCTGGTGACCAGGTCATGCTGGCAGCTTGCTGGTGGAGTGGCATGGGCCAGGCTGGGGAGGCCCAGGGCTGGGGCTCAGGCTGGGCAGCATCCGGAATCATCTGGAACCTGGAGCCCCAGCCAAGCCTTGAGGTCCCCGCTGCCTCTCAATTCCCAGAGCAGTGTCCATGGGAGGCGGGGTCAGAAGGGTTGGGGTGAGAGTTCACAGCCCTGAGGCCTGGTTATTGGAGTGAGATCACGAGTACCTGGCTGTCCTTGGGGCCCAGAGAAGGCTGATGTCAAGGCCGGAGAGAGTCAAGGAGTAAAGCTGCCAAAGCCAGCAGCTTCCTGTGTGGTCCTCACAGGCAGGATCAAGGAGTTGGAGGCATCTATGGTACATGTAACATGGACTTGGGGAGACCAATTGGGGTGCAGAGTGGGCCTGGGGACCCTGAGGATGGGGCCCTATAGCCACCAGGTAGGGCCTAGGCGCTTGTGCACCCACCTGCACGCGTGTCTCCCATCCTGAGCCTTCATTCCAAAGCCCTGAGGGGGCCGCAGGGAGAGAGGCAGCTGGAGCTGCGGGCCCTGAGCTTGGAAACAGCCGTTGCCTCAGTCTGCACGTGGGTGTGCACCCCCAGGTGAGCCGTGTGGGTGCCTGAGAGATGCGTGATGCATGTACCTGTGGGCCTCTACATCCTGGGGCCTCAGGCACATGCCCTGCTCTCTAGGAGCCCTGGAAACTCAGGGAACCCAGGAACTCCACTGCCCTTTCTAGGCGGCCTCCTTGGGGTCCAGGCTCTGCTCTCTGCATCCGCCCCCAAGGGGACATGTGGGAAACCTGGGAGGGAGCCTGGGCCCACCCTGTGAGGGAGCCCTCCGTGCCTGGTGTGTGTAGCCCCACCCTGTGCTGGGCAGAAGGCAGTGGCCTGAGGGCAGGACCGTGGGATCCTGACCTGGTCATGTCCCTGTCCCAGGGCTGGTGTCTCCCCCTTACAGAACCTCACCAACTTTACTGTGGATTGGGGACAATCTTCTGGTTCCCAGGAGCAGGCGAGGATTCAGTGCCACAAAGAACACCACAGTGGACACGATGGCAGGCCACGTGGGTGACTGAGCAGTTATTATTGCAGATCCCTGGGGCTGCAGGCCTCTTCCCTGACCACCCTGCTCACCTGCCCAGGTGGCTGGAGTTGGTCATAAAGTGGAAGGTGCTACGCAGAGTCCACCACACCAGCACTGGCCACGGCCCACTCCTGAGGAATTCAAAGCTCCGCACCTGTGCTAAGGTCCTGCGGTCCTGAGGACCCCTTGGCATGGGCAGGCCTGCAAATCCGAGCTGCCTCGGATAGAAGGGCTGCCAGCCCCTCCAGCCTCGTGGGGATGTAGGGGAAGACAGGCAGGCCCCCAGCGGTCCTCATGGACTGGCCGGCTGCTCCATGTGTCTGGGCTCCTAGGCAGGTGTCTGGGCTCCTAGGCAGGTGCCTGGCTAAGAGGCTGCAGGGCCTGCACCATCTCCTCCAGGCCGCTGTCTGTGGCAGTCAACCTCAGCAGCTCCCGCTGGTTCTCCTTGCTGTGCCAGATGCCATAGCCAAAATACACCGTGAGACCTGCAAGGGTGACACAAGCCTGAGGGGCAGGTCCCAGCCCAGCTTCCCTGCTTGCTTCCTCCTGCAGCCCACCCAGGGTCCCAGCCTGGCCCCCACTCACCAATCAGCAGCCAGATGGCGAGGCCCAGCCAGGCTAGGTAGCTCAGCTGCAGTATGAGGAAGATGTTGAGGAGGATGCTCAGGGCTGGAGTCACGGGCACCATGGGAACCTGAGGGGGCAAGGGCAGGGCTGCTGGGCTGCAGGCAAGGGCTGCTGGCCTGGGGCCTGATTTCTCGGGAGTCCACGGAGCCTTTCTCTGCCTCTGGGGATTCTGGAATCAAGGGCCCGCTTGCCATGTAGAAAGAGGGGGATGGGGTACTGGACTCCCCAGGCCCGTGAGCCCTGGTGCATCCTGCCACAGCAGAGGAGGAAGGGGCGAAGGGAGCTGGCTGGGCTGGGAGTGAGGGGTGCTGGCTGGAGGAAGTACCTGAAAGGTGTCCTGCCGGCGCTTTTGCTGGTGGGCCCCCAGGACGAGGAGACTGAGCAGAAACAGGACAGAGCTGAGCAGGAGCAGCAGGGTGTAGCCTCAGTGTGGGAGGTGCAGCGCCGAGTCCTCGAAGACCAAAGCAGTCTCGTCCGGTGTTTGTGGGATGAAGGCAGGAGCCCAGAGGTGAGAAGAGGCTGGGGCAGCAAAAGCCCCAGTTGAGGCCTAGCCCACTGGGCCTCCCTGGGGCACCTGCTCTGCGGCCACCGATCTGCACGTGCTCTCTCAAGGGCGGCAGCCAAGCCGAAGAGACGGAGCCCCAGGGGTGAGCCCTTGGCTGGCCCAGCGGGTCCCGGGAGAAGACCAGCAGAAAGGCCTGGCCAATGAGGGCCAAGCCGACATTGGGGTGGGCGCTGCCGCCCCCCCATCCGCCCCATCCCCGCCACCTCGCTGCCGGGGCCACAGAAGCAGGGAGCACCGGGCCCATCTCTGACCTCTCCTCTCAGGTGCGCTGGATGTGGGCAGTGACAGGGCCGCGGGGGCCTGGGACTCGCTCGGCAGCCTCTGTCCGGCGCACATGGACTTGAGCGTCTGGAAGACGTCGAGGGGCGCCACGTTCAGCTTCAGCAGGCCCAGCATGATCCTGGAGAGACAGGCGCGCTGCGCAAGGAGCCTCCTCGCCTGGGCCAGGCTGCTCGGCCAGAGCGGGCAGGCGTGGCCGCCTCCCTCAAGACCCCGACTCTACGCTGGGCCTCAAGGGGGTCCGACAAGGGCGGTGGCTGGGAGAGCTGGAGGGTCGGGGGTCGCCGATCGCGCAGCCCGGCCCGCGTCCGCTCCCGCTCACTTGTGAACACATCGGGGTCCATGGAGCCGCCCGCCGCCTGCACCAGCTCGTACAGCTCCATCTCCTCGGCGCTCAGCACCTTCTTCCGCCGCAGCGCGAGCTTCTGCAGGGCCGCCTCCAGCCCCGGTGACGCCCCCGGCCCCGTTCCGGCGCCAGGAGCCGCCATCTGCGCGGCCGCGGGAAAGTGCCCTTCCCGCCAATCCCCTGTCCCCTGCCCAAGTCCCGTTCCCCAGCCCCACCCCACGGGCGCGCCCACAGCCACCTCTACCCTCCGACCGTTCCTTTCCCGGCAGCCCGACCCCGGAGGGCAGGGCCGGCTCCGTCTCCCCTCGGTCCCTCGGTCCGCAGACGTGTCTGTTAGCTGTAGGGGAAAACGTGGCCGACCGCTGAGACCCGCTCCTTGGCGATCACGGCTTCCCTGCTGGGCTGCCTCGGTCGTTGTGCCTTAGGTAGCAGCACCCAGCGCAGTGCCTGGCATCCAGTGGGCGCTCAATAAATGCCCGTGGGAGTAAGGGCAGTCAACACACTCTGTGTAATTGTTCTGCGCCGGTTCCCCACGAGAGGGCGTGCCTCGACGGCCCGAATCAGGAAGGCGCAGTCCTTTCTGGCGATACAGCGCGTGAGCCCGGGGGTCTAAGGGGCACAGCTGCCCCCACTGCGCACGCGTAGTCAGAGGAGGCGTCCATACTCCGGGCGGGCCTTCGCCGTGCGCATGCGCCTTTTGAGGGCGTGGCCCGCGGGGGCAGCGGCGCGTTTCCAGCCAGGCCAGGGGGCGAGACGCCTGGCGCACTTTGTTGCCGACGTGTCTGCGCTCAGAACTCGAACGGCGGACTCCGTCCTTGAGGAGAGCGACGCTGCGGACCCCACAGGTGAGTGGCGGGACCGCCCCACGTCCTGGCGGCCTCTGGAACCTCCGCCGGCCCCGTATCGGTCCCCCGCGCGCCCGGGCTGGAACGGCGGGGAGCCAGGCCGGCCGCGCCCTCCTGCCGCCTCCGCGCCCCGCGGCGGGGCTCGGTTACCGCGCGGCGAGCGGCCGGAGGGCGGGAGCTCCGAGAGAGAGCGGAGCCTCGGGTCGGCCGGCGGTGGGGGCCCGCCCGAGCCCTCCTCCCGTGTGGCTCGAGTTCTCCGAGCCTCAGTTTCCCCGTCTGTAGGAGGGGACCCCAAGGCTCCCCCACAGGACGCTGGTGAGCCCGAGCGGGAGCGCGCTCGGCCCTCGGAGCGGCCGGGGGGAGGCCTGGCGCGGTCCTGGCCCGTACATGTTCGCGTGTTTAAATGTGTGTGTAAATGTGGTTACAGTACAGGTCAGCGTCTGTGTAGGGCCGTGCTCAGAGGTGGGATCAGTAATAACGTTTTTTAAGGAGTGTAGGAGACACGCCCCAGAGACACTAGCAGGGCTGTGTCTTGCTGGAAACTCCGCGGTGATTTTAAGTAAGTCTTGGCCGCGCTGTGCAAAGGGGTCGTTTACAGTCAGCTTTCAGGCTAGTGTAGAAGAGAGAACAAATCGAAAAAATCAGGCACATATTCACTTTGCAGCTGTTGCTGGTATTCTGGCTCCAGTCAAAACAGAAATCTAAGTGCTGGGCAGGACTCAGACACACCACTGGCCCGATTAACCTAAAAATAAAGAAGGAAAATGAGAGGCAGAGGTGTTTATTTTGGGCTCAAAGAGTTGCAATTCAGGGAGCAGAGATTCAGGTAGAAACCCAAATACTGTCCCGCTAGGGAGTAGAAGTCGGGCTTTGAAAGGCACAGGGGGAGGTTTGCATTACAAAGAAGGTTCGTTGGGGTTCGCAGCAGAAAGCTAATCTTGGCTAAAAATAACTGATAAGGCTAGCCAGAGGAAGGCAAACGTCTGACTCTGGGATGAGCTGCAGGTTTCTTCCAGCGTTACTGACTTCAAAGGTTCGTGTTCTACCCCACGAGGACGTGCATAAGACCCATTTCCTTCATGGCTTCCCAGCTCCATTTAGAGCCCTTAGACATAAGTGACTGGTTGGTTCTGTTTCACATTTCCCTGCCTCAATCAGGAAATGAACAAGGGGCCAGCTTGGAGGAAGCACTGGTCCCCCGACTTCTTCCTCTGTTCCTCCGTTGACCAGGTTCTTCTCTCTGGCACTCAGCCTTTCCTGCCCCTGGAATTCTTTCTTGGAAAGAGTTTGGTGCTTTATTTTGATGATAACTTTATTCCCATAACGTAATACTCACCAACTGAAAATGTGCACTTGAGTGAGTTTTAGTACATCCACAGAATTGTGCAGCCGTGACTGGGATCTAATTTCACAACGTTTTCCTCACCGCGAAAGGAAAGTCTGTATCCATAAGCAGTCACTTCCCATTCCCCCTCCCCCATCCCCTGGCCGCCACTGATCTCTCTGTCTCTATGGATTTGCCTCTTGTGGACATTTCATATCAATGAAATCAGACAATATGTTGTCTTTTGTAACTGGCTCCTTTCCCTTAATAGAGTGTTCTCAAGATCTATCAATGTTTTATCACCGTTTTATTCATTCTTATGGAGCAATAATATTCCATTGTGTGGATAGTTCACATTTTATTTCTCCAGCAGGAGTAGATGGACGTTTGGATTGCTTCTACTTTTGGGGCTGCTAGGAGTCATGCTGCTAGGAAAATCGACGTATAAGTTTTTGTGTGGACACATGTTATCATGTGTTGGGTACATACCTAGGGACGGAATGGCTGGATCATACAGTAACTTCATGTTTAGCATTTTCCGGAACTGCCCAATGGTTTTCCAAAACAGCTGCACTGTTTTACATTCCCACCAGCAGTCTATGAGAGATCCAGTCACTCCACGTCATCTTCAGTGCTTGTTCTTATCTGACTTTTTGACGGTAGCCATCCTTGGGGAGGGTGCTTTGCACCGTGGTTTTGAATTCCATTTCCTGAATGACTGATGATGTCAAGAATCTTTTTCGCTGTGCTTGTCGGACGTTTGTATATCTTCTTTGGAGAAGTGTCTATTCAATCCTTTGTCCTTTTTTAAATTGGGCTACTTATCTTCTCATTGTTGAGTTGTAAGAGTTCTTCCTAAATTCTGGATACAATCCCCTTATCAGATGTATGGTTTGCAAATATTTTCTTCCATTCTGTGGCATGACTTTCTTGATGGTATCCTTTCAAGCTCACAAGTTTTTAATTCTGATGAAGTCCAATTTATTTATATTTTTCTTAGGTTGGGTAAAGGGGGGGACAGTTATATGATGATGGATGGAAACTACACTTGTGGTGGTGAGCATGCTATAGTGTATACAGACTTCGAAGTCTCATGTGCACGTGAAACCTAAACAACATTATAAACCAGTGTTACCTCAATAAAAACAAAAACTAAAAGCAAGCATTGGCTAACCCACAGTCATGAAGATTTACTCCTATATTTTCTTCTAAAAGTTTGTTGGGAGTTTCGGTAAACTACTCCATAGCATTGCTGCCTTGGCATCCATTTTGTGTGGCCAGGTGGCCTGCAGGGGCCTTGAAATGACACTAGCCTCTCTTGAGAGTACACACCCTAGATGACGACCAGCAGAGTTGTTACCAGTTTCTCTCTGGTGGGACTTGAACCCACAATCCCGTGCCAATTCTGTTACCAATTTAGCCTCTCTCCACTGTCCCACAATCAGAGGGGACCCAAGGAAGAGTCCATGGGTGGGACTGGAACCCACAACCCCCAGCTCTTCCTTGGAGGGGTCTTTCCTGTTCGGTCTCGTAGAGTTGAAACAAAACTGAAGCTGAGCATTCTATAGCACAAGCTTTATTCAATGGCTGAAGAATAGAAAAATGGGAACAATTTCACAAATCAGCTTTTTAGCTCTAGGGGGATTAAGCAGCTGTTATAAGGGGTCAAGATCGTGAAGGGGAGGAATATTCGTAGGAATATGGGGAACAGGGCAGGATTTTCTGGGGAATGCCGTGCCACCCCTTTTCATCCCTTACATGGTCTAGAATTTCTTGTCCTAGCTGTGGGTAGGTGTATTATGTAGCATGATAATGCATTACACTGAGTGTGTGACGAGCTGTAGGGTCTGTGTCAGGTCAAGTCAGACTATCATGTTGCCTTCAGCTGGTTTTAACTGTTTTTGACCATGTGTCAAATCCATCTTCTCCTTCCTCTCTGTGGTTTCCTGTAAGCTAAAGATAATGTGTTAGGCTTGCTTTGAGCAGCATTGTGCTTAATTTCCTATGGGGTTGGTGGGCCAGGTAACAGAGCCACAAGTAAATGTAAGTTCCTCATATGGTTCCTACAACTTCCCTTGTGAGAAGCATTCTCCCCTCCCTGCACTCTCTAGCTTTCCCTTGTTTGCCCCTTAGATGAGACCCCTGGGAAGCTCACCAAAACCTCATGTGGTTTGAATTGTCCAATCCAGATTTAGCCTGGAAAGCACTCTGCCTGCAGAACCCAATAAAGGTGTCTGCCCCAGGTCCCACCCTGCTCCCTGCCTGCTCTCTGCCTGCGCCTCGTGCTGTGGCCCCTCTGGGTCCTCCAGGACCTGGGAGTAACACACTTCTCTATTTCACTTCCTCTGTGGTCTTTTGTTGAACCAGAGGTTCACCATCCAGTACCCCCAGGGCTCTGCCTAACAAATGTTAATTTGCTAAGTCACCATACGTATTACAGGCATAGCTCATTTTGTTGTGCTCTGCAGATGTTGCCTTTTTTACAAATTGAAGGTGCGGGGGAAGAGGGAGAAAAACCCCCCTTTCCCCTTCTGATTCTTAAGGCTGGTCAGAGAATTACAGATGACGCAAGACAAGTTAGCAGAAGAAAATAAAAGTTTAATATGTGCACACGGGGAATTCACATAAGCATGAAGAATTCCAAAGACAGTCAGGGCAAATGAAGTATGTCTGTCTTTCTGGACTGAGAAGAGGAAGATAGAGGTCTGAGACTTCAAAGTGAGAGAAGGCAATTTATAGAAAGATGAAAAGATTTCGTATTCGGTAAACAAATGTTTGCATTGTCCTATCTATAGCCAGTGGGATGCAAAGGAGCTCTTTTGATAAAATGGCCCTTGCTGGATGCCTTCTTGCCTACCACACCTAGAGTTATCTATGGTAAGAGCTTCTTCCTGGGACACAGCCTTCTACTTAATTCTTTTAGGCAGTTTGGGGGAAGGTCACATATTCTTCCAGAATCTTCTTAGCCTTGATTGTCTTCAGCTCAAAATGATCCGCATCCCAGGGTGGCACATCTTGGGGTGGCCTGCCCTGAACCCCATCAGTTCCTTTCTCTGAAACGTCCCGGGAAATTTCACATGTTAAAAGCTGAGCTGGTGACTCTGGAGAGAGAAAGTGAGTTAGTAGCCAAGTAGTATGAAATCTGCAAAGGGAGAAAAGAACATAGATTGGAATGAGGGTGAACAAGCAGAAAAGGGGTCGGAGCCCGTCTCCTCACACCACATTAAACCAGTTCCTGATCCTGGGAATGAGTCAGTCCAATAAAATGGGTGAGCTTCATTCATCTGATGGGAAATGTGAATCTTCTCTTTTAATAGATAGAAGTTAGATACTACTTGCCCTGTTCCATTCACATAAAAGCAGCATTTTTCACTGATGATTGCACAAGCTTCTCCTTGCTGGGCAGTCAGAGTGTCCACAACAGGTGGATTTTGGAGGACCACAGAGGCTAGGCTGCTAATCTCTGACTGGAGTATTTTCAAAGTTTGCATGGTAGTGTTGAATGTAGTGTTCCATTACCATGGAGAGATTTAAGATTGCCTTTCCACCTCGTAATCTCCAAAGCTGGGAATAAGACTATGGATGCTGAAAACAACTTGGAGTTAGGATTTTCAAGTGGATTCTCTATGACTTCTGAACTGGCACGTTGATGTGGCCAATCTTAGGAACAAAGGAACCCAAGTTTGCAATTTGTCCAGCATTTAGGGTGGAGTATCTGGTGACAGAAGGGGCCAGATATCCAAGTCCACATTGTCCTGAACAATTAGCTGGGAACCCGTTATATACTTGGTTGCCACATGAAACAAAAAGACCAATGTGGTTTACAGACAAGGTTAGAACTGAACCAGTAGTCCCCAGGGTCTGGAATATTCCATCACCTTTGCTACTGTTACTGTTATTGCCTGAACATCTCCATTTTCCATGTGCTCCTGTCAATCAGAGAGCAGAAAAGATTGCAGAACAGCTGGTACAGGAGGCCTGCGGTTTGATTTTCGCAGCTGTAAAGCCTGGTCCTGTCACCTGACCATGTGAGTCCAGAGTTTGGATCCACCCACATATAGTTTGTGGTATGGGGCAGCTTAATCATGCGTGCAGCTGTAATACCCCAGGTCATACAATGGTGGTTTGTAAACCATCCAGAACATTTGGTGATTTGGCAAATGTTTGTGCCAAAGGGAGTAGTGTTAGAGTCACTTCCACTTTCCTTGAGAGGTTTGAAGATGCCACCTGTGGGATGAAACCACAGAGTTTGATTGTAATACTGTCCTGGTGCACCACCAAGGAAAGGTCCAGTGTGAGGGTTACTTTCAATTCAAAGGGAAAAAGTTTTACCTGTTGTTTTCATCTGGGCAAGGGACAGTCCTGGAGGTTCTCTAGAGGCTTTCTGGGCCCACGTGACTCACCAGGAGAGGCATAGTGGTGTTGTCCTTGTCGTGGACACCATACCCTATTGTTCATCCATCTCCCGTACTTAGTCCACCAGGTGTTCACATCAGCAGGAACAGAGACTAGTTCAGGTTCTTTGAACTCTCTAGCCGTTGACATAACCAACATTCAGATTAGATAGTTAGTGTGGCCAGGGTTTGGTAAACTGGCATAAGGGGGTGTTGGTCTGTGCTGGTCCTGTTGAGAAAGAGAGGGTTAGCAAGAGCAAGACACATACTGGAAAAGAGCTGATAGTGGAAACTCAGAGAGGGAAGTAGGACAGATAGAAACCAACACTCTCGAGTCTCCTTCCTAATAAGTGATTAAAAGGAATATGTATGCTGGTTAAGAGGAAAAGGGTTGTTGTTGGTGGCGGTGGTGGTGGTGGTGTGTGTGTGTGTGTGTGTGTGTAGGGAGTTTTAAAAGCCAGAGGGGAAAATAGGTGAAAGTGAGATTTCTTGATCCATGATCCTGGGAGAAACTGGCTACTCCATGAGGCTGGCTGCTTCTGGGGCCTGGGAATTGGCCCTGGAAATCCTTATTTAAGGTCACCTATGGGGACTGTCTCTGAGTTTTCTTAGAGCGATGTTCTGCATCTATTTTCACGTGGCTTGCATGGATCCAGGAAGATCTTTCCTTTATTTTGATGGAAGTGTATTTGGTCAGTAGGACTTCCTAAGGTCCTTCCCAGTGAGGTGACAGTGCATGTTTTCTTCTAAGGACCTTGATGGACACCCGATCTTCTGGTCCGATGGGACAGCAAGGCTTATCAGAAAGTGGGGACCATGTCTCTTCTACCTGTTGACCATATGCTTCAAGTATACCAGTTAATTTTTGTCTATAGCTAGTCATAGCATCAAATTGTTCACTTAAGTTCCCATAATATTCACTTAATCCAGGAAGGGAAGGTTTAGAGTCGCCAGTAGGCATCGAACATTCAAACACTATTTCAAAAGGAGTCAATCCATCTCTACTATTTGGAATATGCTGAATCTTTATAAGGACCAAGGGCAGAGCCTCTGGCCTTTTAAGCCCAGTTTCTTGCCAGACCTTTCCTAAAGTCCTCTTGATGTTTAGAATTTGACAGCCCTGATGATCGAGGATGATACGGGGTATGAAATTTTAATGAGTACCCCAGAGTTTCTGCAAGCAAGTAGTTTGTGTCTGCTGTAGAATGAGTTCCTTGGTCTGATTTGATCCATAAGGGAATTTCAAAACAAGGAATAACTTCTTTTCCAGTGTTGTGGCATCTGCATGCCTAGTTGGAGAGCGTTCAATGCATCCAGTAGCCATACAGACAATAACCAAACAGGGAGAATAGCCTAAAGCTGGGGGCAAGGCTATCAAGTCCATTTGGAGTGCTGCAAAGTGTGGTGTGGGCCTGGGAGGACTTCCTGGGGTCTGCTGATTTCTCCCAGAAACTTGGTGAGATTGGCAAGTAGTGCACTGGGAAATAATTGGGTCAGAAATTTTGTGGATGCCAGGGCAAAGCCAATTGTCTTTTAGTTCCTTAACTATCCCCCATCTGCACATATGTCCCATTTGGTGGGAGATAAGTGCAGCCAAAAAGTCAAAGGAAAAGAAGCTGCAGGAAGTCTCGTTGGCCAAGCGTCTAATCCATCTGATCATTGTTTGGTGCCATGTTGTATCCCATGGTCTTTTTCAGATTGTGGGGCATTTCCGTACTGGTTAATAATGGGAGTCAGAGATAAAGGCACATTTAAAAATTGAGTGGAGAAAGGACTAGGGGGTCCATGGTGAGCTGTATATTTAGCAGCCCTGCCAGCCTGTCATTTCCTGAAGATATGACATAAATTTCCTGAGTATGGGCTGAAGAGTGAGCAATGGCTATTTGAGAAGGGAGGTAAATAGCTTGTAATAGGGCAGCAATTAAGTGTCCATTAGCAATAGGTGTTCCTGCAGAAGTTAAGGATCCATGGGATTTCCACCTTGTACCAACAGCATGGCAGACTCCAAAAGCACACTGGAGTCAGTGTAAAGAGTGGCAGTTTTCCCCTTTGCTCATGTGCAGGCTCTAATAAGATCTATGAGTCCAGCATCTTGGGCTGATTTTACAGTGGGCAAAGAATAAGCTTCAAGTGTTTCATGTGGGGAAACTTGGCATAGCCAGTTCTTATATTGCTCTGGAAATTCTGTTTACAGGAGCCATCACAAAACAGAAGTAAGTCTGGACTGTCTAAAGGGATGTCTGAGAGATCCTCTTGTGGCTTTGAGACCATTTCTATAGTTGCAGGGCAATCATGTGGGATCGCGTGGGGCTCGCCATCATCAGGGAGGGGTAATGAGGTAGTTGAATTCCAAGTATCACAACGATGTCAGATGATGGAAGAGTTAGTTAAGAGTGCACTTATAGGTCGTCTCTGGCCCTGTAGAGAGGTGTTGTGTCTATGAATTTGCAAAATAGCAGACACAGCATGGGGAACCTAGAGACAAATGGGAGAGCCTAGTGTTGGAGTACTGCCTTTGTCAGTCAGGGTGGCAGATGAGGCCACTGCATGTAAGCCTGGGGGCATACAACATCTAGTTGGCATGAGAAATATGCTATAGGATGTCTCTGAGAGGCAAAAGACTGCCCCAGGATGCCTTTAGCAATTCCACTATTTTCATGGCGGTATAGATGAAAAGGTCGTCAAAAGTAGGTGAGCCGAGAGCCAGGGGTGTGGACAAACCTAATTTTAAGGTTTCAAAGGAGTTTAATGGCTCTGAAGGCCAGGAAATAGGCTCTGGGGTGATAGTTGGGAGAAGAACTTAGAGAGGGTTAGCAAGGGCTGCAGAATCAGGAATCCGCTGGGGCTGTAACCAGCTGCCCCTAGACGTTTACGTGGCTGTTTTCTCGTTTTGAGTAGAAGGATGGACAAAATGGACTGAAGGCATTTAGGGGTAGCTTCTGAATGCCTTGAGATATGTCATGTCCCAGTAGGTAGCAGTCGTTTGCACCCACTGAAATTTAGACCTGGAGGCTTTATGGCCTCGAGCAGCTCATGCCTTCTGGAGAATGAGGGCTCTGTAAGAGCTCCCTATTTAGTTGCATTACAGAGTGGAAGGTTATCCACACAGCGAACAGGAGTGGAGCCTTGAGTAGAGAGTACAGAATCCATGTCAGCTTTAAGGACTCCGGAAAATAATGAGAGGACTCACAATATCCCTGAGGGAGGTGAGTCCACGTTAATTGCCTCCCTGTAAATGTAAATGCAGAAAGAACTTGTGAATCAGGGTGCAAAGGGGTTGGAAAGAAAGCTGAGCAAGGGTCAACTGTCAGCAAAAACTGAGGTCGAGATGACAGCAGTATCAAAGACCAAGGATGCTGAGGAACTATGAAAGTCTTTATGGCTCTGGGGTCTTGTACAAATCTATAGATTTGGTTCCCATCTGAGTGAAACTTGCCTTCTTTTTTCACTGGCCAGTGTCAATGCAAATAATCCATCCATAACCAATCTATATACCA